>NC_080072.1:103166998-103483207 GCF_949987535.1 Balaenoptera acutorostrata | reverse complement strand
ATAAGACACTGATGAAAGAAATTAATGATGGTACAAACAGATGAAGAGACATATCATGTTCTTGGATTGGAAGAATCAACATTGTAAAAATGACTATACTACCTGAAGCAATCTACAGATTCAATGCAATCCCTATTGAACTACCAATGCCATTTTTCACAGAACTAGAACAAAAAATTTCACAATTTGTATCGAAACACAAAAGACCCCGAATAGCCAAAGCAATCTTGAGAAAGAAAAGCGGAGCTAGAGGAATCAGACTCCCTGACTTCAGAGTATACTACAAAGTTACAGTAATCAAGCCAGTATGGTACTGGCACAAAAACAGAAATATAGATCAATGGAACAAGATAGAAAGCCCAGAGATAAACCCACGCATATATGGTCACCTTATTTTGGATAAAGGAGGCAAGAATATACAATGCAGAAAAGACAGCCTCTTCAATAAGTGGTGCTGGGAAGACTGGACAGCTACATGTAAAAGAATGAAATTAGAACACTCCCTAACACCATACACAAAAATAAACTCAAAATGGTTTAAAGACCTCAATGTAAGGCCAGACACTATCAAACTCTTAGAGGAAAACATAGGCAGAATACTCTATGACATAAATCACAGCAAGATCCTTTTTGACCAACCTCTTAGAGAAATGGAATTGAAAACAAAAATAAACAAATGGAACCTAATGAAACTTAAAAGCTTTTGCACAGCAAAGGAAACCATAAACAAGACAAAAAGACAACCCTTAGAATGGGAGAAAATATTTGCAAATGAAGCAACTGACAAAGGATTAATCTCCAAAATTTACAAGCAGCTCATGCAGCTCAGTTATCAAAAATCAAACAACCCAATCCAAAAATGGGCCCAAGACCTAAACAGACATTTCTCCAAAGAACATATAAAGATTGCCAACAAACACATGAAAGGATGCTCAACATCACTAATCATTAGAGAAATGCAAGTCAAAACTACAATGAGGTATCACCTCACACCAGTCAGAATGGCCATCATCAAAAAATCTACAAACAATAAATGCTGGAGAGGGTGTGGAGAAAAGGGAACCCTCTTGCACTGTGGGTGGGAACGTAAATTGATACGGCCACTATGGAGAACTGTAAGAAGGTTCCTTAAAAAATTAAAAATAGAACTACCATATGACCCAGCAATCCCACTACTGGGCATATACCCTGAGAAAACCATAATTCAAAAAGAGTCATGTACCATAGTGTTCACTGCAGCTCTATTTACAATAGCCAGGACATGGAAGCAACCTAAATGCCCATCGACAGATGAATGGATAAAGAAGATGTGGCACATATATACAATGGAATATTACTCAGCCATAAAAAGAAACAAAATTGAGTTATTTGTAGTGAGGTGGATGGACCTAGGATCTGTCATACAGAGTGAAGTCAGTTAGAAAGAGAAAAACAAATACCGTATGCTAACACATATATATGGAATCTAAAAAAAAAAAAAGGTTATGAAGAACCTAGGGGCAGGACAGGAATAAAGATGCAGACGTAGAGAATGGACTTGAGGATACGGGGATGTGGAAGGGTAAGCTGGGATGGAGTGAGAGAGTGGCATGGACTTATACATACTACCAAATGTAAAATAGGTAGCTAGTGGGAAGCAGCCGCAGAGCACAGGGAGATCAGCTCAGTGCTTTGTGACCACCTAGATGGGTGGGATAGGGAGGGTGGGAGGGAGACACAAGAGGGAGGAGATATGGGGATATATGTATATGTATAGCTGATTCATTCTGTTATAAAGCAGAAACTAGTACGCCCTTGTAAAGCAATTATACTCCAATAAAGTTGTTAAAAAAAAAAAAAACTTCCTTACTTGTGTGACATATTCAACATGCTCAATGAACTCAATCTGTCACTTGAGGGGAGAACGACAACTGTGTTCAAGTCGGCAGATAACATGCCTGCATTCAAATCCAAACTGGAATTATGGGGACAATGAGTGAACACTGGGATTTTTGACATGTTTCAACATTAGTAGAGATTTTGAAAGAGACTGAGCCAGGGCCTTCTTTCTCCCAGCTGGTGCATGATCACCTATCTCAGCTTTCAAAAGAGTTTGAGCATTACTTCCCAACCACAAAAGACCCCCGAACTGGGAAGGAATGGATCCTCAACCCATTTGTGAATAAGCCAGATGAATCGACTTTGTCCATGCTAGAAGATGATCAACTGCTTGAGACTGCAAATGACGGTGGCCTTAAAAGTATGTTTGAGACAAGTTCAAATCTCCATACGTTCTGGATTAAAGTCAAGGTGGAATATCCTGAGATTGCCACACAAGCACTGAAAAGCCTGCTTCCATTCCCAACCTCCTATCTCTGTGAAGCAGGGTATTCTGCAGTGACAGCAACCAAAACGAGGTTACGGAGTAGACTGGACATAAGCAACACACTTCAGGTGTCACTGTTTCCCATCCCCCCCCAGATGGGACCATCCAGTGCAGGAAAACAAGCTCAGGGCTCCCACTGATTCTGAATTATGGTGAGTTGTATAATTACTTCATTATATATTACAATGTAATAATAATAGAAATAAGGTGCACAATAAATGTAATGCACTTGAATCATCCTGAAACCATCCCCCACTCCGGTCCATGGAAAAATTGTCTTCCATGAAACCAGTTCTTGGTGCCAAAAAGGTTGGGACCTGTGGTCTACTGTATGCCCTATAGGCACCTTAAACTTAATCAAAACCAGTACTTGCTAAATTCTTTCTCACCAGGCTTGTGCTTGCTCCCATATTTTACATCTTATTTAATGACATCAATGACTACTGTTTTCCCTAGCTAGAAATATGATTTCTTCTTTGACCTGTTATCTCAATAATCCCTCACCCTGTCAGTTTCTCTAACCTGGCTATATCTTTGTATCTTTAGTGCCACTATCTACTAAAATTTTAAAGAAACATAAATCTTTCAGCCTAGGAATCCTACTTTTAAGGATCTATTGTGTAGAAACAAAAGTATCAATATGTGAGAACATAATAATATAAGTTGTCATGGCGTGCTGCCTATACCCTCTTGGTCCCTCCACTGCACTAGGCCCCAAGGGTCAAGAGTCAAACCAATAGATGATTCCATGGCAGTTGGCAGCCCTAACAGCAAGCTGGCCCTAATATAGGAGTGGTGAAGAGTGGGAGCTCATTCCCATAGCGACCAGAAGTTGTGACTGCTGAGGCTTGCAGGTCCTGACAGATAGTACAGAAGTGCCCTTGAGACAGAAGGGAGATACTACCCCAGGGCAGCCTGCATTCCATGACAACCTGAGCTCTCCTGCTCCATTCAGGATGACGCTGAAGGATGGCCCCCAGACCCAGAGCTCCTGGTGGGGTTGGTTACTGTGTCCTCTGTTGCAGCCACATCTCAAACCTGCTTCCTTCAAACACTTACAGGTGTGATTCCTGGATGTACTCCCTAGTAAACTCCCCACATACAAATCTCTGCTTCAGAATCTCTTTCCCAGGGAATCCAAATTAATACTATGGTAACTGCTGATATATTATTTATGTGCCAGGAACTCTTTTAAGTGCTTTACCTTTCTAAACTCATTTAACCTTCATGAAATCGTTAAACAGTAGGATGCATTATTACCTCTAAAACCACAAAGCTGCTCAGTGGTAAAGCCAGAATTTAAAGTCACGATTCTGAGTCCATTTTCTTAATTACAAAGTCTCCCTGACAGCATAAATGTAAAATTAAATATACTGAGCATCCTTTTAAAAAATTTAAAAGATCAATAAGATATAACGAGATGTGTACAGAGGAAGAAAGACAGCATAGTGTGTTTGAGGCAATGAAAGAAATCCAATTTGACCCATGGAAAGCAGCCTGCAATGAGGTCAAAGAAATATGCAGAGAGAGGCTTTTGGAGGTGCCTTTCATCTTAGCTCACTAAAAGTTTTTTTTTGGATTTTAGTACAAGTCCTCTGACTCTGAGCTTAGTGCACACCATGGCTGCTTATTCAAAGAATCTGAAAATGTTTTCTCTGCTGTTACAAAGGCAATTCTGACAAGAAATAATTGTCTGTGCCTTATAAATGATTTTGGACTGCAGTGGTTCAGTGTGTCAGGCTAGTTCTTTTGGTTTCACGGTGCTCATCTATTTCCTAAATGCCTGCATAACTAAACTTATTTAGGCTCCCCAAATGAGGACCGAAGTTTCTCCAAAACACCCCAAATTTTAAATGGTCATTCCCTTTTGTGATGCTAGCTAGCTGACATCTCACGTCAATGATCTTGAATTCCTTCTGTATTTCACTAATACCTGTCTAATGTTCATTAATCCTGGAACATATAATTCTAACATCTCTAGTCATATACGTCTAACTTCTTTTAGGGCCTCTAGTTATACCTATATCTCATAGTTCTCTCTATATGTGACATCTTATCTCCCTCTATATCTGGTTCCTCAGGACCGTTAGGTCCCTTGGTGCTTCCACTGCACTAGGTCTCAGGGTCAAGGGTCAGACCAAGATGATTCCATGGCAGTTGCCAGCTGTGACAGCAGGCCAGCCCAGATGGAGGTGTGATTTATCTTCTCTGTTCCATAGGCTACTTCAGCTTCTGCCACTGCCAACACCTCAGCAATCACTAAAAGTCTAGATTTTGCCCTAATTCCTGTAACTAATCAAATCAGAGAAGAAGCATGTGAGATATTGGTGATGGTCTCAGCTTGAAATCCCCACTCACAATGGTGCATATATTGGTCAGAAAGATCCAAGCCACCAACATGTTCTTCTCCTCCTGGGTCTTAGTCTTCTTGGCAGTAGGAATCATCATAGAAGAATGGGCTGAACTGAAGTTGGAACCAAAAAAACCTAGGATAAGCCACAGTCCATGGATATGTTGTACTCCTGTTTGGCCAGAAGGTCAGAGCTATACTATGGAAAGTGATGGGTGCAGAGGGAGGGTTCCTCCTTCCTTGACTTCCATCCATCTCACCATTATTCTCTAGTGCAACCACCTGTGGTTGCAGTGTGCCCACTTCTGTTATCAACACAGTCAAGGCCAACTCCAAAATCTCATCATTTGCATGTTTTGGAGAAAAGTTTAGAAGCTCACAGACTTAATTGCTGATCTCTGAGAAGTCCTGACAGTAGCAGCAGGGTGACCAGCATATCTAGAATGTGAGGGTATAAAAGAAAGGTAACTGGCAACAAGGAAAACAGGTTATACTGCTGTTCTCAGAGGGATAGTAGTCTTGAAGAAGGATCTTATTTCCCTGTCCAGGGACTGAACCTAGCCACCAGTCCACCAGGGGCTAGAGGCTAGAAGCAAATTTCCCTGATTCTTACCCCGTTCGAAACCAAAAATGTTTCAAGGAGGCAAAAACTGCAAAACAGGTACGAAGTTTATTATTAGTGACACAACACAACTTATGGGAGAGCACACAGAGAAACAATTTATTTATTTAAAGCAAAAATACCCACCTGGAGAGGAGTGGGGGCATCCTGAATGAGGAGCGCAGTGAAGAGGTGATTTAAATCATTTATGTAGGACAGTTCTTCCGGGTTTTTGTTTTGTTTGCATTTGGCCAATTATTTTGTTTCTTTTTGCATACCTGACTGGTCTTAGGACCCTCCCCAAGATGCGTGTGCAACTCTTTTCTAAGATGGATCCCACTGCAGAGGCCTATGGGTGCATGTCCATACATATTATGGGGTGGCACTCCCTCCCTTTTTGACCCCCAAGGAGCCTTTCTGCGCATGTGCAAACAGGGGAGTATTCCTTGACCTCAGGAGTGGGCACCTTATTTCTTTACTTTAGCAGAGCTCAGCTTCTGCCACTAGCTTTGTCCTTGGAGTGTCTGGGTGAGAACAAAGCTTCAGTTTTACTCCACTTGACAAACAGCAGCTGTCTGGCCCAGGGGCCCATCTATCTCGTACCTCGCTGTCACTAGAGGAAGACAGGATGAATTGGAGCGTTTAGCAAGAAATCAATTTTGAGAAAATAGAAGAGAAAGAAGCTTGCAGAGACACCAAGATAGAGAACAGTTTCTTTTGGTTCTGCCTCCCTTTCAGCTTAAGATCCCTACCTCTTTCTTTCTCCACCTCCACTCTTTATTATTTAATCAAATCTTTCACCTCATTCTCATGTTTACCTAGAGATTTGTGGGCCCCAGGTGGAAATGAGCCTAGAAGAAATATCTGTCCTTCTCTCAATACAGCTTCTGCTTTCCAACAGGTGGCCTGGAAGTGGTTAGGAACATGCTGATTTTGGTCCTCAACCTTTCCTTCCTCCATAACTTGTTCCTGGGTTTTGAATTCACCTACATGATTCCTCAAACTAAACATATTCTCGTTATGACTGCCTGCCTAGCTTTCCTCACAGGTAACTTTCTGTCTTCCCTAACACAGGTTTGGAGGCATACTTGGTTTGTGGGTCCAGCCTGTAGTCTCTAACTCAGCCTTCCCAGTTCTTTGCCTTAGTTATGCAGCTTCCAAATTGGATCTACCACTGAAGTGGGATTGGCCTTTGGACAAGGTGCAGGTGTATGGGGTGGAGGTTTGGAAGTCATGCATATCTTGGATTAAGACTTGAGTAGAAGAGCCAGAGTTCCTCAGAAGGGACTTTTTTTTCTCCTTTTGTCTGGACATCAGGCATCCTTCTGCTCTGCGCACTCCTACTGTATCAACAAATGATAAGTCAAGGTGAATCCGTGTACTACTCTAGTTACAAGATCACCTGGATCATTTTCACTGCCTACTTAAGCGTTTTCTTCTTAATCGTCTCTGGTGAGTGTCTTCAGGGCCCTTGATGGTGAAAAGAACCAATCCATGCCTGATAGAGAGGAGAGGGAAAGGATCAAAAGGGGACTGGAAGAAAATGTGTCAACCCTTACATTTTAAAGGGCTAACGTGAGAGTGGACTCACACTCTGAGGACAGTTCCTACAAGGACAGTGTTGGTGGTGCGGGCTGAGTGAGATGTTCAATATGCTTGCCTCCAAGGGAGCTCCTCATTTCCACCTTTTCTGTCTTTCACACCCTCCCCACTTCAGGGCCGAGATAGCCATTAACTTCAAGACTAAGGAGAGTGGCTGATAGGGAATGTTCACCCTTGTGGAGAGAGGCAGTGAGCCTGGGGGCACGGTGTCATGCCAGGACAGCCTGAGGTCAGAGAGAAGCAATATCTGATGCTAAATGGCCGCCTATGAATACTGGAGACTCTTAAGAAGTCTTTAAAATTTCATTTGGACTTGGACTTCCTAACTCAGAAGCATGTCCTCTTTCAGAAAGAATCCTCGCTTTTGTTGAGTTGAGCAGCATTTAAGCTGTTCTGCATATGCTTCCAGTCTCTTCTGCTAAAGCATCCCCCTCCCGAATGGCTTGGGGCAGTTCAAAGGGTACCACTGGGCTTTGGATCAGGGTCTCATAGCTGAAAAAGAGGGAAGTGCTTCTGTGACTTTTCCATTTTTCCTTCATCAACCTCCCCTGGTTTCTCTTTTCCCTAGGATTCCTCTCTCTCCTACAGCACAAGCAGTCCGTTGATAGCTCTGCCAGCCTGACCACTATGCCTAAATCTGCCAGAGAAAGTCAGGTTATGGAGCAATCTGGGGCTTCTATCAAAGTTATTTCATTACCAGCAAGCACTGCAATGCCTCACAGTATTGTCCGTGTGCACTCCGCACAAACAAAAGAAGATGCTCCAGAAAGACCACAAGTCCAAGCACGTCATGTAACCTGGGCTCTATGATCTGACAATTTATCTTTCAGTATATGTTCATCTTAATGGAAACAGTTTGTGCATATGTGGTGTGTCTATGTCCAACCGTATTGTCTGGTTTGGCATTATGTGAATGACTGTGACTGGTTTGGGGTCTATAAGAAGATCCAGAAGGCTTAAAAAAAACGTTTTTTACCCTGACCAGCTTCTATTTGTTCTCACCATTTAATAACATCTGTTATTAATATAATAAATATTATCTTATAGCTGATACTTGCTTTATTAACTCTATACATCACAAAGATTTAGAATAATGTATATTACCTTTTGTCTCATATATTTCATTGTAAAATATTTTAACAATTCAGAAAGAATACAAAACAATATGATAAGCGCCTGTGTACACATCACCCAGCTTTAAAATTAAATTACAGACATAACTGATGTTCCCCTAAATTTTTTTTCTAATCTCATTTCCCTCGTTTCTCACCACAAAACACCTTTAATGATTCACTGCTGATCATTTTACAGTCATGTCATTTTTACTACAACTTCGTTTATAAAAATTATATAGATTATCTTTCCAAGTGTTCAAAAATCATTAAATGTCATAATGTACAGACCATTTTTTGAAACTCACTTTGTTCACTCAACCCTATAGTTTTGTGATTTATTGATAAGTTTTGTTCTACAATTCATTCAAACTACTGTTACGCTTTCCACTGTAGAGATATAATAAGAAAGACTCATTTTCCAGTTGATGGAAATCTAGTTGTTTTCTTTTATTCTGTTACAAATAGTGCTGCTATGAATATTCTTACACACAGCTCCCTCTGTCCGTGAGCTAGAATTTCTCTTGGGTGTTTACCTAGGAATAGAATAGCTGCAGAGACTATATTCATATTGAAGTTAACTAAATATTGACAAATGAACTAAAAAAATTGTTGTGCTGGGGAGACCTTCAAGATGGTGGAAGAGTTAGACATGGAGATCGTCCTCCCCACAAATATATCAGAAATACATCTACATGTGGAACAACTCCTACAGAACACCTACTGAACGCTGGCAGAAGACCTCAGACTTCCCAAAAGCCGTGTGGCTGACAGGGTCTTGGTGCTCCAGCTGCATGTCAGGCCTATGCCTCTGAGGTGGGAAAGCTGAGTTCAGGACATTGGCCCACCACAGACCTCCCGGCTCCACATAATATCAAATGGTGAAAGCTCTCCCAGAGATCTCCATCTCAGCGCTAGAGACCCAGCTCCACTCAATGACCAGCAAGCTCCAGTGCTGGACACCCTATGCCAAACAACTAGCAAGACAGGAACACAACTCCACCCATTAGCAGAGAGGCTGCCTAAAATCATAAGGTCACAAACATCCCAAAACACACCACCAGACGTGGTCCTGTCCACCAGAAAGACAAGATGCAGCCTCATCCACCAGAACAAAGACACCAGTCCCCTCCACCAGAGAGCCTACACAACACACTGAACCAACCTTAGCCACTGGGGGCAGACACCAAAAACAACATGAACTACAAACCTGCAGCCTGCGAAAAGGAGACCCCAAACACAGTAAGTTAAGCAAAATGAAAAGACAGAGAAACACACAGCAGATGAAGGAGCAGGCACAAACCCACAAGACCAAAACAAATGAAGAGGAAATAGGCAGTCTACCTGAAAAAGAATTCAGAGTAATGATAGTAGACATGATCCAAAATCTTGGAAATAGAATGGAGAAAATACAAGAAAATACAAGAAACGTTTAACAAGGACCTAGAAGAACTAAAGAGGAAACAAACAATGCTGAACAACCCAATAAATGAAATTTAAAATTCTCCAGAAGGAATCAATAGCAGAATAAATGAGGCAGAAGGAAGGATAAGTGACCTAGAAGATAAAATAGTGGAAATAACTACCACAGAGCAGAATAAAGAAAAAAGAATGAAAGGAATTGAGGACAGTCTCAGAGACCTCTGGGACAACATTAAACACACCAACATTCAAATTATAGGGGCCCCAGAAGAAGAGGAGAAAAAGAAGGGGACTGAGAAAATATTTGAAGAGATTATAGTTCAAAACTTCCCTAAGATGGGAAAGGAAATAGTCAATCAAGTCCAGGAAGCACAGAGAGTCCCATACAGGATAAACCCAAGGAGAAACACTGAGACACACAGTAATCAAACTGGCAAAAATTAAAGACAAAGAAAAATTATTGAAAGCAGCAAAGGAAAAATGACAAATAACATACAAGGGAACCCCCAAAAGGTTAACAGCTGATTTCTCAGCAGAAACTTTACAAGCCAGAAGGGAGTGACATGATATACTTAAAGTGATGAAAGGGAAGAACCTACAACCAAGATTACTCTACCCGGCAAGGATCTCATTGAGATTCGATGGAGAAATCAAAAGCTTTACAGACAAGCAAAAGGTAAGAAAATTCAGCACCACCAAACCAGCTCTACAACAAACGGTAAAGGAACGTCTCTAAGTGGGAAACACAAAAGGAGAAAAGGACCTCCAAAAACAAACCCAAAACAATTAAGAAAATGGTAATAGGAACATACATATTGATAATTACCTCAAACGTGAATGCATTAAATGCTCCAACCAAAAGACAGAGCCTTGCTGAACGGATACAAAAACAAGACCCATATATATGCTGTCTACAAGAGACCCACTTCAGACCTAGGGACACATACAGACTGAAAGTGAGGGGATGGAAAACGATATTCCATGCAAATGGAAATCAAAAGAAACCTGGAGTAGCAATTCTCATATCAGACAAAATAGACTTTAAAATAAAGACAATCACAACACACAAAGAAGGACACTACATAATGACCAAGGGATCAATCTAAGAAGAAGATATAACAACTGTAAATATTTATGCACCAAACATAGGAGCATCTCAATACATAAGGCAAACGCGAACAGCCATAAAAAGGGAAATCGACAGTAACACAATCATAGTAAGGGACTTTAACACCCCACTTTCACCAAGGGAAAGATCATCCAAAATGAAAACAAATAAGGAAACACAAGCTTTAAATGATACATTAATCAAGATGGACTTAATTGATATTTATAGGACATTCCATCCAAAAACAACAGAATACACTTTCTTCTCAAGTGCTCATGGAACATTCTCCAGAATAGATCATATCTTCGGTCACAAATCAAGCCTTGGTAAAAATAAGAAAATTGAAATCATATCAAGTATCTTTTCTGACCACAACACTATGAGACTAGATATCAATTACAGCAAAAAATCTGTAAAAAATACAAACACGTGGATGCTAAATAATACACTACTTAATAACCAAGAGACCACTGAAGAAATCAAAGAAGATATCAAGAAATACTTAGAAACAAATGACAATAAAAACACGACAACCCAAAACCTATGGGATGCAGCAAAAGCAGTTCTAAGAGGGAAGTTTATAGCAATATAATCCTACCTCATGAAACAAGAAACATCTCAAATAAACAACCTAACCTTACAGCTAAAGCAATTAGAGAAAGAAGAACAAAAAAACCCCAAAGTTAGCAGAAGGAAAGAAATCATAAAGAGCAGATCAGAAATAAATGAAAAAGAAATGAAGGAAACAGGAGCAAAGATCAATAAAACTAAAACCTGGTTTTTGAGAAGATAAACAAAATTGATAAACCATTAGCCAGACTCATCAAGAAAAAAAGGGAAAAGACTCAAATCAATAGACTTAGAAATGAAAAAGGAGAAGTAACAACTGACACTGCAGAAATACAAAGGATCATGAGCGATTACTACAAGCAACTATATGCCAATAAAATGGACAACCTGGAAGACATGGACACATTCTTAGAAAAGCACAACCTTCTGAGACTGAACCAGGAACAAACAGAAAATATAAACAGACCAGTCACAAGCACTGAAATTGAGACTGTGATTAAAAATCTTCCAACAAACAAAAGCCCAGGACCAGATGGTTTCACAGGTTAATTCTATCAAACATTTAGAGAAGAGCTAACACCTATCCTTCTCAAACTCTTCCAAAATATAGCAGAGGAACACTCCCAAACTGATTCTACGAGACCACCATCACCCTGATACCAAAACCAGACAAAGATGTCACAAAGAAAGAAAACTACAGGCCAATATCACTGATGAACATAGATGCAAATATCCTCAACAAAATACTAGCAAACAGAATCCAACAGCACATTGAAAGGATCATACACCATGATCAAGTGCTGTTTATCCCAGGAATGCAAGGATTCTTCAATATACATAAATCAATCAATGTGATACACCATATTAACAAATTGAAGGAGAAAAGCCATATGATCATCTCAATAGATGCAGAAAAAGCTTTCAACAAAATTCAACACCCATTTATGATAAAAATTCTCCAGAAAGTGGGCATAGAGGGAACTTTCCTCAACATAATAAAGGCCATATATGACAAACCCACAGCCAACATCGTTCTCAATGGTGAAAAACTGAAACCATTTCCACTAAGATCAGGAACAAGACAAGGTTGCCCACTCTCACCACTATTACTCTACATAGTTTTGGAAGTTTTAGCCACAGTTACCAGGGAAGAAAAAGAAATAAAAGGAATCCAAATTGGAAAAGAAGATGTAAAGTGGTCACTGTTTGCAGATGACATAATACTATACACGGAGAATCCTAAAGATGCTACCAGAAAACTACTAAAGGTAATCAATGAACTTGGTAAAGTAGCAGGATACAAAAGTAATGCACAGAAATCTCTTGCATTCGTATACATTAACGCCGAAAAACCTGAAAGAGAAATTAAGGGAACACTCCCATTTACCACTGCAACAAAAAGAATAGAATACCTAGGAATAAACCTACCTAAGGAGACAAAACACCTGTATGCAGAAAATTATAAGACACTGATGAAAGAAATTAAAGATGATACAAACAGATGGACAGATATACCATGTTCTTAGATTGGAAGAATCAACATTGTGAAAATGACTATACGACCCAAAGCAATCTACAGATTCAATGCAATCCCTATCAAACTACCAATGGCATTTTTCACAGAACTAGAACAAAAAATTTCACAATTTGTATGGAAACACAAAAGACCCCGAATAGCCAAAGCAATCTTGAGAAAGAAAAACGGAACTGGAGGAATCAGGCTCCTGGACTTCAGACTATACTACAAAGCTTCAGTAATCAAGACAGTATGGTACTGCCACAAAAACAGAAATACAGATCAATGGAACAGGATAGAAAGCCCAAAGATAAACCCACGCACATATGGTCACCTTATCTTTGATAAAGTAGGTAAGAATATAAAATGGAAAAAAGACAGCCTCTTCAATAAGTGGTGCTGGGAAAATTGGACAGGTACATGTAAAAGAATGAAATTAGAACACTCCCTAACACCATACACAAAAATAAACTCAAAATGGATTAAAGACCTAAATGTAAGGC
The DNA here is from genome assembly GCF_949987535.1 of Balaenoptera acutorostrata. Taxonomy (NCBI): domain Eukaryota; kingdom Metazoa; phylum Chordata; class Mammalia; order Artiodactyla; family Balaenopteridae; genus Balaenoptera; species Balaenoptera acutorostrata. The sequence goes on along the minus strand of NC_080072.1, from coordinate 103,470,058 downwards.
CAGACATGTAAAACTCTTAGAGGAAAACATGGCAGAACACTCTATGACATAAATCACAGCAAGATCCTTTTTGACCCACCTCCTAGAAGAAATGGAAATAAAAACAAAAATAAACAAATGGACCTAATGAAACTTAAAACCTTTTACACAGCAAAGGAAACCATAAGCAAGACGAAAAGACAACCCTCAGAATGGGAGAAAATATGTGCCAATGAAGCAACTGACAAAGGATTAATCTCCAAAATATACAAGCAGCTCATTCAGCTCAATATCAAAAAAAACCAAACAACCTGATCCAAAAATGGGCTGAAGACCTAAACAGACATTTCTCCAAAGAAGATATACAGATTGCCAACAAACACATGAAGGGATGCTCAGCATCACTAGTCATTAGAGAAATGCAAATCAAAACTACAATGAGATATCACCTCACACCAGTCAGAATGGCCTTTATGAAAAAATCTACAAACAATAAATGCTGGAGAGGGCGTGGAGAAAAGGGAACCCTCTTGCACTGTTGGTGGGAATGTAAATTGATACAGCCAGTATGGAGAACAGTAAGGAGGTTCCTTAAAAAACTAAAAATAGAACTACCATATGACCCAGCAATCTCACTACTGGGCATATACCCTGAGAAAACCATAATTCAAAAAGGGTCATGTACCATAATGTTCACTGCAGCTCTATTTACAATAGCCAGGACATGGAAGCAACCTAAATGCCCATCGACAGATGAATGGATAAAGAAGATGTGGCACATATATACAATGGAATATTACTCAGCCATAAAAAGAAACAAAATTGAGTTATTTGTAGTGAGGTGGATGGACCTAGACACTGTCATACAGAGGAAAGTAAGTCAGAGAGAAAAACAAATACTGTATGCTAACACATAGATATGGAATCTTAAAAAAAAAAAAAAAAAAGGTTATGAAGAACCTAAGGGCAGGATAGGAATAAAGACGCAGATGTAGAGAATGCACTTGAGGACACAGGGAGGGGGAAGGGTAAGCTGGGATGAAGTGAGAGAGTGGCATGGGCTTATATATACTACCAAATGTAAAACAGATAGCTAGTGGGAAGCTGCGCATAGCACAAGGAGATCAGCTCGGTGCTTTATGACCACCTAGAGGGGTGGGTTAAGGAGGGTGGGAGGGAGAGACAAGGGGGAGGAGATATGGGGATATATGTATACGTATAGCTGATTCACTTTGTTATAAAACAGAAACTAACACACCATTGTAAAGCAATTATACTCCAAAAAAGGTGTTTAAAAAAAAATGGTTCTGAAGAACCTAGCGACAGGACAGGAATAAAGATGCAAACGTAGAGAATGGACTTATGGACACAGGGAGGGGGAAGGGTAAGCTGGAACGAAGTAAGACAGTGGCATTGACATATATACACTACCAAATATAAAATAGATAGCTAGTAGGAAGCAGCTGTATCACATGGGGAGATCAGCTGGGTGCCTTCTGACCACCTAGAGGGGTGGGATAGGGAAGGTGCGAGGGAGACGCAAGAGGGAGGGGATACGGGGATATATGTATACGTATAGATGATTCACTTTGTTATACAGCAGAAACTAACAAAACATTGTAAAGCAATTATACTCCATAAAGACATCAAAAAAAAGAAGGTGATCATCTGCAATCCAGGATGAGAGCTCTTATCAGACACCAAATCTGCAGGTGCCTTGATCTTGGACTACCCAGCTTCCAGAACAGTGAGAAATAAATATCTGTCATTTTAGAAAAAAATATATATATAACTGATTTACTGATAAATTTCTTAATTCTCTTTTAATCCCTAAGTTTCTTCTCTGTCTCCCCACATTTTTCTGTCTGCAGTGTTTTTATTGAAAAAAGAAACTTGATCATCTGTCCTGTATAGTTTTTCCCATTCGGGATTTTGCTGATGAGTTTCATTACTACTTTACTCTTGTCTTCTGTATTTCCTGTGAAGTGATGGTTGGATCATATGAGGTTTTCTTGGAGCAACTGCTTCATAGGGGTTGTGGTGTTCTTCCAACAGAAAGTACACTATCTGCTTTTATGATGTAGGCAGAACTTGGTTGGTATTGACTTGATCCGTTAATGCATTAGGAGTTGCAAAATGATAAATTTCAATTCTGCTGTTCTATCTTAGTTTATTAGCTGGACTACTGCTATAAAGAAAAACTTCCCCTCATCAAGTTTTTGGTTACCCAACAATAGAGTTCATATAGGAAGATGAGATAAATGCTTGATTGATTCTCTTGTTTAAAATTAAGTTTCAAAATAATGAGTTCCTTAGCATCCTGCAGCAGTTACCAGTTAGAGCTGTTATTTATCTCAGTTTGTTAAAAAAAAAAAACAAAAAACTACCCCATTCCCCACCCCTACAAACTCAAAGGCTTAAAAGAATAAAGCGCTTCTGATTCTCGACAAGATGGAGGAAAACAAAACAAAACAAAAAAAACCTGGATCTGTCCTTGAAAGAGCTGGCACCTCCTCAGAAAATCTAAATTACTCAGTATCCTCAAAAGTGCAAACTAGCAAGTTAAACCGGATGTATGACTGATTGTGTAAGTATATCTGACAACCAAAGGCTCCTAGACTGTATTAACAATGACCAAAGAAACCTATTTGTTAGAAACAAGAGGATAAAAAAAGGAATATAATTATAAACTTAATTGGAAAACTACTTTAACTGACCTGTTTAACGAATAGAAGGGGCAGAGAACTCTACCAAAAGCACTGACTCTGAAGAAACCAAATTATGAAGGTCATCACTTGGACTGCAATCTTTCCTTCTACGTTCTCTGGATTAGGGGAAGGAAAGTAAGGGGAATGACTACCAATAGTAACAGCTGCAGTAAAGCAACACCAAAAGCCAGCTTAACATTTAGGGAGTGTTTCACCTCTTCCTCATGCTAAACAGTACAATATGTGGTTAGGAATGAATTATAAACATTATCCTTGAAAACATAGTCTTTACCACATTGCTACAACCTTCGCTGTGTTATAGAAACCGCCTACATTGCACTGACTGAGACATTTTTCTCAGGTTACTTGCCTTTAAAATACATTGCATAATATACAGAGTGTAATGAGTCTGTCAAAGGCCAATGTTCAAAAGACTACTTTTATTGATACTTATAAATTTTCCAGAAATTCTTCAAGGAATAGCTTGTGCAATTAACATACTGTTTCCTAATAGTCAATCATGTTGAAATTTCCTTTCAGCTGGTAAGGGAGGTTTCTTAATCATCTGAATATCTTCTAATCTCAAGGTAGACTGGAATACTCACTTCGCCTACGGTTAACTCTACCATGAACAATAAATCAAGATTTTTAAAAATTTTGTTATCGGTTTGATAACCTGCATTTTTAAAGGAATTTGCCCATGTCATCTAAATTGTGAAATCACTGACATAAAGTTGCACATAATACACTCTTATTTTTCTTTTAATGTCTGTAGCATTCTGCTTTTGAGCTAGAAATGTTACGAAAAAAGGAGCTGGTCCATCTGTTAGGGCTAATATTTCTCTTAGCTGATAAACAGAATGAGCTGATTTGGAGAGACAGGTTTCCCATTACTTCAATATTCATCCGTTTAAATAAAAATGGTGAACCCAAATGAAATTATTAATTGGCTAATTAATTACTTAATATGCTAGGAAAATATAAACCAAGCAAATGCTCTGAGAAGAAGCAATTGTTATAATATTAACAACGGATGAAATAAGATTAATAGCATATATTTTATCAATAGATATTAATAAAAAGTACAATCTGACAAGAAATTATAACAGTCCTGGAGATTTATACACCTAGAAACATAGTTTCAAAATATATTTTAAAAAACACATTAAAATTACAAGAAAAAAATGAATAATAATTCCAGAGGTTGGAAACTACTAAATCATGTAAACAAAAAATATGTAAGGCTGTAGGGAATTTGAATGACACTGTTAACCAGCTTAAATTAATTAATATAAACAACTGTGTACTCCCCAAAACAAAAAGTGATGTTCTTTTCAAATACCCATATGTTTTTCCCCAAAATTGTTCATGTACTATGTCAGAGAGAAAATTTCAATAAATTCTAAATGGCAGAATTTATGCTGTATCATTAGAAATTAGCAGTGAAAAAATAGGCAAAACACATCATCCACTGAGAAATTTAAACATTTCTTTTAACTAACTTTTTGGTTTAAGAAGGACTCAAATGTAAACTTTAAACATATTTAGAAAATAACACTTAGAGTAACTGTATGTCAAAAATTTGCAGAGAGTTGGCAAAGCAGCAAGAAGAAAATCATAACCATAAGTTTCTATATTTGAAAATAAAAAGAAGAAATATATATGAATTAAGAACCCAAAAAAAGACACAAAAAAAAGGAAAAATAGAATCAAAAGAGTAGATATCTCTCCCACTCCAGCACTTCCCCAAAAGGAAACTATGGGCATAATCAATTTTAAAAAGCTCTTTCTTTAAAAACAATAGCATAAAGACAAATATAAGGCAAGTTTAAACAGGATGAAAAAGGAAACACACATTCATACACAGCAACAGGAACTGTGAAAAAAAGCAAACTATAAAGAGATTACATTTTTAAGAAAATTATGTGAAATTTACTCAAGTAAATTTTAAAATCTAGGGAAATGGATAATGTTCTAAGAAAATATAAATAAACTAATCAATTTTAATGTGGAAAACATGATTATGAAAATAATAAAAGAAATTGTAAAGTTAGTCAGAGTCTCCCTTAAAAGCAAAAGATTTTATGGAGAAGATCTACCAAACCATCAAAATTATTCCTACACTGCACATAATAGACCAGGAACTTAAAAAGTATTTGCTGAATGAATAAAAGTTTTATGAAAAGATGACCACCATTCCTATTGTTTTGATAGCACTAACGTAATCCTACTATCAAAACTAAACAAAATTACCACATATCTAATAAGGAGGAAACTGTAAATTAATCTCAACCTGATCATAGGCTTAAATTCTAAATAAAATATTGGAAAATCAAATTAAGGAAAAGTATTAAAATAAGTATACATTATGTATATACAATAAGTATACAAGTCACCTTCCTATCTTCCAGAAAGTTTTAGAAAGCCTTAGAGCTTGGGACAGGGAAGCTCTTAAAATGTTTACACAGATTTCCGGTATTCGTATGCCACCCTACACACACACGGGGCTATTACTACAGAGAATAAACAAGTAAAACATGGCTTAAACATACTGAAGCTCTTAGAAGCAGTACAGCTTCCAAAAAAGACAGCAGTAGTTTATTGTAGGGGTCACCAAAAGGATGATGCAGAGGTAATAAAGGGAAACAACAAGGTGGATGCAACCGCCAAAAGGGCAGCCCCAGACCAGTAACTTGGCAGCCACCCATCATACCTCGAAGCCAGATCCATCCAATTATTCCCCAATCTACACAAAAGAAGAATTAGACAAAGCCCGAAAATGGAACTTCAGTAAATATCTAGGAGGCCGTGGGTGGCTAGTTAATAAACATGGATAATACCTCTTTCCCCAAACTGCAGCTTGTCAAGCCATCAGGGAGGCTCATGAAGGGCCTCAATATGGGAGGGAAGCCCTGCATAATTGGTTAGTTGAGTTGCAGTCATGGTAACTCCTGGCATGAAAAGTATAATCAGTCGGACAGTCGAGACCTGCCCCATCTGCACAGAGAACAGCCCCAGCACCAGAACCCCCAGGCCCCCAGATAAGGCCCATTCAGACCAGAGGAACATACCCTGGAGAAGACTGGCAGATTGATTTTACTGTCATGCCGAGAATACTGGGCAATTTCAGGTATCTCTTGGTGCTAGTGGACACATTTTCTGGGTGGAGAGAAGTATTCCCTGCTAGATCTGAAATGGCAGCTGAAGGGCTAAGGCATTACTAAAAGAAATAATCCCCAGGTTTGGGCTCCCAGGATCCCTACAAAGCAATAATGGTCCAGCATTTGTGTCTCAAGTAACAAATGGGATAACGAGTTCCCTGGGCATAAAGTGGACCTTGCACTTAACCTGGAGACCCCAATCATCAGGTAAAGAAGAGAGATCCAATCAGGCCTTGAAATGGGCCTTAGCAAAGCCATGTCAGGAAACTCAAAAATACTGTATTAACTTGCTTTCAATGGTCCTGCTTTGCCTGGGGTTAAGTGTGTTCAAACTCATGTATGATAGACCCATTCCACAAGTCCCAGAGAAGGGACACCTTAAAGTCCCTTGAAATGGAACAACTCAAGTGTGCCTCCAGGTAGGAGAAACCAGGAAAGCTCTGGCAGAATATGGTCACCAAGTGCTGCCCCTACCTGACCTGACTCTGCACCCCTTCCTGCCAGGAGACTGGGTGCACCTAACAACCTGGAAAACAGGAGCCTGCAAGACCAGCTCGCTCCTAAGTGGGACGGACCCCACTCAGTGATCCTAACCACCCATTCTGGCCTGAAGTTGCATGGGTCACTCCATGGGTACATCAACTCTATGGAAGAGGCCCCCAAGCCCCAACCTCCAGAGAGACAATCTGGGGCAACAGCCGCCCTTGACTACTTGTGTGACCCTCCCTCTAACCTGAAGCTTCTCTTCCGAAAAACAGCAATGTATGACCAGGGATATTGAGGCCAAGGCAGTGAGCCTCACCATCAGGGACCATTTTCACCTACAGGCCAAAGACCAAGACACCTTCATTTTTAGGAAAAATCTGATATAAGACCATTATTCTCTTGCTAATATTTGGGCCATGCATCCTAAATTGTCTGGTGTCCTTTGTCTCCAAAAGGATAAACAAGTGGTGGTCACTGAGGGAGACGAACAGTCAGGGCCGAGGCCTGGCGACCATCACACGCATCTAAAGGCAGCAGCTGGGGAGCAGCTCTGCTTCTCTCCCAGGGTCATGATGACACCCACACTCAGCGGGAGGCAGTCACAGGAGACGGACCTCCACGCTCAGCCCCCCTCAAGAACGAGGAGCGGGACAAAAGGCAGAGGAGGAGTTTGTCACCAACAAAGCCCATTAACAATTGCCAGGGAATAAAAATAGAATCTGGGTAATAAAATTAGGTCTAACCTTTTTTTCTTTTCCTCTGTGCTCAGTCTAGTTCCACTTGCTCATAGGGGGCCGCGTTCGGAGGCCTCGTCCCCTGCACTCCTGACCAGACTTTCTCACGGGAAACGCCGACGCCGACACCTCAGCACGAGAAGCTGTGCGCAAAAGCGCTGCCCACGACACCCAATTCAAGATGGCGGCGGTGGGCCGTGCGCAGAGACGCTGCGCCAGGCACGCTGCGTGAGCCGCAGAGCTGCGCCAGCCCCGCGAGAACTCCGTGCCCCCGACACTGTCCACACGCTATCAAGCAGCCCCGCCCCCGCCGTCCGCCTGTCCCGGAAGCCTGTGCTCCGGAGTGGGAGCGCGCACCTCTTCATTCCCTTATCAGAGGGTAAAACCATCCTTTGCTTCTGAACTGAACTCGGTCTTATTCTACTGGCGTGAGTGACACCAGGCAGGCGGACACTTCTTGGGGACAGACTCTGGAAGGTTAGTAGCACTATATCCAAAAATATTATCTTTTAAACATGTAATAACATAAAAACTCTATTAAGGCAATTTATGTTCTTTTTTTTGGTACAAATCTTTAAAATTCATAATGCATTTTATACTTACAGCACATCTCAAAATAAACTAGCCACATTTCAAATGCTCAGTGGCCACACGTGGCTTGTGGCTACAATATCAGCCAGCACAGGTCCAGAATTTTTTTTAAACTATGAATTATGTGTCAAATCTAGTTGCCCCGTTTTAAAGAAGGAAACCATTAACACAGAAGTGGAAGAAAAAGCACTGAATCACGAGTCAAAATATTTAGTTTCAACACTAGCCCTAAGACTTAGTGTAACATTTGACTCATCACAGTCTCTCTGAGCTTCATGTTTTATTCTGTAAAAAATAGTAAGTACTTCAAAGGATTGTCATGCAAATTAAATGATACTAAGTGTGACCACATTTTGTGAATTTTAAGGTCTGTAAAAATGTTTCTAGTATTATAATTCCTATTTTAGAGGCTGATGATCTCACAGATTAATGTACAGATCAGACACTAGGGTTCTTAAAAAATGTGAGTGGACAGTGCACATCTGAATCTAATACAGATGCCCATGGCCTCTTCCCTCCACTCCTGTGGCTCAGAGGCCTGCACACATCAGAACCTCTAGCTGGAGGGACAGTCAGGAGTTGACTTTACAACATGCTTGTTTTAATTTTTTTTTAAATTAATTAATTAATTTATTTTTGGCTGTGTTGGGTCATCGTTTCTGTGCGAGGGCTTTCTCCAGTTGTGGCAAGCGGGGGCCACTCTTCATCGCGGTGCGCGGGCCTCTCATTGCCGTGGCCTCTCCTGTTGCGGAGCACAGGCTCCAGACGTGCAGGCTCAGTAGTTGTGGCGCACGGGCCTAGTTGCTCCGCGGCATGTGGGATCTTCCCAGACCAGGGCTCAAACCCATGTCCTCTGCATTAGCAGGCAGATTCTCAACCACTGCGCCACCAGGGAAGCCCGACATGCTTGTTTTAATACCTATGCAATATGAGCATCGTAACTGTGTAACTCACCTTCCTCCTCAGAAACTCGAGCTGAGTGTCTCTTCTTCTATTCTCGTCTTGTTAGGAGTAAAGATGGGTTAATTGTATTTTTCATCCATAAGTGTCTAAACAACTACAACTAACAGGAAGCAGGTTTAAATGAATCTGGGATTTATATTCTCAGTTCACGTATTCTGTATGTGGAAATGTAAACTTGAGACCAGTAGTTCCCAAGGGTTCCTTATCTCTGAGGTTCAGCAGCCTGTGTATTTGTAAGACCTGTCCCTGAGCTGGCCTGTCATACTCTTTATACATAAGTAAACATAGCCATTCAGTGTGGTCATGTATCCAGAGTAATACGGTTTGTATAGCCCAATATTAGGAATATATTTTTTGTTTATTTGTTTTTTGATTTTTAGGTTTTTTTGTTTTTTTAACATCTTTATTGGAGTATAATTGCTTTACATTGTTGTGTTAGTTGCTTCTGTATAACAAAGTAAATAAGCTATACGTATACATATATCCCCATATCCCTCCCTCTTGGTCTCCCTCCCACCCTCCCTATCCCACCCCTCTAGGTGGTCACAAAACACCCAGCTGATCTCCCTGTGCGATGCAGCTGCTTCCCACTAGCTATAGTGTATATATGTAAATGCCACTCTCTCAGTTCCTCCCAGCTTACCGTTCCCCCTCCCCGTGTCCTCAAGTCCATTCTCTAAGTCCGCATCTTTATTCCTGTCCTGCCCCTAGATTTCTTCAGAACCATTTTCTCTCTTTAGATTCCACATATATGTGTTAGCATACGGTATTTGTTTTCTGTTTCTGACTTACTTCATTCTGTATGATAGACTCTGGGTCCATTCACCTCACTACAAATAGCTTAATTTAGGAATATATTTAGAACACAACTTTAAAGATATGCAACAGATGAGAAAAAGGATACAGTTTTCTCAAAGAAAGTATTTAAATTCTGGATGTAGATTTCCAGTTATATATTTTTAAGTGACAAATGATGGAACCTTATTTATGTATCTTAAAAGTATATTTAGACCATCTACCATAGATGAGCACACTGACAGAAGATTCACTGCTAGTCCCTTCACAACCTTGCAGTCTGGTAAGGCAGAGTATTGGCCAACTCATGCCTCATCCTGACTAACTGTTGAATGAATGAAGCACCATATACAGTGCTCTATGTAATAAGCAGTAGGGACTGCTTGAGCTCAGAGGTAGAACAGATTACTACTGTCTCTAATGATAAAGATAGTCTTCATGAAAAGTAGATTAAACTGTGGTTTCATAAGTAGGGGGAATTCACTTAAGCTAAGAGGATGCAAAGGGATGTTCAAAATGTTGATAAGGTCATAAGCAAAAACAAACAAACAAAACTAAGCAAGAAACATGAGGAATATGTGAACAGCTTTGGAAATGACTGAACATTTCTTAAATAAAAGGTGAGTCAATGTTTCTAGTTTCTCATTATGAAGCAAATAGCGTCAGGGAGGACTCTGAGTCCAGCCATCTGGTCCCTGGTGACGGCTCTCTAGGGTGTCAGGCAGAACGCACCTGGTAATCTTTGGATGAGCCACTTAGTGCCACTCTTAACCAACACGTGCTCTTGAAATCTCCAGATTTTCAGTGGCAAATGATTGGATTCATGTCTGGCTGTGGCGGAAATGGTGACATTATTTCAGACTATATTACAGTTGAGAAGTGTCTACTGTGTTTAACACAGTTTAGTTGGGGCATTCACATTTGGAAAGAACCAGAGGATTCATACACTGTTCCCACCCAACCCTGCTCTCACTATCATAAGTACTAGATACAACCCACCAGGGAGAGTACCTGCTCCGCACACAGGCCGGGCAGTGCCCACCAGGCACCTTGGCCTTGCTGCTGCTCCAGCAGACACTGCTGCTTTAGCCCTAAGGGAGGCAAGGTCGGTGGAGTGAAGACACGTTCTTACACTTCGTCTGCATGTTTGTTTAACTTCGCTAGATGTACAAATGCTAAGCGACTTCTACTAAACAGCAATTTCTACTAAAATCAAATTTGTGTTTTCAGATCCCTCAAATACGATGAAAATGCAAAGGGAGATGGCCCAGAGGCCAATCTCAGTGAGAGCTTCACACTGTCCTCAGGTTTGTACCTCTCTGAGAGTAGATGTGGCTTATTTGACTGAGTCAAACTTGTGAAATCAAGTTCCTGCTTTCTTCCCATTTGAATTCTTCAAGAATTCCTGGTCTTGATGAAAACAAAAATATGATGATTCCCCGCATTGTATCATCTGATATACTGTCCTGCCCACAGACACACCCACCAACACACACACACACAAGAGAGAGGAAAAGGTAAAAGGAATTGATATTTTTTGATACTAATCCAGATATTTTGTAAACATTATCCCATTTGCTAGCAGTAATTACCCAATGAGGTAAACATTTGACTCTATTTTACTGTTGAGACTACTGGAGTTCAGAGTGCTTGTGATATTTGCTCACAGCCACATAGCAGGGAAGTAGCAGAGCCAAGAAGTAAATCCAGGAATGCCTGACACCTATGCTTTGCTGCCTCAGGAAGAGAGTGAGCAGGAATATGGCTACTTATATTTAGAGAGAGATCAAGAGAATTTTTTGTGTCCTCCTAGGTAATTTAGCACACATCACTAAATTTGGAGAGCAAACACAGATTTGTGGCAAAGACTGTACTCAGTAATAAAGCCAGTGCACTTGGCTAGAAAAAACTCTGCTAATCTTTTTATCACTGACCTCTCCAAAAAATAATGCACAAGTCTCAAAATTTTGTATAGTTATTCAGGTGATTCATGTAATGAAGCCTCAGAAGTCAAAGGGTCCCTAGATTTAGGATTCCTGGACTAGTGGGGTTCTTGTACCTCATCTCAAAGAAACTAAGCACAGTGGAGAGGGAGTAAGAGGGTAAGGAACACATCCAAAGGCGAAGTATCACAGCACTCCCAGGCTGTCAGTTGCTCTCATGGGAAGAGATTCTTAACTATTAGTGTGCTTAGAGATCATTCAGGTCACCAGCTAAAAGTGGATCCCACCACCCCAAATTTCTGATTCTGTAAATCTGAGGTTGGGAAAAGGAAACTTTGATTTCAATAAGCATTCCAGAGAGGTACATAATCAAGAAATCCTGGGCTAGAATGTAGCAAAATGCCATCCTGCACATCAGAGACTCTGTCCTAAGTGTTACACACTCACCAGAGTGGCCTGGCAAAAGTGAAAAAGATAGACAACATTAAGTGCTAGCAAGGATGTGGGGCGATTATAACCTTCACATACGGCTGTTGGGTGTGTGAAATTGGTACAGCCACTATTAATAATCATTTGATGGTATCCCAAACTTCGATGTGAACATGGATAATCTATGACTAAAGAATTCCCTCCTAGGTGAAAGACCAACAAAATTGTTTATGTATATGACTTCTTTTCTATAAAATTTAAAATCAGACAAAATCAATCTATAGCTTTTGAAATCATATAGTTAAAGCCTCTGTGCATGAATGTCGTTGAGGGTGACTTCTAGTTAATATTACCTTCTGTTAATATTCTGTTTTTTATTTGAGTGCTGGTTACACAAGTGTATTCTTTTTGTGAACATTCAGAAAGCTATACACTTGCCATTTGTGAACTTCATTGTATGCACCTTATATTTCAAAACAGTTTACTCAAACTTTCTTCCAAAATAAAAATATATATATTTAAACAAAATAAAATGGACAAGGAGAGTGCGAGGAAGGAATTGTAGCCAAATTTTACTTATAAAAGCAGATTCAAAATAATTAATGATTATTAATTGATTATTAATAATGATTATTAATCAATTAATAATGATTTCTAAAATAATTAGACAATGCATTTCAGCAGTTTATTAAAACAAACACAGCATACTTAAATAGGAATTTTCCCAGGTATGCAAAGTGTTTAGCAATGAGATACAAGGGAGAAAAATAAGTTTGGGGAAATTGTACAAGAACATCAGATGTCAGCAAATTTAATTTAAAACAAATAGGACATAATGTTAAGATTTTATAAGATTAGACAATGAGTACACAGGTGGTTATCATTGTTTTGTATTTTTTTGTTTGAAATATTGTATAATACAAAAAAACTCACAAGTTATATATCAGAAACATCCTATTATTGGAATAGAGGGAAAATAATCAACTGATATTTCAATAGACGTATAAAAATACACAGTAAAATTAAACATTTATTTTGGTAAATATACTCTAGATTTTTTTTTTAACTTTTATTGGAGTATGGTTGCTTTACAGTGTTGTGTTAGTTTCTGCTGTACAGCAAAGTGAATCAGCTATACGTATACATATATCCCCTCTTTTTTGGATTTCCTTCCCATTTAGGTCACCACAGAGCACTGAGTAGAGTTCCCTGTGCTATACAGTAGGTTCTCATTAGTTCTCTATTTTATACATAGTATCAATTGGTAAATATACTCTATAAATTAGATATACAAGGAGAGGTCCTTGAATTTGATGAGCAAATATTCTGAACTTTACAGTGTATATAATATCATTTAGGTTGTTTCCATGCCTCCCTGTCCCCACGCAGGGATAGCCTTCCCTGTTATCAACATCCCCTACCAAAGTGGTACATTAGTTACAATTATGAACCTACCATGACATTATTATCATCCAAAGTCCATGGTTTACATTAGGGTTCACTCTTGGCTTATGTCTCATATATTTTCACATTAGACAGTTTTTAATGTTAGTTTTGACTTCACAATTGGTTCAGGGATTATCTGGGAGAGAGTCTCTTAATTACCAAGCAGCTATGGATTTTAAGTCACCATTTTTCTAATGTTTTTCTTGGTTAAAAATGAGTTATAGGGACTTCCCTGGTGGTCCAGTGGGTAAGACTCCGTGCTCCCAATGCAGGGGGCCCGGGTTCGTTCCCTGGTCAGGGAACTAGATCCCGCATGCATGCCGCAACTAAGAAGTCCACATGCTGCAACTAAAAGATCCCACGTGCTGCAATTAAGACCTAGTGCAGCCAAAATAAATAAATAAAATTTTTTTAATGAGTTATAATAGGGATATAGCCTGAAAAAAATTAATTTTTAAATTTGTTAAGGTTTTCTTTGTGCCCAAGCACATGATTAATTAAGAATCTTACATGAACAAATAAAAAAGTAAATTTCTTATACAAGGAATGGATTCATATATGACATAAAGTTATGTAAACCAGTTTGTTTATTGATTTGCTCAATTCAATGCTTTGATCTGCTAGAATATGTCTGATTTTAAAATAAATGTGTTGACACCTCTCTCTATGGCTGTAGTTTGTATAGATCATCTCTTTCACTTTATTTCTGTTTTGGTTATAATTTGTATATATAAAGTCTTCTGATTTTGGTATGTCAATTTTATGTCCAAGTCACCTCCTGAACTCTCTTTTATTTTGGCTTATTGTCCTAGGTTGTCAAGTTATGTTTCATAGGTTCTTATCATAGATATTGTCTTAGCTCTTTATTTATAATTATCATGCCTCTGCTTGTTTCTGCTTGGTTCTTTGATTTGGCAAAGACCTGTATTACATGGTTAAATAGTAGTAGCAATAGCAAGTTTCTTTGCCCTTTTCCCAACTTCATTGGAACAGTGTTCCTCCATCAAATATTATATACTTTATCTTGTAATGGAAGTGACTATTGATCCTTTTCTCACCGATTTTTAAAATCAGATTAGATGTTCAATTTTGTCAAATGTCTTTTTGATATCAATAGAGAAGATGTAATCTCTAGAGAAGAATGATGAGGAACCTCTTTAAAAGTCTGTGTGGATCAGTGCAAAGGGTGCTATAAAGCAGTAAAAAAAAAAAAAAGACCTGGATTCTAGTTCTCATTATGCCACTACCCAGTCATTTTTGTTAGTGGGTAGGTAACTTTATTGTTTTGAGCCTTATGTTAAAATGAGATGGATTTATTTGATTCCTCTCACTGTCACTAGCAGTAACTTTCGATGGTATTATGACTTGACATTGTGTGAGATACTAAATCTCTATAGAGAAGAAGAATGAGATGGTTTGTGTCTTAATTCAAGGTTTATGGTTTCCATGGCTGATCAGGCCAAAGAGTGGGTCAGTACCTTGTCTCTCACTGAGACAGGACAATGTCTGTGTTTTTCTAGAGTTGGAAAAAAATCTAAACATTCATTCATTCACATTCATGTTACATTTTTCATAGAGACAGATATCTCAGTAAATATATTACATAACAGTAAATGTCTAGTAGTCTGTTCTTCTTCTTTACCCTGTGCATATTTTCTAGAATTATTTGTCACATTATGTTAAAATATTTTGTTTGTATGTGTATTTTTCTAAGACCATAAGATTCTAGAAGGCATAGGGTTTTTTCCTCCAATGATTGTATCCTCAGTGCCTGAAATAATACCTGTTATATATTAGACAAGATTTGTTGAGTAGATGAATTTCAACTGTACTGACATTGACTAGACACCCTTTCCATCCATCTTTCTATCCATCTTTCTATCCATCTTTCTCGGCTTCAGAATGCAGTAGCAGGGTACACTTGTGAGTTAACTGAAGCAGTGCCTCAGAGATCTGACCTACGGTGTTAGAAAAGCAAAAAGGAGGGCTTAGCTGTTTAAGTATTTCATCTCCACTCCCAGATATATGATTTAACGTTTAGTCACCAAAGCAATGTGTGTTTTACCCACTTGATGGCCCCTCCCCTCAACTATTAATACAAATGTTTTCTTTAGTTCACTGCTTTTCTTCTGTCCCTCCTCTCAAACCCTTTAGTGTAGCTTCCTACCATGTCATTGGGTTCTCTTGAAGGTTGAGGAACTCTGGGCTTTCTTTCTCAAGTTATCGCTCCAGACAAAATATAGATGAGGACCCAAGGCTGATAAAGTTACCTCTAACCACAGACTTGTATCACAGTGAGTTTTGATTCCCTCCTCTCCCTTTCTAATTATAGGAGTTGAAGACAGACAGCTTAACAAAGCAAAATTTTTTAATCTCTGATGAATTAGACAAAGATTAGAAACTATCTCTATTGAAAAAGGCAAAGAGAGATCTACATTGTGAGAAACTGAAAGGGGTTGAAATTACTAGTAAAAAGAAAAGAAAAATCAAAATCAAATAAGAAGAAAAGAGAATAACAACACATATAAGAATATTTAGGAAAAAATCCATAAATCATAGTACCCTACCACAACAACTAATTTCCTTTTGCATGTAACTGCCTAGTTTCTGTTTACATTCATGCTCGTTCTGCATAGCTAATAGTATGAGCAGTAAAAATAGTCTTTAGGATGATTATTTTAATGAGTACACAACAGTCCATTGTGTTGATATACAAAAGTGTGTGATAGGGCTTCCCTGGTGGCGCAGTGGTTGAGAGTCTGCCTGCCAATGCAGGGGACACGGGTTCGAGCCCTGGTCTGGGAGGATCCCACATGCCGCGGAGCAACTGGGCCCGTGAGCCACAACTACTGAGCCTGCGCGTCTGGAGCCTGTGCTCCGCAACAAGAGAGGCCGCGATAGTGAGAGGCCCGCGCACCGCGATGAAGAGTGGCCCCCGCTTGCCGCAACTAGAGAAAAGCCCTCGCACAGAAACGAAGACCCAACACAGCCAAAAATAAAAAAAAAAAAAAAAAAAAAAAGAGTGTGTGATAAACTTCGTGTGTAACATTTAGGTTGTTTTCACTGGTTGTTCTGGCACCATCTTGAAAACTGAGGTGGAATCAGAGGAGCCAAGTGGTTCACACAGAACCCTCACCGTGTCTCTACCCCTTACTTTCTGCCCAAAGTACCCAAGTGTTACATTAATATGAAGCTCTTTACAGTCCAATTTTGTGTATATTTCTTATTTGATTTTCAAAAAACCCATAAAATTCAGATAGAACAACTGTTACAATTACAATTATATTGATCTTGTCCATAAGAAAACCTCGGACTAGAGAGGTGAGATACTTGGGCAAAGGCCACACAACAGCTAGTAAATAGCAGAAATGGATCTTCACACATTCCCTATGATAAATCTGCTCCATCCAGCTATTTAGCCATCGGATTAGTAGATTCTGCAAGAGAGATGTACAACATAAATCAGGAATTATGTCAATCTTAGGGTAGATAACTAACCATGAAAGGTCCAGGGATAATTTTAAACACTGAAATCCATTCAGGACTGTGTACACCTGTACAAATGTTTCCCACCTAAATGTATCTTGGAAAGTAGAAACTATAATATTGCAGCATTCATGATTGTAAGATCCACTAGTAAATAATTGAACATAGTCCCATCTGGGGCAATTAAAACTTTTCTTAAACACCAGGAACTCTGGAGACCAAAAAAGAAAACTGAATAATTATTCGTCTAAATCAGTGTCTGTGGCACTTATCAGCTTGATTAGGTACCTCTGTGAGCCAAACAATAATTTCAAGACAAGAATATCCTCTGAGCCTCTGTCTCCCTGGGCTGGTATTTCATGGGCAAGTCTGCAATTATATTTTTTCTGGGGCTGTCACCTGGCTACTTGCTTTCCTTTACTTTTAAAGTGAAAGGATGATGGCTATCTTCCTCAACTCCACCAGAAATACTCTTCAGCTTGGGACTGAGAGACCATAGTCTAACAGTCCTCACTATCTGAGACCTGGGTGGTCTGATTCCTGCCTGAGGGATATGTATTCTAGGGAATGTTTTATCATGATCCCTGTAGCTGAAACAGCTATTCCTGACATCTTCCTGAAGGGAAAGGCACAAAGCGTCAACCTAAAACCTGGTGCACGTATGTAAAAGCAGAAGATCCCCTTCTGCTTGTTGGAAGTTAGTGAAGGTGATGATTGCAGTGTTTATGGGTGGAGAGTATCTATACAGCATATGTCTATGGTCTTATGTCTAAACTTCCACTCAGAGACTTTTCATGTCACTTGCCTTCCCCATTCCCTTCTTCATCAGATGTCTTTCTGAGGTGTGGACCTGGACCTTCAGGACAGAGTCTCTGATGTGCAGAACTGGGTGATGGCATTTTGCTACATTCTAGCCCAGGATTTCTTGATTATGTACCTCTCTGGAATGCTTATTGAAATCAAAAACTTCATTTCCCAACCCCAGATTTGCATAATCAGAAATTTGGCCTTTGGGGTGGGAACCACCTTTAGCTTTATCTACCCACACACAGGCAGAAACCTGAGGACAGTGTGAAGCTCTCACTGAGCTGTGACTGTGGACCATTTCCCTTTGCATTTTCATAGTATTTGAGGTACCTAAAAACCCAGATTTGATTTTAGTAGAAATCTCTATAAGATGTTGCTGCATATTAGCATATGTTGGATAAACATTTAGCAAAGCACAACAAACACGCAGACCAAGTATAAGAATGTGTCTTCACTCCACCAACCTTGGTTCCTTTTGGGCTAAAGCAGCAGTGTCTGGTGGAGCAGCAACAAGGCCAAGGTGCCCAGTATGGGCTGCCAGGCCTGTGGGTGGTGGTGAAGCAGGGCCTCTCCCTGGTGGGTTTTATCTACTGCTCATGATAGAGCAGGATTAGGAGGGAGCAGTGGTTCTTTCCAAAACTGAATGTCCCAACTAAAAGCCTCAGAAAGCCATAGCTTAAAAAGTTTTAAAAATTAAAGAAAAAGCAACAACAACAACAACTAAAAAACCAAATTCACCTCTCTAGCTGGCTTTATACTACTTCACCTGACGTTATGATTTTCTCATTTTTTCTACCTTATGACCACACCTGAACCTTGGTGTCTGCATGTAGGAAAGTGAGATGAAGAAGGAGAGAAACTGCAGCCAAATCATTTTCTGTCTTTACTCTGAACACTTATATCTCTGTGGGACTTCTCGATATCTATGTTTTATTTATTTTTTTTTTAAAGGATTTTCTTATTTATTTATTTATTTATTTATTTATTTATTTTTGGCTGTGTTGGGTCTTCGGTTCGTGCGAGGGCTTTCTCCAGTTGCGGCAAGCGGGGGCCACTCTTCATCGCGGTGCGGGGACCCCTCTTCATCGCGGTGCGCGGGCCTTTCTCTATCGCGGCCCCTCCCATCACGGGGCACAGGCTCCAGACGCGCAGGCTCAGCAATTGTGGCTCACGGGCCCAGCTGCTCCGTGGCATGTGGGATCTTCCCAGACCAGGGCTCGAACCCGTGTCCCCTGCATTAGCAGGCAGATTCTCAACCACTGCGCCACCAGGGAAGCCCGATATCTATGTTTTATTCCATTATAGAAACTTTCCCGAAGCAAGGGAGAGTTACAGGGTATAGAGTCAGTAAAATCTTCTATAATTTTATCCCCAAAGCAGTATCTGAGTTGATTTTCACAGTTATTTAACTTGATCCTTATACCCCAAATCCTGTATTATTTTCTGTCTAAAGACTAAAGAAAAATATCTCCTAGAGCAACACGTACCCATTAGCATTTTTTCAGATGACTGTACTATGCCAGTGGTGGTAAATAAATTATGTAATTATGTGTATGAGAACAAGCCCTGTAGACAGGGCTCTGTGAGCAGCCCAACACCAAAAGAAAAGTGGTCTGATTTTTCAGAGATAAGGCCTTGGTTGACCCCAGGACAGGCAACTCCAAGCTGTGTGCCCTCTTTGCCCCCTCCTCGGAGGAATGTGGGTGGAAGAGAGGAAGCACTACATGAGAGCTTCCAGTGGAAACACAAATTCTGTTTGCACATCCCCAGGTGGCAGCACTAGCAGTAGTGCATGAGGTCTTGCTCAATAGCCTGGGTGAGGCTAGTAGGCTTAGCTCAGTGGATGGTCCGAGAAAGAGGTTTGAGAGGGCTGCTATTCTACTATTATCCAGCTTTACTGAAGTGTTAGAATGAGCTTCCCACCTGGACATCAGCTTCTGATTACATTACAATAGAACAACAGAAGTGAAAATACAGTTTCCTGAAACATTTTCTGAGCCGCACTAGAGCCATGCTTTAAAGTGGTAAGGGGAGTCTATCATCAAATTAGTTTGGGAAATATTGTTTGTTATATAGCCATCCAGAAGAATCTGAAATATCCTTCAGTTAAAAAACCTGTTTAACTCAAATGTCCCTTGATGGATGAATGAATAAAAAAAATGAGGTATATATAATATATGTATATCTATATCTATGTGTATATACATATACACACAGACATATATATGTATATATGGGCAAAATGGAATATTATTTAACCTTAATAAGCCAAGATATTAAGACACATGTTACATGATGGATAAACCCTGAAGATGTTATTCTAGGTAAAATGAATCAGTCACAAAAGGGCAAATGTATAATTCCACTTATATGAAACATGTAGAGCAGTGAAATTCATAGAGACAGATAGTGAATGGAGGGTGCCAGAAGCTGGAGGGAAGGAGAATGGGGAGTTAGTGTTTAACTGGTATGGAGTTTCAGTGTGGGGAGATGAATATTCTGGAGATGGCTGGTGGTGATGGTTGTGCACAATGTGAATGTACTTAACGTTACTGAACTGTACACATAAAAATAACTATTAAAATATATTTAATTTAATATAAATTTAATATATTTAATAAATTTAATTAAATTTAATATAAATATAAAATAGTAAATAGTAAATTTTATGTATATTTTTACTAAAATAAAAAATCATAATAAAGTTAAAAAAACCTGTTTAACTTTGTGTAACTCTGCATGTCTACAATCAATATGATCCTAAGATACTTATTTCATGTATAACTATTAACACATGCCTGGAATTAATATTCTGTAGAACACCCTTGAAAACTTTGACATGGAAATAATAATTGATTGTAACAATAAATACCTTCTCTGTAGGAAATCCTGGAGGCAGGTTCAGCCCTAGGCAACTGTGTCATTAGCAAAAATATTTTCTCAGCCCACAGCCTCTTCTTTATGCACCTCTTCAATTGATTTTCTTTAGAAAAATTCCCCAATGTTCTTTAGCATTACACTTATTTTTAATTCTGAAGTTAAAGGTTTTAAACTTTGCTAAAAGAATTTGAGACACTTGGGAGGATGTGAAAATTTATTTATGGTTCCTAAAATCTACAGGGGGATGATTACTTACTCTGTTTTATCTGAGACCTTACTTTTTGGTGGGTCAAAGTCTCTGCACATCAATGGAAGCACAGGATTAGTGCCAAATGGTAGGATAACCTGGGTTCAGTGTTTTCATAGGTAGAATATCTGGGTTGTGAAGAACTGGAGACAAGCTGGGGTTCTGCTCTTTCCTCTCATCTCCACAGATTTCTCAGAGGAGAATGGGTGTAAGAAATGAATCCACAGTGACTGAGTTTCTTCTTTCAGGATTAACTAACCAGCCAGAGCTTCAGCTGCCCCTCCTCTGCCTCTTCTTAGGGATTTATATACTTACGGTGATGGGAAACCTCGGCATGATCTCAATAATCGGATTGAGTTCTCAATTCCACACCCCCATGTACTATTTCCTCAGTAGTTTGTCTTTTTTTTTAGATTTCTGCTATTCTGTCATTACCCCCAAAATGCTGGCAGGGTTTTTATGCAGAGATAAAGTTATATCCTATTCTGGATGCATGACCCAGCTGTTTTCCTTCTGTATTTTTCTCATTTCTGAATGCCGGCAGCAATGGCCTATGACAGCTGTGTCACCACCTGCAGCCCCCTTCTCTACAATGTCATCATGTCCCCCAGGGTCTGTTCTCTGCTGGTGGCTGCTGTCTTCCCATTAGGTTTTACTGATGCTGTGATTCATGGTGGTTCTATGTTAAGGTTGACTTTCTGTGAATCAGACATCATTAAACATTATTTCTGTGACATTGTTCCTCTCATTAAACTCTCCTGTTCCAGAACTTATATTGATGAGCTTTTGATTTTTGTCATTGGAGGATTTAACATGGTAGCCACCAGCTTGACAATCATCATTTCATATGCTTTTATCCTCTCCAGCACCCTCCACATCCACTCTAAAGAGGGCCGGTCCAAAGCCTTCAGCACCTGCAGCTCTCACTTGACAGCTCTTCTTATATTTTATGGGTCTCTCATGTCCATGCATCTCACACCTGCTTCCAGCAGGTCACTAACCCAGGAGAAAGCATCCTCAGTATTTTACACCAGCGTGAGTCCCATGTTGAATCCCGTGATATATAGTTTGAGGAACAAGGAAATGAAAAATGCACTGATGAAACTCTTAAGAAGAAAAGTATCTTCACAATTAATAAGCTTTTTAAAAAATTTATTGGGGTATAGTTGCTTTACAATGTTGTGTTAGTTTCTGCTGTACAACAAAGTGAATCAGCTATATATATACATATATCCCCTACCTCTTGGATCTCCCTCCTACCCCCCAATCCCACCCATATTAAGATTTATTCATGTATTCATAATCATATGTGTGTTTGTTTGCATTTATGCCGAGTCTTTAAAAATAATTTGAAGTGAGGTAATATTATATATATGTATAATTCTGAATATATATATTATATACATTCAGATTACTAAATACATTCACACACAATAAGATTAATAAAATGTAAAACAACAAGTATAAAAGTGAGAAATAGCAAATATTTTCAACTTAAAGTTCAGTATCATTCTGGGGATTTAATATCAATTTTTAACCTTTATTTTCCTGAATCTAAGCAAAAAGAAAACAGAATCCTGAAATACTGTATAGTCATGTCAGAAATAAAAACACACTATATATTTTGATATGACAAAGTCTTTCCTCTTATTTATCTCACTCAAAAGAGACTTCTTTAATGGAAATCTGTATAGGAAACATTGAACAGTATGGTAGAAATCATTACAACAACTTTATAATAAATGTGGAAGAATTTTAATTTTAATAATTGGCTTATTAAAGGCCAATGTTTGATTTAACATTAAGTGCAATTTAATGAAGAAGATTCAGCAAAAGGCTAAGCTAATACAGTCCCAGTATTTGACCTCAGGTGATCAAAGGATAAGACTTAGAATATCTAGATTAGGAGATTATACTTTTACAGACTTATCTAAACACCTTGTTTTTTCCTGTGTGACCAGCACGTGTGCAGTATTTTACAACTTTATGTTTATTTCTTTTGAGTTGGTTTTTCACTCTGGGTTGTAAACTAGGTGCCTTTAATTTCTTCCTTATGAAATGTTTTGAATTAAACATAATGAAAAAGTTTATAGTTTTCAATAATAAACTCTTACACAATAAACCAAGATAATGCACTGTATGGGGAAGGCAATGTGTAGAATTTCTAATCTTTTAAATTTGTTAAGGTGTGTTTTATGGTGCAGAATGTAGTCTATCTTGAAGAATGTTCCATGTGAACCTCAGAAGAATGTGTATTTTTCTGTTTGGGGATGAAGTAATCTATAGATGTCAATTATATCCAGTTGATTAGTGGTGCTATTGAGTCCAACTATATACTTTTTCCCCACCTGCTGGATTTCTTCATTTCTGATAGAGGGCTGTTGAATTCTCCAACTATAATAGTGGATTCATCTATTTCTCCTTGCAGTTCTATCGGTTTCTGCCTCACATATTTTCACACTCTGCTGTTGTAGGTAGGCACATACACAATAGAAATTGATATGTCTTCTTTCAGATTGACCCCTTTATCATTATATAAAGCTCCTCTTTATCTTGTCCTGTTGGTTGCAATATCCTGTATATTAGTTGGATCAAATTGTTAATTGTATTATTCAAATCTTATTTATTCTTTTTTAAAATTTATTTATTTATTTTGGCTGTGTTGGGTCTTCGTTGCTGCACGCGGGCTTTCTCTAGTTACAGTGAGCGGGGGCTACTCTTCATTGTGGTGCACGAGCTTCTCATTGTGGTGGCTTCTTTTGTTGCGGAGCGCGGGCTCTAGGTGACGGGCTTCAGTAGTTGCAGCACACAGGCTCAATAGTTGTGGCTTGTGGGCTCTAGAGCGCAGGCTCAGTAATTGTGCCGCACGGGCTTAGTTGCTCCTCGGCACGTGGGACCTTCCCAGACCAGGGATCGAACCTGAGTCCCCTGCATTGGCAGGTGGATTCTTAACCACTGCACAACCAGGGAAGTCCCAAATCTTATTTTCTCTTACTAATTGTTTTGCCTGCTTTCTATTTCTTAAGATATCATTTACCTCTTAAGTATAATTAAACCTCCCATTACAAATATGAATTTGTCTCTTTCTCCTACTAGTACTGTCAAGATTTGCTTTATATATTCTGAAGTCATAGTTTTGGTAGGTACAGATTTAGAATTGTTGTATTTTAGACTATCCCAGTTTAGCTCTAGTAACTTCTTGTCATAAAGTCTACTTTGATATTAATATAGCTACACTTACTTTTTTTCCTTAGAGTTTGCATTATGTATCTTTTTCAATTCTTTCACATTCAACATGCCTGTGCCCTTATATTTAAGGTCTCTTGTAGCAGTGTATAGTTGGGATTTGTATCTAGTCTGAAAATTTAGATATTTTAATTAGAAAATTCAACATATTTACATGTAATATCAATACATATTGGCATATCTATGTCCTTAACTCCATTTCACATTATTATTATCCTGAGTTTTTATTATAAATATATTTAAAACTTTATGAAATCATTATTATTATTTTCTAAGTCTAAATTAATTCACATTGCCCACGTATTTAAATTCTATGTTGTTCTTAATTTCTTTCTATCAATACATATCTAAATTTCTCTTCTATGTTAATAACAATCTTTACTGTTTTTTTTTTTTTCATGTAGACGTGCTGACAATAAACACTTTCAGGTTATTTTTTACTTGAAAATACCTCTATTTCATCTTTTTTTGATGGATATTTTTTTTTCTGGACTTAGATTCTAGGTTGGCAGCTGATTTTTCCTCTTCCCCCAAGCATTAGCCTATTAGTCAATTTGGTTATGTTATGCCACATTAGCTAACAACCTCCCACATTTTAATGGCTAACAAAAAATAAGAAGATTTATTTCTCAACCACATTGTATGTTAATGGCTCCCTATCTGCTTCTCCGCCCCACACATGTTCTCATTCTGGATTCAGACTAAAGCAGCAGCCCCTACCAGGGACATGCCATTTTTGTGACAGAAGGAATAGAACAATATCTCAAACTTTAGCTCAAGCATTGAGCACTTCAGGTCCACTCATATGCCATTTTCTAAAGCATGTCACATGGCCAGTGTGACAATGGGAGGTATAAGTGCAGATACGTAAGCATCTTATAAAGAAAAGGAGTACATAATAAATGAGAAAATAACGCAATCTACCAAAGTTGATATGTGTTTCACTGTGTTTGCAGTTCTCTTTTCTTTGCCTTTATTTTTCAATCACTATTTCTGCTTCTATTTTACATGTGTCTCCAGGAATCAAAATATAACTGGATTTTTTTAAACTAATCCAACAGTTTTTGACTTTTAATAGGTAAAAATGTCAAAGTTTCTAGACTTTCAGAGGGAAACTGATGAGTCCCAGAAACTAAGTTTGTGATGTTGAGCTAAATGGAGCAGACTAGAGCCACAATACAAAAAAAAAAAAAAAAAAAAAAGAAAACGTGCAGGAGTCCACTGTCCGAGAGTAATGCCACCTGTACTCTCTATTCCATGTCTGGCCACTTTGGAGGGTCTTTACACCCTATCTTTTGGAGGTTACATTGGATCAATCTAGAAAATGTCTGTGTTCACTTAGTGGCACCTAACATCACTCCAACTCACAGCCTAAGGATTTTTAGGCTAATTTAAGGATTAGGTGTAAACTAAGAAAATAAATGAAGACAAAGTCACCTTTTACAGGTCGTGGCAAGAACTGAAGAATTCTTCTCCATTTTAACAGAGAAAGAAGGGAAAGATTATCATTTCCAGAGCATTAAGTCTGACATAATTTGGTCAGTTATTTGGGAAAATCAAAAGTTTTCCTTTTTTTGGCGGGGGGGCGGGGCCATGGGATTGAACCTGGGCCATGGTAGTGAAAGCCTGGAATCCTAACCACTAGGCCACCAGGAAACTCCCTCAAAAGTTTTCTATGTTTCAGTTTCTCTAAAAGTCTAAAGCAGACCACCAAGTTTTTATTAATTGAATAAAGCAAAACACATGGTGTAATTCCCCTAGAGTCCTAAACATGTCTATTTGGCATCTCCAACTAAATTTGTAATTGTGATTGTTTTTCAGGGTTAAAATTCTTTGATTACAATAATAGTAGTTAACCTCTCTACCTCATATTCCCAAGAGTCATTCTCAATTAAATCCTTAAGAGCAAGCAAGAGCTTCAAGTATCGCATTTTACTCATGGCCTATTTTCATAGCGAAAAGGACACGTCACATCCTAGATACAGAAATAAAGACGAAGTAGAAGTTCAAAGTTCCATTTATTTTATAAAGGATTTGGAGTTTCAGATTAAACACATGAAAACACCTGGTAAGCTGATTCCAAGTCAGTGTAATGGATTTTGTGACAGAGCTGAACAAAGATATAATAGGCCATCCACAGTAAGTCTCTCAGGCTAGAAAAATATTTGGGAAGAATGTTTATATTTAGCCCTTGATGAGCTACATGATCCTAAATATCCCTTCCAATGCTAAGATTTTTCTGAATCTAAAATGTTCCAGTTACTCAGTTATTCAAAGTAGTAAGAACAACATTTCCAAATGTGGAACATAGCAGTGAGAGTAACATTTTTGCATTGACTAAACTAGAGAACTGAGTCCTAGTTCAGTTTTATGTGACTTACCTACTCATTTAGACCATAACCAGAGCCTCTCTGACCTTTTTTCCCTCTCTGCAAAAGTGGGAATAAGAGTCCACATCGTGACTATCGCTAAAGAATGCAAATCTTTGGAGTCAGATAGACCTGGAATTTAATCTGGCTTTGCCACACACTAGTTATGTGACTTTAGGTAAATTATTTAAGTTCCATAAATTTCTAATTTTTCACAAGCAAAATGTAGATCACAATACCTACTCCCTACTTCAAAAGGTTATCGAACTTGTATGTATGAAATAGCAGAGGCTTGAAACGGCTTAAAACAACTACTGACAAAACTGCAAGGAAACTATGATAAATTCAAAATCATTTATAGGGATGCTTTAATATTCATCTATCAGAAACTAATAGATCAAAACAAAAGGTGGTATGGAAACAAACAGTACAAACCTAAAAATCAGCAAGGAAATTTGCATCTAAGAAATAGGTGATACACTTTCTTTTCTAATGCCATCCAGATTTTTAAAGCACTTAACAAAGTGCCTGACCAATAATGACCAAGAACTCAATGTATGTTAAGTACATAGTATCACAGCTATTAATTGAAACCTAAACATAGAAACCAAAGCCTTTTGAGAAGATGCGAAGAGTGACTTCATCTGTACAGGCTTGAGGCCAGTATTGGGACCAACCGGTGAAAGTTACTGGGAAAAAAGGTTTTACCTCAAGTTAATAAAGAATTTCTAAAGGTTGGAGATAATCAAATATGAAATAAGATACATGAATAAGCAGTCTGTTTTCCACAACTGAAAGATTCTAAATATAGATAGCTTGACTTTTTTGGACAGGAAGATGTGGTAGGTTTGGAAAGATGGCCCCTGGATTGTGAAATTTTCCAAGAAATCCAAGTCAGAGCAAGAA
This sequence comes from Balaenoptera acutorostrata, assembly GCF_949987535.1. Lineage (NCBI taxonomy): Eukaryota > Metazoa > Chordata > Mammalia > Artiodactyla > Balaenopteridae > Balaenoptera > Balaenoptera acutorostrata. The sequence goes on along the minus strand of NC_080072.1, from coordinate 103,442,882 downwards.
AATTGCTCATCACGCAGCATTTAGAAGGAATCAAACATACAATTCTGAAAAATTAATGTTCTTTTTATATTTAAGTATGCAGAATACATGCTGAGAATTGTGGGGTCAGTTTTGAATTGCCCACAAGGTATAGGAATATTTTCCATTTTATTATATGGTAAAAGCATATGCTGGAAACAGTGTGGCTTGCAAGGTCAAATAGCCTTAGGATCTTTACACTATCAAAGATTTTACTGTGGACAGAAGTCAAGCAGGTGCAGTACAGATCTGTGTTATCACATCTCCACTGCGTATTAATATTTTCACATTTTTATTACTCATGGAGATGGAGTTGACAATATTTTTTCCTCCATATTTTATCCTTACAGGTGCCACCTTCACTTCCATCCACCCTTCTCCCAGTCTTATTTATTTTGGTTTTTTTTTTAGCAAAATAGTTATTGAACAGCTACTTTGTGCCAAGTACTGTGTTAGTTGTTTGCTGATAAGAACTTGCCTCGTTTCAACCCTCACTATCATCCTGAGTGGAAGATATTTATGGCATTACCATTTATAAGTGAGAAAACTGAAGTCACATCTAGAACAGAAATAGAACTCATACTACAGCCCTCCAACTGCAAGCACGCTCACCACTATATCGTGTTGCTCGGCTTATCCATAAAACTAAAGTGAGAAATTATTTGGCTTTTTAAACATTCATCCACAATTTCAGATACTTAAGGTAGTATCTTGTGCGAGGGGTTCAGAGTAATTTATATCTATGAATTGATCCCTGGAAATAAAAGGAAATGGAAACCTCATATGCTACAATTCAGTAAGGATACTGAAACCTGGAATTTAAAAGAGATATTAAGAGAGAAAATATTTAATTATTTTCCAGTTTCACTCAGTTACCTGCTCCATCTACAGTCCAGTCAGCAGGGAACAAGTTTGATTAGCAAAAGGAGTAGTGACATATCAATATGAACCATTAAAATAACTTTGAAAGAGGTATACCTTCATAACTACTAAGAAAATCATATAAAATTAAGCTATATATGCCTTTAATGAATTGTCCAGTAAACAATGTCTTGTTCAGCTTGTTACACATACACATAAATGTTTTAGAAGTTTTAAAATTATAAAGTAAGTCATTTCTTTGCTTTTAAATCATTGCCAGCTGGAGGTTAGGATGTTTAAAACAAGCAAAACAAACAAACAAACAAAACTGTGTTCAGAGAATAAAGGGGAGATGAACATTTAATCTCATTTAATGATATAGGCATGTATTGACAATGGAACAAGAAGAAAGCAAGTGGAGTATTTTCCCAAGAAGAAAATGGCACAAGAAATGATATACAATAAATAGTTGAGAGGTTTGGTGGATATCAGGAAGCATTTGCATATAAGCCAGAATCCAAAAAATGGTTCCAACTAAAACAAACAGTTGAAGTCAGACAGAAAGGAACAATGAATCTGAATGTTGGATAATCAATAAACTGAATGGCCTGGTATTGCAGTTTTCTACATTTAATTAGATAATGTTGAATGCAATTAATAAACTACGCATTTCTAATTACCCATCCTTGTATAGATTGTGCTCCAAAATTTTTTCACAAAATAGTAAACCAGCTTTTTTCTCTAAATAATTTATGTGACACATGATGGACTAAAGGGGTGATGGGCTAATGGCTTAAAGTTCCAAGAGAAGACATTTCCTTCTAATTCTAATAAAGGGAAATCTTCCATTTCTGTATGTGGTATAATGTGAAAATTTTGAAGATTGCCCTGAATAATTTTTATAGAACCACAAACTCTCAGAAATTTAAAGGCCACTTAGTCCAATATTCCAGTATGGTTGTTAAACCATCACTAAATTATTAGTATTTACTTTGCTGCTGCTATTGTTACGTATTTTTAATCTCTTGTGCACAGGATTAGAACAATTATAACCTTTGATTCATAATAAATTTTGACCTTTGGTCCATTCATGACTTTCTTTTATTTTACTGTTTGTTTATTGTTTTTAATAATAAAATCTGTTATCCTACCACTAACCCAAGAACTAGAACATTTATTAATAAATTACAGCTACCTATATGCTCTTACTTCATCCCATCTCCTGTTTCTTTACATAACCACAATAAATTTTCTCATCTCCTGTTTATATACTGTTTTATCATAAATACAAATATTCTAAACAATAGATGGTTTCATTTTAATTATATTACGACTCTATATGGTCTTCTGGAACTTGCTTCCCCCCCATCCAGCTTAATTAAGTTATAAAATGTGATGGTTTTATATATGTATACATTGTGAAATGATTACCACAATCAAGTTAATTAACGTATTCATCATCTCACATTATTACCTTTGTGTATATGTGTGTGTGATGAGAACACTTGAGATTTACTCTCAGGAAATTTAAAGAATACAATACATTATTATTAACGATAGTCACCATGCTGTACATTAGGGGTCTTCAGAAATTATTCATCTTATAACAGAAAGTTTGTACCATTTGATCAGTATCTCCACTTACCTCCATCCCTCCTGGCCTCTGGTATTCACCATTCTATTCTCTGTTACTATGAGTTCAACTTTTTTTCCCCCCTGGTTTATTTCACTTAGCATAATGTCCTCCAGGTTCATCTACATTGTCACAAATGGCAGGATTCCCCTTTTTTTTTAAGGCTGAATAGTAAATTCCATTGCATATGTATATATATAGTTTTCTTTATCTATTCATCTATTGATGGACACATATCATGACACAAAGGTGTTTCTATATCTTGGCTACTGTGAATAATGCTACAATGAACATGGGAATGCAGGTATCTATTCTAAATAGTAATTTCATTTCCTTCGGATAAACATCCAGAAGTAGAATTGCTGGATTATATAATAATTCTACTTTCAGTTTTGGAGAAACATCCATACTGTTTTCCATAATGGCTGTACCAATTTACATTCCCACCAACAGTGTACAAGAGTTCCCTTCAGAAAGCCAAAAGATAACAAATGTTGGTGAGGATGTGGAGAAAATGGACTTGCTATTTTTACTCAAACTTAAGTTATTGGAAGTTATCCATTTTTTCACCTGTAGCTGTAACTCACTCATCTTTTTTCATTACAGTTATATTTCATTGTGAAAAGATTCTTATTTATTCTTTCTCTGTCAGAGGGCATTTAAGTTGTTTTCACTTTTTTGCTAACATAATCACTCATGCTCTGAATAATTGTGCATATGTTTCCTAGTGCAGATGCATGCACAAGTTTCTCTTGAGTGTATTGGTGGGTTCTAGAGTTGGTAGTTGTTCAACTTTACAAAATAATGGCAACCTTTTTCCCAAACTGACTGTTTCATTTTACACATGCATCAGCAATAACTAAGATTCTGTTGATACATATATTCTCTGACAAATCTCTGGTATTTTCAAAATTCCTGTTTTTAGACAATTGAATGGATGTGAATTGGTATCTCATGGTGGTATTGATATGTACCTGTTAACTAATAAGATGAGCATCTCTTCTTATGTTTACTGTTGTGTTTCTGTGAGTTTCTATTCATAATTTTTGCTGATTTTTCTATTGGGTTGTTTGTATTTCTGTTATTGATTTTTAAGGATCTGGAGTTTACTCTCTATTTTACACAAAGATATTGTGGCATTATTTTATTCTTTTTTATGGCTGAGTAGTATTCCATGGTATATATATACCATGTCTTTTTTTATTCATTTATTATCATACTAAGTGAAGTAAGTCAGACAAAAAAAGACAAATATCATATGATATCACATATATGTGGAATCTAAAATATGATAGAAATGAACTTATTTACAAAATGAAAACAGACTCACAGACATAGAAAACAAACTTATGGTTGCCAAAGGGGAAAGGGGAAAGGATAAATTAGGAGTTTGGGATTAGCAGATACAAACTACTATATATAAAAAATAAACAACAAGGTCCTACTGTATAGCACAGGTAACTATAGTCAATATCTTGTAATAACTTATAATGGAAAAGAACATGAAAAAGAATATATATATATGTATAACTGAATCACTCTGCTGTACACTCAAAACTAACACAACATTGTAAATCAACTACACTTCAATTAAAAAAACAAAAAAAAGATATTGTATCTTGCCCAACTGGATGTTTGTCTTTTTTGTTTTCCATCAGGTCCTTTTGAATAGTAAGAATTCTTAATTTTAAAATATCTGAATTTATTAATATTAGTTCTTATGGTTAAGACTTCTTTCATTTTAAAAGGAAACTATAGAATTTCAGAAATATGTCAGTTTATATGTCTTTCTGTTTAATTTTTGCTTTTATATTTAAATCTATAGTCCAGCTGAAATTGATATTTGTGTAGGTAATAACCCAATTTTATTGCATGTATTTTTCCACCTTCCCTGTTTTTCAATACTTATTTTTCCACTGGTTTGCTATGCATATCAATCACATATCAAAGTCCTCTATTTTCCATAGGTCTGTTTTATGAGCTTTCTATTCTCTGGTCAATTTGTCTATCACTGCACAAATACTACACATTCTTAATTATAATCACTTTATTATTATTAATATGTGATAGTGTAAATCTTCTTTCCTATACAGTGTAGATTAAAGTGGTGATAGTGGACATCCTTACCTAATCCTGAGTTTCAATACTTCTAATGTATCCTCATTTCAAATAGTATTTTTGACAGATACTTTACAGCAAGCCAAATATAATAAGTTCATTTCTATTTCTATCTTCTACTTGTGTTTATCATTAATGTGTATTGAAATTTATTAAATACTTTATCTGTCAGTTGAGATGATAATGTGGTTTGTCCTTGAATCTGTCAATGTGACAAAATATTTATAGAAATTTTAATGTTAAATTATCCTTGTATCCCTGGGATAAACAAACGCATACACACTGTTGATTTTGATTTGCTGTTTCTTTATAGAGAATATTTGCATGTAGTCATGAATAAACTAGGGCTGTAATTTCCCTTTTTTTCCCATATTTATCTGGTTTTAATCTTAATGTTATTACTGACTTCATAGAATAAGTTGAAGAATATCTCTTTTTTCAATTTTCTCAGTTTGTTATGACATTGCAATAATTTGTTCCATAAAAAGTTCAGTAGAATTCACTTGTGAAATCATGTGGACCTTGTGTTGTCTTTATGATAAGATTTTAATCACTTCTTTGATTCCTTCCATAGTCTTAAGACTATTCAGGCCTTTGAATTTCCTTCAGTCTATTGTGATAAGAATGTAATTTATCCATTTTTTCTCAACTTTCAAATGAGATGGCATATAGTTGGTAATATAGTCTCATTAACTGTTTAATGTTTTCCTTATTCTATTATTCATTCTCAATATAATGTAATTTTGCTTTCTCTCTCTTCTTTTTTGTCCCTTGATGAATCTCACTGGTAATTTGTCTTTTCAGAAAACCAATTTTGGCTGTACTAATCATTTCTTTTTTATCCTTGTTTCCCCATTTTAATTGATTTCTCCTTTAATCTATGTTTGCTTTCATCTACATTTTTTATTTTCCTAAACTTTTTTTTCTAAACTTTTTAAATTTTTTCTAAACTTTTTCTAAGCTTTTCTAATTGTCAACCTTTCTTTTATAAATGAACTTTCTAGGTCTATAAAGGTCACTCATAGAATCACTTTCCTATATCCCACAAATTTTGATATGTACCATTCAGTTCTGTTTTCCATTTCCTTTGTGATTTCCTTTTTGATCCATGAATTATCTGGGAGAGTATTTTTCATTTCCAAATATATGGATATTTTAATACATCATTTGATTATTAATTAATTAATTGTGTTGGGCTCTGAGAACACACTTTTTGCTACCTAGTCAAAGCTTCTTGAGGCATGTTGTATGGCAAAGTATGAAATGTTTTTAAATCTTTCATACATATTTAACAAGGGTATATATTCTCTACCATATAAGTGAAGAATTCCATAAAAGCCCAATATATTAAGTTTCTTTACTGTGCTACTCATATTATCTGTATGCTTTAAGAGTTTTTGAATGAGAGTTTTATTGAAATCTTGCACTATGATGATAGTGCTGAAGCTGTTTTCTAGGTAAATGCATGTTTAGAATTGTAATAAGTTGTGATGAATTAAAACTTTTTTTATCATAGAGTGGCTCTGTCAATCCCTGATGATGCTTTTTGTCTTAATTTCTATTTTGCCAGTAATTAGCATAGGCATGTTCACTTTCTTTGGGGTTAGTGTGTGTTCGGAGATATCTTTTTTTTTTAAATCCTTTCAATTTCAAAGTTTTCATGTTCTTACCTTCTATATGTGTCTCTTGCAAATACAATACAGCTGGAATTATTTTTTAATATATTACAGTATCTACCTTTAACTAAGGAATTTAGTCCCTTTATTGCAAAAATTGATATATTTGAACTGGTTTCTATGTCTTACTTTTTATTTTTATTTGTTTCAGTTTTCTGTGTTTCTTTCTCCATTTTTTAATTAATTGTGTTGACTTTTTTTTTTATAAATTTACTTTTTTATTTATTTGTTTTTGGCTGTGTTGGGTCTTCGTTCCTGTGCATGGGCTTTCTCTAGTTGCGGAGAGCGGGGGCTACTCTTCGTTGCAGTGCACGGGCTTCTCATTGTGGTGTCTTCTCTTGTTGCGGAGCATGGGCTGTAGGCGGGAGTGCTTCAGTAGTTGTGACACGCAAGCTCAGTACTTGTGGCTCGTGGGCTCTAGAGCGCAGGCTCAGTAGTTGTGGTGCACGGGCTTAGTTGCTCCGCGGCATGTGGGATCTTCCTGGACCAGGGCTCGAACCCGTGTCCGCTGCATTAGCAGGTGGATTCTTAACCACTGCACCACCAGGGAAGCCCTAATTGTGTTGACTGTTGGTATTTATTTATATTTTTGTTATAGTTGAGTTTTGTTTCTCTTATAACATTTTTTCCTGTCTACAAATTTGGAAATTATGCTCGATTTCTATTCTTTCAGTGAGTACCCTAAAAAATTTATCAAGTTTATTTAACTTAAAATCTAAAATGAAACAATATTTCATCCCCTCTTGTATCATTTGGTTTGGAAGCTCCAATTTTTCCTCTCCACTCTCACATTCTATTGTCATCCTAGCTTAACTTCACAAATTCAACACTATTATGACTTTTTACAAAGAATTTTCGTTTAGATTTATGTACATGTTCACCATTTTTTATTATTTCTTTCTACATATTAAATTATCTTAAAAGTATTTTCTTTGTTCTTGAATTGTATTTTTTAGAAATTACTTTGCAGCTGGTCCCTTGGTAATAAATTCCTGAAGTTTTTGTCTGTAATATATTTATTTTACAATGGAAGATAATCTTACTAGATACACAATTCTGAGATGGCAGTCATTTACTCACCACTCTTTAAAGATATTATTTAACTAATTTTTGGCTTCCTTTGCTGCTGTTGAGAAACCGACAGTCATTTTAACTGCTGTTCCTATATAAGTGATCTTCCCTTTCTGGTTGTTTTCCATATTCTCCCTTGGGTGTCCTGAATCTGTTTCCCTTTAAATACTGCCCCACCTTCACTGCCTCTGTTCTCTCTCCTGAAGGATACAAACTATGTATATAAATGTTCCCATGCCTTTCATTTCTTTGAACATTGTCTCATATTTTCAATGTCTATCTCTCTTTGCTTCATTAAAGATTATCCTGGATTACCCAGGTGGTTCTGTTGTATTTACAAGTGTCACATGAGAGAGGTAGAGGCAGATTTTACCACACAAAAGAAGGTAATGTGATCGTGGAAGCAGAAATTTGAAGATGCTATGCTGCTGGCTTTGAAGTTGGAGGAAGGGGCCATAAGCCAAGGACTGCACATCTCAAAGCTGGAAAAAGCGAAGAAATGGATTCTTTCTGCCCTAGAGCTCTTGGCATGGCCCAGCTGACACCCAGGTTTAGGCCCAGTAAAACTGACTTTGGATTTCTGTCTTCTAGAGCTATAATAGAATACATTAGTGTTATTTTAAGCCACCAAGCTTGTGGTAAGTTCCTGTAGCATCACAGCAAACTAGTACATACCTGATTCATGTTTCTCTGTCTGCAGACTCTTTCCACTTCTCTGTGCACATGGAAGGTAATGGTTGCTTCAGTCATTCACAGATATATGTATATTTCAATCATAGATATATATTCAATACATATACAAGTATATATATTGGATACATTTAAATATTTGAGATATACATTATTTATATCAACATTTATTTTAAATTATCAGAGTTCTAAATCCAAATTCCTGGAAGGAGGATCTGATTGGTCCGATTGGAGAGAGATGTCTTCCCTGATTCACTTATTTGTGAGAGGAAGGGTTTGGCAAGAGGTAAACTGCCCTCTGTCAACGCAGCCACTGAGCAGGTGCTATGGGGACAAGCATCTAAAAAGAGAGCTTAGGAACAGGGAGAAGACAAGAGGCATCTCAAAGATCAAAGTAGGTCATTACCAGTGTGGTCATTGACCGTCTAGCTATGTAGACAAAGATGAAGACCTTAAGAACTGGCAGGGAACCCATCATGGGAGAGCAGGTAGAGAAAGTACCGTCTTCAGAATGGATTCAGAATATTATAAAAGAACATTGTCCAAAAAAAAAAAAAAAAAGAATGTTGTCCGTCAAAAGATAGAGCAGTGGACAAATGTTTAAAGGTCAAAAAAACGTAGAACAGGGAATTCCCTGGCAGTTCAGTGGTTAGGACTCCATACATTCACTGCCAAGGGCCTGGGTTCAATCCTGCAGGCTGTGGCAAATGGCCAAAAAAAAGAAGAACAATATCACCAGAAATGAAGCATTCACATAATTTTCTGCTCTGTATTCATAATCAGACATTAATTAAGATGGGATTCTGAAAGTTTGTGTCCTATTGAGGCCATAACAAAATAAGCAGCTAAAAAAATACAGATTTATTATCTTACTGTTCTGTAGGTCAGGAGTCCAATACAGGTCTCACCAGGCTGCAGACTGCATTCATTTCGAGGGGCTCTAGGGGACAATCCATTGCCTTCTCATTTGGGTTGTTGACAGAATTCATTTCCTTGAAGTTTAGGACCAAGGCCCTGTTATGTTGCTGGCTATCAGCCAAGGGCCAGTCCCAGTTTCTAGAAGGTGCTGCAGTGCTTGGCTCATGGCCCGCCTTCCTCCACCTTCAAAGCCAACAACAGGGGGGCAAGTCTCTCATGTTTCACATGTCTCCTCCTCCTTCTGCCATCCCCTCTCTGACTCAGATGGAAAAAGTTCTGCCTTTTTAAGGACTCATTTGATTGGACTGAGCCCACCCAGAGAATCCACAATAATACCACCAACTCAAGGTCCACATCCTGAATTGCTTGTGTAAAGTGCCTTTTGCAAGTGAAGTAGCATACAGCTGACCCTCCGCATCCTCGTGTTCCACATCCGCTGATTCAACCAACTATCAATCAAAAACATTTGGAAAAATTAAATTCCAGAAATTTCCAAAAGGCAAAATATATTTGCCATGAGCTGGCAACTATTTACATAGCATTTACATTGTATTAGGTTTTATAAGTAACCTAGAGATGATATAAAGTTTCAAGAGGATGTGCACAGGTTTATAGGCAAATACTATGTCATTTTATATGAGGGACCTAGACCCAATTCCCCTTGAATACCAAGGGAGAAGTGTATTCACAGATTCAGGGGATTAGGACAAGGCTATCTTTAGGTGCCATTATTCTGTTTACCATGTTAAATTGCTAATGTTAAAGATGCAAGAATGTAAAAGTAAAGAACCAAACACAGTATGTTTTTTTAAAGCCAATACTAAATCCTAAACGCTGTCTTTCATCACTTGCAACCAGAAGAATTTACAAGACTCTTATGAAAGATTAGTGAAAAGCAGCAAAATATCTGGCAAATTCATATTTTAATAGTTATGTTTGTTTTTATTTAAATCATTGTTAGGTAAAATTTTATAAATTCATGTTGACCAATATTTGAGAGAAACTTTATCTGTAAATTTTTGATCACCTTCTAACTGATTCATCTTTAATGCTTTTGAAAAAAATTAATTTATATGGAAAATAGCAATTTCATATAATGCTATTTTAACTGAGACGTTAAATCAGAAAACCAAGAGTAAATACATGTAAGAGATACCTGTATGAAGCTTGGGAACCATTTCTTGTAATTCTGCTTGTATCCTAATTCACTGGTAAATCCATTATCGTGATTTAATCTGAATTGTTATTAAAACAGAATGATTTTGCAACAAAAAAATCATTGTTAGGTGAAGATAAATATAGTTAAAACTTTGTGCTGTTTTAACTTCTTAATGAATTCCCATGTTACTCAGAAGTCCCATTCTGAGATCATTAATGCAGGAAAGAAAGTCCTCAACAAATAAGGTAATTTAAACATGACTCAGGTATCCAAGTAGGGCTGGCCCCAGGTTGGACCAGCCTTGAAACTGAAAGTACAAAAAGACTTCATAAACTCTTAAAAATGGTATAAATATACTGCTGTTTGTTGATCACTATTATGATGATGACCAACATTGTTATAATAGCAGATAATGATGTTTGTTTAATCAGTGTAATGATAGATTAATTCTAATTAGTTCAGTTAATTGGAAAATGGGAGCTACTTGTCCCAAATTTGAGGACAGCTAGAGAATTCTTCACTCTTCCTATTCTCACCTATGACCAGATGTTTCAAACTATTGTTTTTCATATCAGAGATGGAAGGGGGAATATACCAAAATAACTTGTAGACATTTTAAACACTATCTACTTATTAGATAAATTATATCCTCCAAATATGGATGAAGGGCATCCAACCAGAGAGCCACTGTTGTACGTAATGAGTTCATTGACCCTTCTGCTTACCAGCTAATTCTCACATATTCCTTCCTCCCAACTCAGTTGTAACAGATTATTCGGTAAGCATAACCATGATCATACGTCCCATTACATGACAGGGATTCTAAGGACTACAGTAAAATGTGGCAAATAATTTATTTGGAGTTTGTCAAGAGCTTAACACAATTACTCTGTCAGTCTTCTCATGCCCTTGGAATGGGATTTACACTATTGGCTCCCAGATTCTCAGGCCTTGAGACTTGGGCTGGAATCACACCACCAAATTTCCTGGATCTCCGGCTTGCAGATGGCAGAATGTGAGACTTAACCTCCATAACCACATGAGCCAGTTCTTCATAACATATATATATATATGTGTGTGCATATATATATGAATTAGAAGATGGAACTTGAGGAAGGTCTTCTGAAAAAAACTAAAGGAATATTCTTCAATGGCCACATCCCTTCTCTTGCATGGCAGAAAATATGTGACAATTATTGTGTTGATACATATTTTAAATTTTTTAAAGTAATATAGGGCTGTCTTTCCAATAAGCAGCCTGCAAAAATATCACTTTGGGGATGAAGTTAACCTCACAAATGAAAGGCTCTAATTAGACATCCATCAAGAGAAGACTGCCTAGATCCTGGTTAATTAAAAACGGCATGAAAAGGGTGATGATAGATGGAATATCTACCAAAATTTTACATTAAGTGATCACAATGCTCTACCAACTCCTCAAACTTGTAAAAGGACCACAATGGATTCACTCAGTTTATGTTAGCTTTGGTAAGTTTCTAAATGGGGAAAAATAGATAATTCCTTCAGCACTAGTGCCGATTAAAATGGTGAAAGGCAAAAGAGGGGTTATGAATCTGAGTGACAGGAGGACCAAGGTCTCAAAAAGGCACAAAAGTCTCAAAAAGGCGCAAAGGCACAAGGTCTCAAAAAGGCACAAGGTCTCAAGGCACAAAACCCAGCAGAAGACTGGAGCCAGTTTGCATTGGCATAAGTGAAACAGCCTGGTGAAGAAGGTTTTCTGGGATTGTGGACACTGGTATACAATGTACTGCCATATATTAATGTAATAACGAAAAGTTAAAGGATAATGAAGTAGAGGGATGTGGTGATATGATTGTAAAAATCAGGATTTAAAGTAGGAATTTTTGCTGTAGTTTTCAATTAATCTTTATTATAAGACATGAAAGTAGTAAGAGGCACCCTGAGAGTCCTCAGCGTTCCAGTCCTAATCCTCTCTGTCTCCATTATGTCCTAGCAACCCAGTTTACTCTTGGGAATTGGGGTCAGTACTCCAGCCAGTAGTAAACCTTTATTTTACCCAAGTGCTCAGTTGCATAAGGAGTTCGGAATGGCCAGGTGGCAGTTCAGTCTTCCAATTCAGTGGAACCACTGCTGTGTCTCATGGTGGAAACATTCTCTCCTTGGGGTCTAAGACCTCCTAACCAGCAGAGCTCAGAGTCCAAGATGAGAAATAAAAATTCTGTGAGTGTGTTATTAGAAGTAAAGTGAGATCATCACTACCACTTCTACCCCTTGATTACCAGCCCCTTGTATTCTGGTTTTGGGGGAGACAGTATCACACAATAGTTGGTTCAAAGACTATGTTAAGTTTTTCAAGACAGAATCTTAAGCTTTCAGGTTGTTGTCTCCCAACAAGTGCTGTAACTGAGCTGTCAGTAACCTGTACACTCTTCAGCTGGACCAGCCATTTCTAGGTGATAGGATATGAGGTGATACCACTTAAGTACATGGCCATGAGTTTATTGCTGCACTTTTTTTTTTTTTGCTGTAAGTGAAGTGTTGTGCTCCCCAGTCTTGTTTGCTCTTGTTTCCTCTTCATCCCACTGGTGAAGTAGAGAGTCCTGCTCTAGAGTTCTGGGGATGGCTGAACACAAGACACTCGATACTGGATGGATAAGATGGACGATACTTTATTAATCACATATGTTCACAGCCCAGGGAGGAGAACACAGCATGCCCTGTAGGACCACACAGGGGTTGCATTCAGAAGCAGAGTCAACAGCTGCTCAGCTGGCAGAGAACTGAAGCTGGTTAGGTTGACGACTGGGTGGGATCCAGGTGGTCCGGCTGTTATGGGAACTAGCCAGGTGGGAGACTCTCCTGCGATGGGGGAGCATATCTGGCAAAAGCAGGGGAGCTCACAGTTAGGTCTTCGGGGCCCTGTGAGGCTCAAAGATGTTAAGACAGCACAAAATTTTAGGACTTACAGTACATCTCCCCAGTGGTACTTGAGGTATATTTTAAAATAATGCCCAGAGTCTCTTGTTTTTATTTCAGCTCCATTTTAGAGGTGTTCATTCCACTGCAACGACTTATTCTCAGTATCTCTCTCTCTGTCTCTTTGTCTCTCTCTCTCATGCTCTCTCTCTCCTTCTCCCTCTCCTTCTTGTTTCCTTTCTCTCTTCGTAGAAGTATATATACTTGTAGAAATACGTATTTTTTATATTTTCACGCAGAAAAAAATATTTTTTAATATTATTTATATTTTAGGCAGAAAGGTTGATAAGGAGAAAATGGGGTCATCCATCGGCTGGTGGGTTGGATGAGGCCATGGAGTAAATGTATAGAAACAAAGAACTGTAGAATTGGAAGATTATGGTCCGAGACTGGTATCTTGGAGTTTGGGATTTCAGAGATTGAGTAATTCAATGTAATGGCAAAATCCAGTTATAAAAATGGAGGAATGCAGGTGATACTCATTGATAGTAAGATTAAGACATTCAAAACTTAGCATCTTTTATAACTCTATTTATATAGATAATAAAGTTTCCCATAATGATTGAAATTCTTAGGATGAAGTAGGAGACCATGAACCACTGAAAAAGTCTTTACTAAATGTATCTCCAGTGATTTTCATGTTTTCAAATTCAATAAAAACTCCCCCAACATTGTCTTAATGTTATGCTCTATGGCAGTTGTTTATTTCTTTCTTGAAACTCAGCTGGGCACTAAATGACATAACCAAGGAAAACTTACACGACTGTGTAATATAAGCCTTGGAGAATTTTTATCCAAAACCAAAAGAGAGTGGAAATTGGGAACAAAATAACACCATCCTCAAGAGCAAATAAGAATGAGCCTGTCCCTCCAGCCATGCATCCCTCACCCTTGGGGACAGGGAAAGGAGGAGGCACATGCTCACTTGAAACAGACTCAGTGAAATCAGCGTCCTCAAGTGAAAGTCAGATTTATGTTAAGATGAAAGGTACAGCATTTTTAGTTCGGAGGAGAATTTTTTTTAAATTCTTATTTAAAAAATATGTACGTATTAGAGAATAAAGTTAAAGTTTATAGCAAGCTTGTGACTGTGAGAGATAAGTCAGGAGGATGGAATAACAGTTGAACTGGGCTGAGTTCAGTATAAGGGCTTATGTTTCTGAACAAGGACAGGACAGGCATGAGAAACAATGGAATTTACTATGGCTATATTTTCACCTGGAAGTTTTAAAAAAAATCTATGCTGGTACAGACAGAGGTACTACGTGTTATCTGAAACTCTAGAATATTCATTGTTGGAGAATATTTCCTATTGTATCAATAACTTAAGTGGGATGAAAAGTTTTCTGTTTTTAACTTCTTTGTTGATTTTTTTAAGTATTCTTTTTCCTTTAAATGGATAAAGCAAAATACCTGAGGAAATCCCCCAAGGAGCCCCTAACAGGTCTATTACACCTTCTAAAACTTTGTAATTGTGATCAGGTAGTTCAGAACCAACATTCTTTTATAACAATATTAATTAACTTCATTTGACCCATATTCCCAAGAGCTGTTCCCCTCTAAATCTCTAAGGCAAATAAGCCTGTGCAAAACATATAGTTCATCCACTGAGGAAAAAAATCATACAAAAAAAGGAAACTTTATTTTATAGAGAAATGGAAAGGGATAACTTTTTTCTTTTCTAATTCAAGTCATCTTTAATCTGGTGATGTAGAGCATTCAAGACCATTTGGTAAAAGCGCCAATGGAAAGATTAATATTCTAGTAACCATGAAGGTGGAATGAAATACCAAAAACTGTACTGAGCTCCCTTCACTGGCCATCCCTTGGTGAGGATGCTCGAAGGATTCTGCCTCAGACGCGTCTAGATGAGTTAATTGTATGAAATTCTATATCTAAAATAGCCGAGTTACTAAATACTTAATTAACCAAAGAGACAAAATATAGCCTTCTTGCGTGGGGAAAAATACTTGAGAATTGAGAATCAATGTTTTTTTCTCGGATGAATTTCTTAAGTGGAGTTCGAGATGATCTACTCTAATACAGCTTTGACTGATGTAGTCCTGCAACGTTGTCAAGCCACTTAACACAACTACCACATTCTCTATCTGCAGAAACAGACTGGAATTTGAGTTGTGCTGAAATCACTGGGATGTTGTGGGACAAAGAGGATTTCCAGATCGTAGAGGTGTTTGACGGCTGTTGGAGTGGAAAAGGTCAGTATTTGGTCCCTAAGGAAAGTGCATGAATGTGTATTTGGAAGTTACAAAGACAGAGTTTTCCACTCCAAATAAGAGCTTTTTATTTAGCCAGTGCGAAAGCAGGGTAGTCATTTCCCAATCACTGGAGTCATCCCAGCAATGGCTGGGTGGGTATGTGGCGAGAATGCTAATCAGAAGGACTTACGTTAGGGTGAGATGGTTCGGTGACCTAGTAAGGTTTATTTTATCTTTGAGAGATACTTCTATGAGCTAGAAATAGGAATAGAAATGGCCAAAAATTTTTATCAATGTACAATACTCAGAATTAATTCATGCACACAGAATAATCAAAGTTTGAGCCTCTTACTGTGTCTGCACGTTAAAAACATGTTAGGAGAATTTTAAATCATCTGTTCAACTGCCGAGATGTAAGTATACTTTTTCACATATGTTTTGTTTACTAATATATCACTTTCGTTAAATTTATTTCTCTGTGTATAGTCTCTCTGATCTGTCAGTATACTTAGTGGGGTCAGATGTCAACCTGGGGGGATTCGGATTAAGTACGCATTAAAAATATCCCTCAGTTACAAATTAAACTTTTCATAATTTATTGATATTTACTCAGATAAGAAACAAGTAGCTCTAAGTGTTCATCTCCTTTAAGTCCATCCCAGTCTTTTCTGAATGGAACCATATTTTTTTAACAAGAATCTGTTAAAATTTTTTTTTTAATCATAGCATATTAGGTAGATGTTATTGGTATCTTCATTTTATGTGTATTCTTTTTTTTTTTTTTGGATGGGCAGTTAATTGAACCCAGTGTTCATATTTTATGTATTTATTTATTTTTGGCTGTGTTGGGTCTTCGTTTCTGTGCGAGGGCTTTCTCTAGTTGTGGCAAGCGGGGGCCACTTTTCATCGCTGTGCGCGGGTCTCTCACCATCGCGGCCTCTCTTGTTGTGGAGCACAGGCTCCAGATGCGCAGGCTCAGTAATTGTGGCTCACGGGCCCAGTTGCTCCGTGGCATGTGGGATCTTCCCAGACCAGGGCTCGATCACGTGTCCCCTGCATTGGCAGGCAGACTCTCAACCACTGCGCCACCAGGGAAGCCCGAATCTGTTAAATATTCACACATATGATTTAATTTAAACCTCACAGCAGCTCATTTTGAATGTTATAATTACCCTCATTTCTCAGATGAAGAAACTATGACTCGGTTGAAGACTTTAATCTAATATAATGAAGATGAAAGTGATATAAACTGGGACTGGAACTCAGTTTTTCTAACTTCTCACATTAGTTAATACTTGAATCTTAACATGTGAAATATCATTTGCCAGTTGAATGACCTCGTGGAAATAGTAATATAAAATACACACAAAAATGGCATCAGAAAGCCTCTCACAGAAAGTTCATATGAGATTTCAAGTGCTATTACATTTGTATACGTAGCCATGAGCAGCCATTTCTGTGGAGTCATTTACAGAATCATTTGGGGGGCTGTTTACTAGAATAAAAGAAGTTAGAATATTTGAGGTGGGGAAGAATGTTGGAAAAGTAACTGGTAGCAGGACTCCAAGACAATGAATGGACCTTATAAAGGTGTAATCCAACATTCTAATTTTTCAGACAAGAAAATTGAAGTTCAGAACATAAAAGGAGGGCTTCCCTGGTGGCGCAGTGGTTGAGAATCTGCCTGCCAATGCAGGGGACATGGGTTCGAGCCCTGGTCTGGGCAGATCCCACATGCCGCGGAGCGACTAGGCCCGTGAGCCACAACTACTGAGCCTGCGCCTCTGGAGCCTGTGCTCCACAACAAGAGAGGCCGCGATAGAGAGAGGCCCGCGCACCGCGATGAAGAGTGGCCCCCGCTGGCCACACCTAGAGAAAGCCCTCGCACAGAAATGAAAACCCAACACAGCCATAAATAAATAAATAAATAGTTGAACTTCTTTGTCATTAACAAAAAAAAAAAAAGAAGAAGAACATAAAAGGAGACTTTAAGAAAAGCACATCAGTTTAATCTCATTAAACCCATCAGCTACCCAGCTTTAGGTATGATGTGGAACTATTTATTACCTCAGAAAAAGAACCCATGAAAGCAATCTGTAAGTGATTTTGCATTATCAGAGGCTCTGGTAGGGCAAAACCTTTCTTGTATTTTTATATTATGATAGAAATAGTGAGAACAAATATGCTATTGGAAATAAGAGAATTCTAAGGAATAGTAAGATAGCTGCACAAAGACATATGTGCAAGAATATTTATTTGAGCGTTATCTATATAAGCAAGAAATGTTGATCATCTAAATTACCAACACTAAGCAACTGGCTAAATACATCACAGTCGCATCCATAGAATTGAACTATATGACCCTTAATAATGATTGTGTAAAGGAAACTCTGGGAGGTGTTAGGTGTGTCTGTGAGCGTGATTGTGATGATGATCTCCTGGGTATTTGCATATGTCCAGACTCATCAAATGGTACACATTAAAGATGTGCAGTTCTTTATATATCAATTATACCTCGAAAAGTTGTTTTTAAGAAATGATTGTGTAGATTTCTAGTTATTGACATGGAAAGATGATTATTATAAAAAAGAAAAGAAAGAAAAAGCTGGTTACAAAATAATATGTTAGTAATTTATTCTAGATACATATGTATGTAATTAGTACTTTGAAACAGCCTGGAAATGTATACACCAAACTGTTGTCCTGTATCTCTAACTAGTTTAACTACAGATTATAAATTTTTTCCATTTGCATTTTCTGATTTTTTGCACTGAAAAATGTGTTTTTGTAATAGGAAAAACTTCAAATAAGAAACGAAATAAGAAGGCAAACTTTTTATCTTGAAGAAGGGGTCAGAGAGGAGGTGGGAGAAGGGAAATGAGGGGATTAGCTGTAATTTATTTATTAAGGAGCTAAGTAAAATCTAGACAGAGAAAGCACTGAGGTCAGAGTTCAAGAATGGGTAGTTTTAACCTGAAATGGGGAAATCTATGCAAAAGAACCACTTCTCAGATAGTAGGCGAAAGTACAACTTGGACGATGTTGATGTACAGTTTTATGATTTCAACTGATCAAGTAAATAAAGTAAGCTGAATTACCTCTACTTTACCTTTCTGTGTGTAATTTGTGAATTTTATTACATCGTATAATGTCCTCTTAAATAATCAGCCAGATATACAGTGTACATATTACATACTTCATGGAACATGCAGGAAGTAGGATTTGGACACAGGACCTAACCTGATAACAAAATACTCATGATTTCCTTTTGATGTATCATCTAAAGTGATTAATAGGAACCATGAACCATTGTTCCTTTTCGACATTCCTGGTCTATTTCCATAGGTCTTTGCCTGCAAGGAGAAGACTTTAAAAATTGGGAGACTCTGGTGATCAGCAAATATTGGAAAAAAGAAATCAACCTTTACCTCTTACTAATGGCAGGTCACCAATGTCAACCGCCACAGTGAAAGAAAACTTGTTATAGAAAAGGCTAGAAAGTATTTAAAAGGGTTTCCCTCTCAGTGACTGTAAACTTCAGAATGATAGAAAGAAGTTATAGATAAAGTATGAATCAGTACTTTAGCACATATTTAGCTAGGAAAATAAAGCTGGACAGGTTGAAAAGAGCAGAAATTGCATTTTATTTATTTATTTTTAAAAAATTTATTTATTTATTTATTTATTTATTTATTTATTTTTTTGTCTGTGTTGGGTCTTCATTGCTGTGCACAGGCTTTCTCTAGTTGTGGCGAGTGGCGGCTACTCTTCGTTGTGGTGCACGGGCTTCTCATTGCAGTGGCTTCTCTTGTTGCGGAGCAAAGGCTCTACGTGTGCGGACTTCAGTAGTTGTGGCATGCGGGCTCAGTAGTTGTGGCTCGTGGGTTCTAGAGCACAGGCTCAGTAGTTGTGGCGCAAGGGGTTAGTTGCTCCGCGGCATGTGGGATCTTCCCGGACCAGGGCTCAAACCCCTGTCCCCTGTGTTGGCAGGCAGATTCTCAACCACTGCGCCACCAGGGAAGTCCCAGAAATTGCATTTTAATGAGGAGAAATCTTAGAGTTTTTTTTTTAATCCAGTCTTATCTCTTAATTTTATAGAAAAATTTGTGTCTAAATAGTATTTTGACTTTCCCAACTTTGCACCATAATGACTTTCAGATCAAGGAATATATCCCTCGAGTCATTTCCCAATATAAGACACTCTCCACAATACATTTTCAACAGATATTTATACAACTACCTTCTAGGGAATTGCCTGGCGGTCCAGTGGTTAGGACTCCGTGCTTCCACTGCCAGGGGCCCAGGTTCAGTATCTGGTCTGGGAACTAAGATTCCACAAGCCACGTATCACGGCCAAAATCAAACAAACAAAAAACAAAACAAAACAACAACAACAAAAAAACTACCTTCGAGGCTGATTTCCTTTTTCTTGTTTCTTCAGGGAGACCTGTTGTTGACATGTAACAATGGCAGTGGGGAATTGCCGCACAGTGACTCAGTTCACCCTGACTACCTTCCCAGACCTCCTGGAGCTTTGACTATCCCTCTTTGTGGCTCTCTTGTTGGCTTACACACTAACAGCAATGGAAAACATTATCATCATCTCCCTAATATGGACTGATAATCGCCTACAAACCCCAATGTACTTTTTCCTCAGTAATTTGTCCTTTCTGGATATTTTATACACCACTGTCATTACCCCAAAGTTGCTAGCCTGCCTCCTAGGAGAGAAGAAAAACATGTCCTTTGCTGGCTGCATTACTCAAACATATTTCTACTTCTTTCTGGGAACCGTGGAGTTTATCCTCTTGGCAGTGATGTCCTTTGACTGCTACGTGGCCATCTGTAACCCACTGCGCTACACCATCATCATGAACATCAGGGCTTGCCTCCTGATGATTCTGGGCTGTTGATTGGGAGCCTTCCTACCCGTGTTGGTACCAACCATAGTTGTGACAAGGCTACTCTACTGTAGCAAAGAAATTAATCATTTTTCTGTGACATTGCCCCTCTTCTACAGGTGGCCTGTATAGATACTCGTCTCCCTGAGAAGATAAACTTTCTCCTATCTGCCCTTGTCACCCTGACCTCCCTGGCATTCACTACTGGGTCCTACATCTACATCATTTCTACCATCCTGCACATCCCCTCAGCCCAAGGCCGTCAAAAAGCTATTTCTGCCTGCGCTTCCCACATCACCATCATTTCCATTGCTTATGGGAGCAACATCTTTGTGTATGTGAGACTCAATCAGAACCACTCTCTGGATTTTGACAAGGTAGCCACTGTCCTCATTACCGTAGTGACCCCTCTTCTGAACCCTTTTATTTATAGCTTGAGGAATGAAAAAGTGGAAGAAGTGTTGAGAGAGGCAATGAACAGAATCATGTCCCTGGTACTAAGGAAAACCTGACATTAATACTGAGTGTATCATACAATGTTTATCTTCAGCACATTCATTCTGCATAAGTATAGTGCCATGCTGGCATGTCAGAAACCTGAGACTATGTCTGCAGGATGAGCAATGCCCACACTGAGCAGAAAGAAAATTCTGCTTGTATCTGGAAAAAATTTAATCCATGTACCTTCTGGTATATTCATAGCTTAAGATCATGAAAAGTTACCTGACTGGGATTGAGAGGTCTTCAAATCTAGTCTTGGCTAACTCAGTTTATTTTCCAGGTGACTTTGACCATGTCAGAACTGATCTGAGCCTCAATGTCTCTAATCTACCAATGAAATAATAAAGCATCACTACTTGTAGTAAGACATGTTAAGTTAGAGAATGTTAACTTCATGTTAGGCACTCTTGAATATTTCAGGAGACTCAGTTCTCACCTCTATTAACCAGATCAAAAAAATATGAAGTGAGGAGAGAGGGAAAAAGAGGTGAGACTCAGGATGATATCAAGTCTCTGGTTATAAACCTAAGTGAGAAGTGGAGATAGTCAATGAGATAAGGAACATAAGAAGGGAGGTGAGTGGTGGACCTATTGAATTGGAAGTTCCTGTAGGACATCCAGTTGTAAGTTGTCAGTTGGGTTATTATTTGAAGCTGAGGAAAGAGATATGACCTAGAACTATAGTTTAGGAAATCATCAAATATATTAATGATAATTAAAGCCATAGAAGTGGCTGAGATAACCAGGAGGATAAAAAATTAGATTAAGGATGGGTGACCAATGAGAAGAAAACTCAGGAGAGTATGAGATCATGAAATAGGATGAAAAACAAGGGGGAAAATAATACAAGTAGCGTGATAAAGAATTTAAAATATCTGTTGCATTTAGTAGCAGCAGATCATGAATAACTCTGGTATAAGTTCGATAGAATTTAGGGATAAAAGCCAAAATACGTTGTAGATATTAAGAAACAGATGCAGCATAGAGTGTAGATACAAAGTAATGGAGAATTTAAATACAGACAACACTTTCCAGAAGGCTGGCTGAGAAGCTAAACAGTATTATAATATGAAGGAAACGTGGGTTAGAAAAGGTTATTTTCTAACAGGAAGTGTGTTTCCTTTTTTAAAATATTGATTGGAGGAGGACAGTAGTGGAGGAGAGAGCAGGAAATGACCCATGTGATGGGTTACCTGAGATGGTCAAAGGTGATGACAGCAAGAACATTAGAGGAAAGATTGTTGTTGGCAGAAATTTGTAAAAATACTGATAAGTAGTAATGAATGAATCCAGAAGTGGAACCATGCCAGGTAACAACAAGGTGAAAATTGTCACAGTGCCTTTTGATGAACGGCCCAAAGTGAACCTAAAGAAGAGACTTAGCCCCTAACTTCAGGTAGAAAATGACCAAAGAAAAGTATAACTTTAATAATGTGTGCAGATTGAGTAAATGAACTAAGTCCATCAGTGAGTAATTTAATTTGTTAATGTACACAGGCCAAAGGAAATTATTCATTTATTCATCCATTCACCAAATATTGCTTGAGTGCCTACAATGTACCAGTAAACAGAACAGACAAAATCTCTGCCCCCAGTGGGTTTAGAATTATAGTAGGGAGAGACATGCAGTAAGTAAAATATAGACAGAAATCATATAAAAGGTTACATGGTGACAAATTTATGGAGCAATAGAAAGCAGAGAAAGGGAATAGGGAGTTTTGGGGATGGAGTTTCCGTTTTAAATGAGGTGGTTAAGAAAGCCGTCTCTGAGAAGTTGACTTTTGAATAAGGATTTGGAGATGAGAGTGTGAGCCATGTGGAGGATATCTGGGAAAAAATGATTACATCAAAGTAGAACAAAGACCCCAAGGTGTGGTAAGAGTGAGGGAAGCAAGCCCTCGTGCTGCAGCGATCAGCCATGGAGGGCAGAGGTCATCTGAGAACATCTGCTGCCAGATTCCAAGGACTGGTGTGAGCACCAAGATGGGGAACCTGATTGATCTGCACACTGCACTAGAACTGAGACAGGCTGGGACCTCAGACCTGAGACCCTTTGTTGCCATGCTTTCACCTGGACTAACATCTCCTCTTCTCCTAGAGCAACAAAATACAAAGAAGCTGTAAGGGACTAAAAATAACTGAGTGTACATGCAGTTGGGGCAGATATGGACAACAAGATACAAAAAAACCAAAAAAGAAAACCCAGCTGCCACTCTGAAGAGCCGGGAGCAGAAACAGGGTGTCCAGAGCAAAAGCAGGGTACTGCGCATGCCCCCTGCACTTAACACCACCTAAGGGGTGGGCAAAACACCTAAGCCACCCCTCTGGCCCGACCCCGGGACACACCCCTACCCTCACCCCATATAAGGAACCAGCTCACCTCCCCCCGCCCCCGGGAGCAAGCAAGGGAACTTGTTAATTGTTCTTGCTCCCCACTGCTGCAGCAGGGGCCCCCAGTAAAGCCTTGCGTGAATTTCTTGTCTGGCCTCTTATCAGTTTCTATTGATTGGGGAAGGCCAAGAACCCTTGTCGGTATCAGAACTAAAAACCAAAACATTGGACTATACCAAGCCCATATTGCTGAGGAATTGGTAATTAAACACAGCCACATATCAGCAATAAATATTGACTTCCTGTAAGAAATATACATGATTTACCCATAGTATTTTGATTTCTTTCAATGAATTCCTTTCCTTTATTTATTTATTTTATTTATTTTTTGGCTGTGTCGGGTCTTTTTTGCAGAACGCGAGCTTCTCTCTAGTTGTGGCGTGCGGGTTTTCTCCCTCTAGTTGTGGTGTGCGGGTGGGCTCCAGAACACATGGGCTCTGTAGTTTGAGGCACATGGGCTCTCTCGTTGAGGTGCGTGAGCACTGTAATTGTGGCACACGGGCTTCGTTGCCCTGTGGCACGTGGGATCTTAGTTCCCCGACCAGGGTTCAAACCCGCATCCCCAGCATGGGAAGGCAGATTCTTTACCACTGGACCACCAGGGAAGTCCCCAGTGAATTTCTTTTTTAAGTTTGAAGTTAAAGACTAATTTATGTTCATTGCAGCACTATCTACAATAGCCAGGACATGGAAGCAACCTAAATGTCCATTAACAGAGGAATGTATAAAGAAGAGGTGGTACATATATACAATGGAATATTACTTAGGCATAAAAAATAACAAAATAATGCCATTTGCAGCAACATGGATGGACCTAGAGATTGTCATCCTGAGTGAAGTAAGTCACACACAGAAAGACAGATATCATATGATATCACTTATATGTGGAATCTAAAAAAAGGGGGTACAAATGAACTAATTTACAAAACAGAAGTAGAGTCACAGATGTAGAAAACAAACTCATGGTTACCAGGGGATAAGGGGCGGGGAGGGATAAATTGGGAGATTGGGATTGACATATACACATTACTATATATGAAATAGATAACTAATAAGAACCTACCGTATAGCATAGGGAATTCTACTCAATGCCTTGTAATGGCCTATACGGGAAAAGAATCTAAAAAGAGAGTGGATATATGTATATGTGTAACTGATTCACTTTGCTGTACAGCAGAAACTAACACAACGTTGTAAATCAACTATACTCCAATAAAAATTTTTTTTAAAACTAATTTATATATTTTTTTGAAAAGAAACATCTGAAACAGGGACAAACCAAATAATTCAGTTGCTTAGTACACTGATTCTCATAATCTGGCTCCCAAACCAGCAGTATTAGCATCACCTGCGAACATGCCATAAATAAAATTCCTGGACACATCCCAGGCCTGCTGTATCTGAAACACCAGAGGTGAAGCCCACCAATCTGTGTTCTAACAAGGTTTCCAGATGCTATAAAAGCAAGCAAACACTAGAGAACCACGGGCTTATGGAGAGCCAGGCAGGTAATCAGTTACTGAGACACATCTATCATCTCTGTTGCTCACAAAAAGCCTTGATAAGTATCGCCAGGAAACTTGCCTTACATTGTACCTTTCTATCTGATTTTTTAAATCATATAACACACAGTATTATTAATATGATCATCATTATGAAAATGAACCTGATTCTTATCATAGGTACTTATTGTTTGTGATCTCTGGCTTTTTCCGGTTCTTGAAAATAAAGAGCTTTAGTTTATATGGTTTAATTACCACTGTGTACATGAAGATCATTTTTCCTCATAACTCATTATTCGGTCAGGTATTTATTCATAAAAAACGTGTTGAGTACGCTTACTGAATCGGTACGGCACAGGCTCTGAATTTATATCTTCATTCTGACGTTTACTGCCAGCATGATGGTGGGAAAGATACTTAATCTCTCCGTACCTCAGTTGCCTTATCTATAAAATGAATTCTCATAGCAATTTCTAAACTTTAGGGTTATTGTATGATAAACTTAAAAGCACTATATCAGTGTATCACTGAATAAGTATTAGCTATCCTTTTTAGGACCCTGTGTAAAATTCTATGGGAGGTTCTGAAGATACAAAGATAAACAGGGGGGCTTCCTTGGTGGCGCAGTGGTTGAGAGTCTGCCTGCCGATGCAGGGGACAGGGGTTCGGGCCCTGGTCTGGGAGGATCCCACATGCCGCGGAGCAGCTGGGCCCGTGAGCCACAACTACTGAGCCTGCGCGTCTGGAGCCTGTGCTCCGCGACGAGAAAGGCCGCGATGGTGAGAGGCCCGCGCACTGCGATGAAGAGTGGCCCCCGCTTGCCGCAACTAGAGAAAGCCCTCGCACAGAAACGAGGACCCAACACAGCCAAAAATAAGTAAATAATTAATTTAAAAGTTTAAAAAAAAAGTCTTCAAAAAAAATAAATAAACAGGACATGAACTCTACCCCTAAGTAATTCATATTTTAATTTGATTTTTAAAAAATGATATATAAGAAAATATTGTGAATGATACATTCTAAAACTAAAGGAATTAATACTTTTGATTTTGACCATGATGGGGTAGCAGAGATTTTATTTAACCTTTTGACTTAAGCTACTAGAAAATGACAAAAGTACATAAAGTAACAGTTTTCAGACATTGGACAGCAAGCAGTGCAGAATTGTAATCATTGAGAGAAGGGAGACAAAGTGAGCTTTACAGTTGCCCCAACTTGCAGGCTGTATGCTGTTTCTAGGCTGCAGCACAGGGAGGGAGCATTCAAACAGAGGCTGGCCGTGTCTCAGAATTGAGCAGAGATCAGAGTTCAGGGAGACCAGGTGACTTGCATTTCCAGGCAAGAGGACCAGAGATGGGAGAGTTGCATAGAAAGATAACTCTGGAGATATGCATAGGGGTCCTCTTAAGATTTTGTCTGAATATAGATCTAAGAACACATGAAAAAAATTTTTACCTGAAGGTATGAATGAATCCACAAGAAATCAGAAAGCCAAATAATTCTCAGTGATCTCATAGGGATGGAAACAGTTTTTGTTCCCACCAGCCAGACTGGAAAGACCTTTTAATAAATGTGGCATTATTAAGAGTAATATAAGAGTAAGGGGGATAAATTATCCTTATTGCAAAAGCAAGCTAGCTTTTTCTTAAAAACCATTTTAAAATAATACTTGAAAGCATCCACCTGGTCCGCAAGTAACTTAAGTGCCTCGGAGAACAAAGTCTGTCACACCCTAAAAGAATACAACCAAATCCATGACACTGTAAAATACACAACATCCAGCATCCAAACAAAATTTTCAAGGCATACAAAGAAGCAGGGCATTGTTATACATAACCAGGGGGGAATTCATGAAAGGAAATATCCAGGGCAGTGTGTAGATGCTTGTCCACACAAAGCATGAGACAAAGAAAAGTAAGGAATATTACAATTTTTGGAAATGGGATGTTCAAAAATGCCTTCAGAGTTTGAAAGTGGTTACCATGTATTAGAAATATTTTCTGGATACTGTCATATTTATAAATGTAACCCCTAATGTTTTAATATAATCAATTGTCAGGGAGGAAGAGATTTTCCTGTGCCCTTCTAGGTTCTTCTGGCTGGTCTAAGAAACAAATTGACATGAGACAGATTAATAGGAGAAAATCAAACAAAAGTTTAATAACATATATACATGGGAGACACCCAAGAAAACTGAGTAACTTGGCAAAAGGCCAAAGCCCTCACCTTAAAAACCATCTTCAGCTAAAGACAAAAGAGGATGTTGAGGGTAGTGGTTTGGGACTTAAAAGGAGAGGAAAGTAATTCACATAGGTGTGGAAAAACAAATGTTTGCTGAGCCTTGCAGAGATAATGGGACCCAGAGTAGACTCTGATCCCTGCCAAGTTTCCCATCACACCTAGCCTATACTGTTTGCAGATATCTCTGGTGGTAGCTCTATTCTGGGAACAGGCCCTTTGTCTAAATTCTTTAGGCAGCTAAGAGGGAGGTAAAAATAAAGACTTATTAAGTCTTCTATTTCTTAAGCATCATCAGCCTAAAATAATCCTCATGCCAAAGAGACACATTTTGGGGTGGCAAATTTTGCTCCCCTACACAGTATAGAGGAAAATAAAAAAGATTTGATTATAAATTCATCTTAGTGGCAAACTGAAAATCCATTCTCTTAATCTAGTAATTTACCGAGCTTAGCCTTACTGCTAGAAATTTTATGCTCTGCCT
This sequence comes from Balaenoptera acutorostrata, assembly GCF_949987535.1. NCBI lineage: Eukaryota > Metazoa > Chordata > Mammalia > Artiodactyla > Balaenopteridae > Balaenoptera > Balaenoptera acutorostrata. The sequence continues at coordinate 103,415,547 of NC_080072.1, read as the reverse complement.
TTTAAATACCTAATCACTTTTTTTGTTTGTTTGCTTGTTTGTTTTCATAGTTAAATACGGTAAGGAAGTCCTTGATCCTCTTGGGTTAAATTTGAAAGTTAAGTTTTGTTAGTAACACACTCCAACCACAAGGGGGAGTGCAAGACACACACATGCCACCCTCCCTTTCACTTTTACCTTCCCCTCCAGTCACAGGAGGAGTAATTAACAAGTTCACTGTATTGCACAATATAGGGGTCACTGCTCACATTGTAGTCTATCATATTTCAAATTCAAGACCTATTAGGGCCCAGGTGTTTTGGTGCTTTGGATTTGATAAGTGAACGAGTTAAAATTTTTGAGTTTAAGAATCCTAGGATTCCTGTCTTCGTATATATATGGCTGGTGCAGTTAGGAGAAGCCTGTGGTCTCCTACCACTGAAGACAGTGCCCTTCCCCAACTATAATTCCCACATTAAGACATTACTGGTATAGGGAAAAGGGGCATGAAGTTCTTATTGCCAGCCTGGGGCTCTAGGTTTTAGGCACAAATGATCTTTCTTTCCATGGAGAGTTTCCCTTGGATTTTTTTCCACGTTTCTTCTTTTCTTTTCTTAATCTTTAAATGCTTTTTTTTTTAATTTAATTTTACTTATTTTTTTTATACAGCAGGTTCTTATTAGTCATCCATTTTATACACATCAGTGTATATATGCCAATCCCAATCTCCCAGTTCATCACACCCTCCCCCCACCCCCGCTGCCGCTTTCCCTCCTTGGTGTCCATACACTTTTTCTCTACTTCTGGGTCTCAATTTCTGCCCTGCAAACCAGTTCATCTGTACCATTTTCTAGATTCCACATATATGTGTTAATATATGATATTTGTTTTTCTCTATCTGACTTACTTCACTCTGTATGACAGTCTCTAGATTCATCCACGTCTCTGCAAATGACCTAATTTTGTTCCTTTTTATGGCTGAGTAATATTCCATTGTACATATGTACCACATCTTCTTTAACCATTCATCTGTCGATGGGCATTTAGGTTGCTTCCATAACCTGGCTATTGTAAACAGTGCTGCAATGAACATTGGGGTGCATGTGTCTGTTTGAATTATGGTTTTCTCAGGGTATATGCCCAGTAGTGGGATTGCTGGGTCATATGGTAATTCTATTTTTAGTTTTTTAAGGAACCTCCATATTGTTCTCCATAGTGGCTGTATCAATTTACATTCCCACCAACAGTGCAAGGGGGTTCCCTTTTCACCACACCCTCTCCAGCATTTGTCACTTGTAGATTTTCTGATGATACCCATTCTAACTGGTGTGAGGTGATACCTCACTGTAGTTTTGATTTGCATTTCTCCAACAATTAGTGATGTTGAGCAGCTTTTCATGTGCCTCTTGGCCATCTGTATGTCTTCTATGGAGAAATGTCTATTTAGGTCTTCTGCCCATTTTTGGATTGGGTTGTTAGTTTTTTTAATATTGAGCTGCATGAGCTGTTTATATATTTTAGAGATTAATCCTTTGTTGATTAGTTTGCAAATATTTTCTCCCATTCTGAGGGTTGTCTTTTTGTCTTGTTTATGGTTTCCTTTGCTGTGCAAAAGCTTTTAAGTTTCATTAGGTCCCATTTGTTTATTTTTGTTTTTATTTCCATTACTCTAGGAGATGGATCAACAAATATCTTGCTGTGATTTATGTCAAAGAGTGTTCTTCCTATGTTTTCCTCTAAGAGTTTTATAGTGCCCGGTTTTACATTTAGGTCTCTAATCCATTATGAGTTTATTTTTGTGTATGGTGTTAGGGAGTGTTCTAATTTCATTCTTTTACATGTAGATGTCCAATTTTCCCAGCACCACTTATTGAAGAGACTGTCTTTTCTCCATTGTATATCCTTGCCTCCTTTGTCATAGATTAGTTGACCATAGGTGCGTGGGTTTACCTCTGGGCTTTCTATCCTGTTCCATTGATCTATATTTCTGTTTTTGTGCCAGTACCATATTGTCTTGATTACTGTAGCTTTGTAGTATAGTCTGAAGTCAGGGAGTTTGATTCCTCCAGCTCCGTTTTTTTCCCTCAAGACTGCTTTGGCTATTCGGGCTGTTTTCTGTCTCCATACAAATTTTAAGATTTTCCGTTCTAGTTCTGTAAAAAATGCAGTTGGTAATTTGAAAGGGATTGCATTGAATCTGTAGATTGCTTTGGGTAGTATAATCATTTTCACAATATTGATTCTTCCAATCCAAGAACATGGTATATCTCTCCATCTGTTGGTATCACCTTTAATTTCTGTCATAAATGTCTTATAGTTTTCTGCATACAGGTCTTTTGTCTCCCTAGGTAGGTTTATTCCTAGGTATTTTATTATTTTTGTTGCAATGGTAAATGGGAGTGTTTCCTTAATTTCTCTTTCAGAAGTTTAATCATTAGTGTATAGGAATGCAAGAGATTTCTGTGCATTAATTTTGTATCCTGCTACTTTACCAAATTCATTGATTAGCTCTAGTAGTTTTCTGGTGGCATCATTAGGATTCTCTGTGTATAGTATCATATCATCTGCAAACAGTGACAGCTTTACTTCATCTTTTCCAATTTGTATTCCCTTTATTTCTTTTTCTTCTCTGATTGCCATGGCTAGGACTTCCAAAACTATTTTGAATAATAATGGTAAGAGTGGACATCCTTGTCTCGTTCCTGATCTTAGAGGAAATGCTTTCAGTTTTTCACCATTGAGAATGATGTTTGCTGTGGGTTTGTAATATATGGCCTTTATTATGCTGAGGTAGGTTCCCTCTATGCCCACTTTCTGGAGAGTTTTAATCATAAATGGGTGTTGAATTTTGTCAGAAGCTTTTTCTGCATCTATTGAGATGATCATATGGTTTTTATTCTTCAATTTGTTAATATGATGTATCACACTGATTGATTTGCGTATACTGAAGAATCCTTGCATCCCTGGGATAAATCCCAGTTGATCGTGGTGTATGATCCTTTTAATGTGTTGTTGGATTCTGTTTGCTAGTATTTTGTTGAGGATTTTTGCATCTATATTCATGAGTGATATTGGTCTGTAATTTTCTTTTTTTGTAGCAACTTTGTCTGGTTTTGGTATCAGGGTGATGGTGGCCTCAAAGAATGAGTTTGGGAGTTTCCCTTCCTCTGCAATTTCTGGGAAGAGTTTGAGAAGGATGGGTGTTAGCTCTTCTCTAAATGTTTGATAGAATTCACCTGTGAAGCCATCTGGTCCTGGACTTCTGTTTGTTGGAAGATTTCTAATCACAGTTTCACTTCCATTACTTGTGATTGGTCTGTTCATATTTTCTGTTTCTTCCTGGTTCAGTCTTGGAAGGTTATACCTTTCTAAGAATTTGTCCACCTCTTCCAGGTTGTACATTTTATTGACATAGAGTTGCTTGTAGTAGTCTCTTAGGATGCTTTGTATTTCTGCTGTGTCTGTTGCCACTTCTCCTTTTTCATTTCTAATTTTATTGATTTGAGTCCTCTCCCTCTTTTTCTTGATGAGTCTGGCTAATGGTTTATCAATTTTGTTTATCTTCTCAAAGAACCAGCTTTTAGTTTTATTGATCTTTGCTATTGTTTTCTTTGTTTCTATTTCATTTATTTCTGCTCTGATCTGTGTGATTTCTTTCCTTCTGCTAACTTTGGGTTTTGTTTGTTCTTCTTTCTCTAGTCCCTTTAGGTGTAAGGTTAGATTGTTTATTTGAGATTTTTGTTGTTTCTTGAGGTAGGCTTGTATAGCTATAAACTTCCCTCTTAGAACTGCTTTTGCTGCATCCCATACGTTTTGGATTGTCATGTTTTCATTGTCGTTTGTCTCTAGGTAGTTTTTGATTTCCTCTTTGATTTCTTCAGTGATCTCTTGGTTATTTAGTAACGTATTGTTTAGCCTCCATGTGTTTGGGCTTTTTACGTTTTTCTCCCTGTATTTGATTTCTAATCTCATAGCAATGTGGTCAGAAAAGATGCTTGATATGATTTCAATTTTCTTAAATTTACTGAGGCTTGATTTGTGACCCAAGATGTGATCTATCCTGGAGAATGTTCCGTGCTCACTTGAGAAGAAAGTGTAATCTGCTGTTTTTGGATGGAATGTCCTATTAATGTCAATTAAATCTGTCTGGTCTACTGTGTCATTTAAAGCTTGTGTTTCCTTGTTAATTTTCTGTTTGGATGATCTGTCCATTGGTGTAAGTGCAGTGTTAAGGTCCCCCACTATTATTGCATTACTGTCGATTTCCTCTTTTATAGCTGTTAGCAGTTGCCTTATGTATTGAGGTGCTCCTATGTTGGGTGCATATATATTTATAATTGTTATATCTTCTTTCTGGATTGATCCCTTGATCATTATGTAGTGTCCTTCCTTGTCTCTTGTAACATTTTTTATTTTAAAGTCTATTTTATCTGATATGAGTATTGCTACTCCAGCTTTCTTTTTTCTTTTTTTTTTTAAAGGGAACACTATTTATTTATTTATTTATATTGGCTGTGTTGGGTCTTCGTTTCTGTGCGAGGGCTTTCACTAGTTGCGGCCAGCGGGGGCCACTCTTCATTGCGGTGCATGGGCCTCTCACTGTCGCAGCCTCTCTTGTTGCGGAGCACAAGCTCCAGACGCGCAGGCTCAGTAGTTGTGGCTCACAGGCCTAGTTGCTCCGCGGCATGTGAGATCTTCCCAGACCAGGGCTCAAACCTGTGTCCCCTGCATTGGCAGGCAGACTCTCAACCACTGCGCCACCAGGGAAGCCCCCAGCTTTCTTTTGATTTCCTGTTGCATGGAATATCTTTTTCCATCCCCTCACTTTCAGTCTGTATGTGTCCTTATGTCTGAAGTGGGTCTCTTTTAGACAGCATATATATGGGTCTTGTTTTTGTATCCATTCAGCAAGCCTGTGTCTTTTGGTTGGAGCTTTTAATCCATTCATGTTTAAGGTAATTATCGATATGTATGTTCCTATTACCATTTTCTTAATTGTTTTGGGTTTGTTTTTAGAGGTCCTTTTCTTCTCTTGTGTTTCCCACTTAGAGAAGTTCCTTTAGCATTTGTTGTAGAGCTAGTTTGGTGGTGCTAAATTCCCTTAGCTTTTCCTTGTCTGTAAAGCTTTTGATTTCTCTGTCGAATCTGAATGAGATCCTTGCCGGATACAGTAATCTTGGTTGTAGGTTCTTCCCTTTCATCACTTTAAGTATATCATGCCACTCCCTTCTGGCTTGTAGAGTTTCTGCTGAGAAATCAGCTGTTAACCTTATGGGAGTTCCCTTGTATGTTATTTGTCGTTTTTCCCTTGCTGCTTTCAGTAATTTTTCTTTGTCTTTAATTTTTGCCAGTTTGATTATTATGTGTCTCGGCGTGTTTCCCCTTGGGTTTATCCTGTATGGGACTCTCTGTGCTTCCTGGACTTGGGTGGCTATTTCCTTTCCCATGTTAGGGAAGTTTTCGACTATAATCTCTTCTAATATTTTCTTGGGTTCTTTCTCTCTCTCTTCTCCTTCTGGGACCACTATAATGTGAATGTTGTTGCGGTTAATGTTGTCCCAGAGGTCTCTTAGGCTGTCTTCATTTCTTTTCATTCTTTTTTCTTTATTCTGTTCTGCAGCAGTGAACTCCACCATTCTGTCTTCCAGGTCACTTATCCGTTCTTCTGCCTTAGTTATTCTGTTATTGATTCCTTCTAGTGTATTTTCCATTTCAGTTATTGTATTGTTCATCTCTGTTTGTTTGTTCTTTAATTCTTCTAGATCTTTGTTAAACATTTCTTGCATCTTCTCAATCTTTGCCTCCATTCTTTTTCCGAGGTCCTGGATCATCTTCACTATCATTATTCTGAATTCTCTTTCTGGAAGATTGCCTATCTCCACTTCATTTAGTTGTTTTTCTGGGGTTTTATCTTGTTCCTTCATCTGGTACATAGCCCTCTGCCTTTTCATCTTGTCTATCTTTCTGTGAATGTGGTTTCTGTTCCACAGGCTGCAGGATTGTAGTTCTTCTTGCTTCTGTTGTCTGCCCTCTGATCTAAATGCTTTAATTAATTTATTCATTTATTTTTTAATTTTTAAATTTTATTTATTTTATTTTCTGGCTCCATTGGGTCTTCGTTGCTGTGCGCAGGTTTTCTCTAGTTGGGGTGAGCGGGGGCTACTCTTCATCATGGTGCGTGGGCTTCTCATTGTGGTGGCTTCTCTTGTTGCGGAGCACGGGCTCTAGATGCGCAGGCTTCAGTAGTTGTGGCACGTGGGCTCAGTAGCTGTGGCCCGCGGGCTCAGTAGCTGTGGCTCACAGGCTCTAGAGTGCAGGCTCATTAGTTGTGGCGTACGGGCTTAGGTGCTCCGCGGCATGTGGGATCTTCCTGGACCGGGCTGAAACCCATGTCTCCTGCATTGGCAGGCGGATTCTTAACCACTGCACCACCACGGAAGCCCAATATATTTATTTTTGCTTAAAAAACTTTAGACACAAAATGTTTCTATTTGAAAACTCACTTTCAAAAAGTAATTTTATAAAAATGTAAAATCATTTATGCCCATGTCCATTAAAATAAACTAATATCTAAAAATTGAAAATTAATTTAAATAGAATGAATATTTTCATATATGTGCATGTACGTTAATCAGTTTTGCCAAAGAATTCTTTTTTTTCCAGTTCAGTGTTACTTTTTAGACATTTAACAACAAAAAAATCTATTGTATTTTTTCAAGGCTGCATTTTTCTTAATTTTAAAACTTTGACATGCACACAGGGAGAGTGACTGAAATACAATTTTTTTTCATAGCTCATAGTGAATATACATTAAAAATAATTCAGTGGAATTACTATCCTTGTTCCTACCATCAATTTGATTTTACACTATTTGAAACCATTAAATTTTGGTTTCATTTTGCTCAAAATAAACTGGCACCATTCCACCAAACTAGGTAAGAAATTTGGAGTGCCAAGTACGTTCATGTTTTAAGGTATTAGGAGATGGCAATTATTGAAAATAGAGCTTGCAAATATTAAGACGTTGAAATTCATACATACGCAAGGGAGGAATTGAGAAAACTATAAAATGAGGACTCCAATGATGTACAAGAGTTAATTTTTAATTCTTTAAGCTTAGGGTAATTTTATGCATATATTAGTTTGATTTTTAGGGGACAGATTTCTAGAATTAAAACTTTTTAGTCTTGAAAAATATGTACATTTTTTACATTTAAATTGCCCTGCAGAAAGTTTATGTTAATTTTTACTAGCAAATAGTGTTTACAGAAACTGTCTCTGAGTTAAAACTACTCCTGAAAGAATATATTAGTCCTAACGAGATATAATCTCAAAAAACAAAGTTAGACCAATAGCTATTAATACTAATTAATTAGTGATTAATTAATACTAATCATGCAAGTGGAATTGTGACAGACTGCATTAATTTTTTTTGAGTAATTTTGTGTCTGTGTGTGACAAGAACACTTAACATGAGATCTAACCTCTTAACAAAGTTTTAAGTGTACCATACAATGTTGTTGAGTATAGGCCCAATGATGTACAGAAGATCTCCAGAAATATTCATCTCACATAACTGAGACTTTAGACCTGTGGTACAGCAACTCCCCATTCCTCTCTCCCACTGCCCACCCCCGGGGCCCTGGCAATCACCATTCTACTCTCTGTTTCTATGTTTGACTATCTTAGATACTTCATGTAAGTGGAATCAATCAGTATTTGTCCTACTGTAACTGACTTATTTCACTTAGCATAATGTCCTCCAAGTCCATCCATGTTGTCACATATGGCAAAGTTTTCTTTTCTTTTAAGACTGCATAATATACCATTGTATGTCTACAGCATAATATTCTTTATCCTTTCACCTGTCAGTGAACATTTATGTTGTTTCCATATCTTGGCTATTGTGAATAGTGCCACAATGAACATGAGAGTACAGCAATCTCTTCAAGATCCAGATTTCAATTATTTTGGATATATACCCAGAAGTGGAATTATTGTATCATATTGTAGGTCTATTTTTAGTTTTTTGAGGGACTTCCTTACATTTTTCATAGTGGCTACACTATTTTTGATTCCCAACAATAGTGCATAGGAGTCCCAATTTCTCCACATTCTTGTCAACACTTGTTGTCTTTTGGTTTTTTGATAACAGTCATTCTAACAGGTGTGAAGTTATATCTCATTAAGGTTCTGATTTGCATTTCCCTGATAATTAGTAATTTGAGTATCTTTTTATATGCTTTTGGCCATTTTTATTTCTTCTTTGGAGAAATATCTATTCATTTCCTCTGCCCATTTTTTAGTTGGTTATTTGGGGGGATTTGCTATTGAGTTGCAGGAGTTCCTTATGTTTTGGATACAGTGTCTTACCAAATATATGATTTGCAAATTTTTCTCTCATTCTGTTCATTGTCTTTTCACTCCGTTGATTATTTCTTTTGCTGTGTGGAAGCTTTTTTAGTTTGATATAGTTCCACTTGATCTTTTTTGATTTTTGTTGCCTATGCTTTTGGTGTCATATTCAAGAAATCATTGCCAAACCCATGTCATAAATCTTTTCTGCTATGCTTTCTTCTGGGAGTTTTACAGTTTCAGTCTTATGTTTAAATCTTTAATTCATTTTGAGTTGATTTTTATGTATGGTATAAGAGTTTAATTTCATTCTTTTGCATGTGGATATCCAGTTTTCCCAACACCATTTGCTGAAAAGACTGCCCTTTCCCCGTTGTGTATTCTTGGCTCCCTTGTCAAATATCAGTTGAGTGTATATGTTTGAGCCTATTTCTGGGCTTTCTATTTTGTTCTGTTGGTCTATATGTCTGTCTTTATGACAGTACCATACTGTTTTGATTACTGTGGCTTTGTAATATATTTCAAAATGAGGAAATGTGATACCTTCAGCTTTGTTCTTCTTTCTAAAGATTGCTTTGTCTATTTGGGGGTCTTTTGTGGTTTCATAGAAATTTTTGGATTTTTTTTCTGATTCTGTAAAACAAAATGCCATTAGGATTTAATAGGGATTGTAAATAATCCGTAGAACACTTCGAGTAGAATGGACATTTTAACAATATTAAGTCTTCTAGTCCATGAACATGGATGTCTTTCCATTTATTTGTGTTTTCTTTAATTTCTTTCATGAGTGATTTATAGTTTTCAGTGTACAAGTCTTTCACCACCTTGGTTAAGTTTATTTCTAAGTATTTTATTCTTTTTCATGCTGTTGTAAATGGGATTTTTTTACTTAATTTCTTTGGGGATAGTTCATTGTTAATGAATAGAAATGCATCAGATTTTTGTTTGTTGGTTCCCTTCTATGCTTCTTTATGCCATCAGAGTGGTAAGATATCAAGGATCACTATTAGAGTGTGAACTTAAGGTGTGAACTGAAGCTACTTTTAGTCAGGAATCTTCCTCCTCTAACAGGCAAGAGGAGCCTTGGCATGCCTCACATCATCCAACTCAGCCCATCAAAGAAATACAATGAGATTGGCCTCCAGAGCCAGTAACAAAGAGCTTTCCTTTTCTTGCCCATATCCTCTAGAGACTTATGGGAGAGGCTGCAGCTGCTGAAGACAGCTGGTCACAAAACTGAGAATTCAGAATTACGGGTCCCAGCCATCTCTCTTTCTATTGATTTCCAACTTAGACACAAATATTAAAATTCTGACAGAAGTGCATTGAGCAAACATGAGTAATTACTGTTTTTATTGTTTACAGATTGTGTCCTGAACAAAAAGAATTTAGTGAGGGAGACTTTAGACTTTAGTTTAAAATAGGTGGCATTTGAAAAATTTAATAACTCACATAGCAATTTATTCCCAACTTCCAATCTAGAAGTGTCCTGGTTTTGGAACAGAATCAGAGTCACAGAATGGAAGACTGAAATTTCATATAACAAAGCATGATTTTTAAGAAATTGAAAAAAAAAAAAAAAGAAATTGAAAAACAGACGTCTTGGGACTTCCCTGGTTGTCAGGGAAGACCAGGGGTTAAGACTCCAAGCTCCCAATGCCAGGGGCCCAGGTTCGATCCCTGGTCAGGGAACTAGACCCCATATGCTGCAACTAAAAAAAGAAAAAAAAAAAAAAAAGCCCACATGCCACTACAAAGATCCCACACACGGCAACAAGGATCCCACGTGCTGCAACTAAGACCCGGTGCAGCCAAATAAATAAATAAATATTAAAAAAAAAAAAAAAGAAGAAGTCTTCTATATCAGATGTGACAAGGAGGTCATGCTTGAGCCAATCCTATAATCTCCTAGAAGTATTCTCATTTCCATGAATATCATTAAGGTGTAGGTTACATAAACTTGTAATTTGGTCCTGGGTCATAAGGCATGTTGATAGAAAGTCTAACTGTGCTCTCTGTTCTTCATGCATGAGAACATACTGCAACTAAACAATGCCAAAAAAGGCGCTGGCAGGAGAAACACACAGCTGTCTCCTACATATGAACCAAAACTGGGATTGACAGAAATAAGAGCAGCTGACAGGAACAGCTGAGGCTGGTGACAAACTGATGCAGATTAAAGAAGTAAAAACCTGACCAGAGATTAACTCTGGGAAACTTGAAAATGACAAACTACATTGTGGTTTAGAAATAATCCTTGAATAAAAGTCAGTTATCCTGGGTTCCAGCCATGGTTCAGCCACAAAGTAGATCAGTAGCTTCATGCAAGTCATTAAATTTCCATTTTTCTCAGTTGCCTCAATTATAAAATAAGTTGGTTGTGTTTTCTATGCTATCAGTCTTTGTCCAAATGTACAATGGTGCTTCTCAATGTCAGGGAGGGGAAAATTTCCCCCTCCACCCCTGTCGAGTTCTTATGGCTGCACTAATAATAAAATTGGCACAAGACAGAGTAACAGGAGAAAAAGAAACAAGTTTAATCCATGTACACAGAGGTCTCATAAATATAGGACCTAAGAAATGGCCAAAGGAGGCAATTTTATACTTTTTTAGACAAAGAAAAAATAAATTTGAAAGAAATTGCCAGGACAAAGAAACTTAGGTTTCAATGCTTAATTAGTAAGAAATTTAAGCAAAATTTGGGCTTGGGTAATAAATTAGCAAAAAAGTAACCAGATTTGCTTATACAGGTTTCTTGGCCCCAAATTATCTATCTCTGGTGATAAGAATGTCTTTCTACCTCCCAGTACAGGGAGGGCACCTTTCTATGGGACATTTATTTCCTGATTTCAGAGATACAGAAGGCCAAATTGTTCCTCTTGTATTGGCCATTTCTCAAGTAACTTAATTTCAAAATAATAAATATGCCATTGAGTCATATTTTGGGATGGCCTGCCCTAGGCCCCAATGTCAAACTAAAATATGCATACAAATTGTCTAAAGAACTTGTTAAAAATGCAGGTTCTAATTCACTGGTTTTGAGGGGGGCCCAATGTTTTGTATTTCCAATCAGCTCCCATCAGATTTGATGTTATTTATTTGCATATCACACTTTGTATAGTAAGGTTCTTGAATTTGTTGGTTCGGTTTTCCTGGTAGGATCAACCAAAAAGGAAACATCGAGTTGTCTGATTGGACCTTTTAAACTATAGGATGGCCCTTTTAAACTATAAAGAGTCAAGTGAGTAGAACAGAGATTGGGCCAGGAAATCTGAAAAGGACCCAAGCACTACTGAAAATTATAAACAACTGAAATCAGGGTTTACCATGCAAATTGTGTCAAATATCTAAAGATATGAGGATTGCTAAAAACTTTCCAGTCAGAAAAGAACAACAGCCCTAGGGAAAATTCATTTGTAAGTGAATTATGCTGCTAATGATAAAGAAATTAGCAAACCTAAAGACAACATCATGCTAAACAGGGAAAGCTGAAGGCATTTCCTCTAAGATCAAAGACAAGACAAGGATGCCCACTCTCACTCCTTTTATTCAACTTAGTATTGGAGATCTTAGCCACAACAGTCAAACAAGAAAATAAAATTCTACTTCAAAAAACAAAGAAACAGGGGCTTCCCTGGTGGTGCAGTGGTTGAGAATCTGCCTGCCAATGCAGGGGACACAGGTTCAAGCCCTGGTCTGGGAGGATCCCACATGCCGCAGAGCAACTGGGCCCGTGAGCCACAACTACTGACCCTGCGTGTCTGGAGCCTGTGCTCCGCAACAAGAGAGGCCGCGATAGTGAGAGGCCTGTGCACCGCGATGAAGAGTGGCCCCCGCTCACCGCAACTAGAGAAAGCCCTCACACAGAAAGGAAGACCCAACACAGCCAAAAATAAATAAATAAATAAATAAATTTATTTTAAAAAAAAATAGAAGAAATGTAATAACTGTTAGTTTAAAAAAAAAAACAAAAAAAAAACAAAGAAACAGAGCCTGCGCGTCTGGAGCCTGTGCTCCACAACAAGAGAGGCCGCGATGGTGAGAGGCCCGCACACCGCGATGAGGAGTGGCCCCCACTTGCCACAACTGGAGAAAGCCCTCACACAGAAACGAAGACCCAACACAGCCATAAATAAATAAATAAATAAATTTTTTTTTAAAAAAAAAAGAAGAATGATCTGCCCACTGTGCTCCCTCCCTTCACTAAAACCCCACTGAATTTTAAAAAAAAGAAACAAACAAATTCATAGAAAAAGAGATCAGATTAGTGGCTGGGGGGACAGGGGAACTGGATGAAGATTGTCAAAAGGTACAAACTTCCAGTCATAAGATAAATAAGCATTAGGGATACAATGTACAACATGACTGATATAATTAACACTGCTGTATGGTATATATGAAAGCTGTTAATAGAGTAAATCCTAAGAGTTCTCATCACAAGGAAAAATAAATCTTTCATTTTTGCCGCACTGCACAGCATGCAGGATCTTAGTTCCCTGACCAGGGATCAAACCCACACTCCCTGCAGTGGAAGTGCAGAGCCTTAAGCACCGGACGGCCAGGGAAGTCCCTACTTAGTGGTAATCATTTCATGATGTATGTAAGTCAAATCATTATACTGTGCACCTTGAACTCATACAGTGCTGTATGTTAATTATATCTCATTAAAACTAGAAGGGAAAAAAAAAAGAAATTAGAAAACCAGTTTATCATGATAGCCCTGAGCATAACAGATAATCTGATTAACAGGGTATCCTTGAAAACACCCAGGTTGATCAGGAAGCTCTGTTTCTTTTTTCTTTTTCATTTTCCCCCTCTTTCTTCCTTCCTTTCCTTCCTTTCCTTTTTCTGGCTCTCAGGTGGAGAGAATTAATGAACTATACACCTCAGCCCATGACACACTATCAGGATTGATCTAGGCAAGGCCCTCATCTCTCTTAGTCCCTTTGATTCCTATTCCCCACCACCATTTCTTGCCTCTCCCTACAAACAACAATTATTTGTGTAAGTTTCTGTGTAATGTGTATTGCTGTTTGGTGTTGACCAAGATGGCCTTAATGTTCTCAGCTTGACCAAACTTTACACTGGGACTTGGGGCGTTTTCCTAACTCTTGACCCCTGACTTTTCTTAGAGCATTTACTTAAGAAAACTTGTAACTGTACTTTCTTTATCTGCCCCTTTGAAAAATGCAAATCTTTTTTTCTTTTATTATTATTTCTGTTCTTTTCATCTTTTTTTAAAAATTGAAGTACAGTTGATTTACAAAGTTGTGTTAGTTTCAGGTATACAGCAAAGTGATTCAGTTATACATATATATGTATATGTATATTTTTCAGATTCTTTTCCATTATAGGTTATTACAAGATATTGAATATAGTTCCCTATTCTTGTTGTTTGTCTATTTTATATACAATAGTGTGTATCTGTTAATCCCAAACTCCTAATTTATCTCTCCACCCACTACTTTCCCCTTGGTAACCATAAGTTTGTTTTCTATGTCTGTGAGTCTATTTCTGTTTTGTATATAAGTTCATCTGTACCACTTTTTTAGATTCCACATATGTGACATCATATGATATTTGTCTTTCTCTGTCTGACTTACTTCATTTAATAGATAATCTCTAGGCCCATCCATGTTGCTGCAAATGGCATTACTTCATTCTCTCTTTTTTTTTTTTCCATTCTCTTTTATGGCTGATATATATATATATATACACACATATATATATATACACGTATATACACGTATATATATGTATATATATGTATATATATATATACCACATTTTCTTTATCCATGCATCTGTCGATGGACATTTAGGTTGCTTCCATGGCTTGGCTACTGTAAATAGGAGACACAAATCTTTATAAAAGCCTCCTGCCAATTTTACAACCCAGGAGAGTCTTTCTCAAGGACATGGGAGCCATCCCTTTGAAGTGTAATCATCAAAGAACATAGCTTCCCTTTCTCCCAGTCTCTGTGGAAGGGTAGGAGTCTAATTCAGTGAGGGCCAATTAGCAAACACAGATGGCATAATCACAGAAGGGACATTTGCAAACTCAGAAGTAACGCCATATGCTTGACATAACCCACTGACCAACCTCCCCCAAAACACTTCCTATTATTTGTCCACTAGCTCACCCTAGTGCTTAAAACGCTTCCACCCTTTGTTTCAGCAGAGTTGAGTTCAGACAGGGTACTGGCCTCTCTCTCCTATGGCAATAGCCTTGAATAAATTCTTCCTTGCCTGTTTAACTTTGTCCAGTATAATTTTTTTCTTTGACAGTGTGCATATTTTTAATTTACTTAAAGGGAATTATTTTATATATCATATTGCACTTCTCACTTTTTTTTTTAACTGAGAACTATATTTCATGGATATAAGCATGTTTTTATAAGTATATCTAGTCTAGTCCTCCTAACTGTGGCTTCATAATCTGCAGTCTGCTTTACCACCACTTTCCTATCTACACTTACTTGTTTTACTTTGCATTTCTCTAAATACTAATTTGACAATATCTTTAAGTGCACATTGTTCTCTGGGTTTCCTGTAAATTACCTGTGCCTATTTTCCACTCATTTTTCTATCAGGATCTCTGTCATATTCTTGTTGATTTATAGTAGTTCCATAATTATGCTGGATATTGATACTTTCTTGTTTATAAAAACTACAGGTGTCTTCTCCCAATTGGTCATTTGTTTAGTCAACTTGTCCATAGTGTACATTGTTTAGAAGAAATGCTTAACTTTGAGGTAACTCAAATTTATCAATTCTTTGCCTTGTGGTTTATGATTTTGAACTTTAGTTTAACATCAAAACAGAAGCACCGGGCTTCCCTGGTGGCGCAGTGGTTGAGAATCTGCCTGCTAATGCAGGGGACACGGGTTCGAGCCCTGGTCTGGGAAGATCCCACATGCCACGGAGCAGCTGGGCCCGTGAGCCACAGCTACTGAGCCTGCGCGTCTGGAGCCTGTGCCCCGCAACGGGAGGGGCCGCGATAGTGAAAGGCCCGCGCACCGCGATGAAGAGCGGTCCCCGCACCGCGATGAAGAGTGGCCCCCACTTGCCGTAACCAGAGAAAGCCCTCGCACGAACTGAAGACCCAACACAGCCAAAAATAAATAAATAAATAAATAAAGTAGCTATAAAATTAAAAAAAAAAAAAAAAAAAAAAAAAAACAGAAGCACCCACTCCAGACTACAAAGTCGTTCTCCTATATTTTCTTCTATTAGAGTTACAGTTTTATATTTTATTTTTCACATTGAGGACCTTAATCTCTCTGGAGTCTTCCTTTATATGAAATGTTTCATATGGATACAGTCTCAGTGTTCTCTTCTGTTTGGTACTCTATAACCCCATTCAATTTGAGATTTTTTTTCCTAATTCTAGGAAATGTTTCCATTATTTCCTCAAATACAACCACTTTCCATTTTTTTTTCTCTCCTACTGGGACTCCTCCATATCTCTGGGCTTCTTCTTTTCAATATGTTCTATCTTATCCTTTCCTCTTGCCTTCTGGAGGATCCTCAGCATGGTCTTTCAACTCACTAGTGGTTTTTCAGTTACATCCATCCTACAATTTACTGTGTTTTTATTTTAATTACTATATTTTACATACTAACATTTCCTGTTTGGTTCTTATTTGTGATTTCCCCTGAATTTTTTATTTTTCTAGTATCTTCCCTTATCTCTTTGAGTATTCTTATTTTGCATATTTTAAATTCTCACTATTAGTAATTCTACTTCAAGTGATATATGGTGTTCAGTTTGTCTTTTTTTTTTTAAATAGGAAGTTTAGTCCTCATCTGTTACTTACTTGTGAACTCATGTACCCCTAGAAACATCAGCTGCTCTTCTGGTAATTCGTGATGGTGAAGAGCCAAATGTCAGGTACTAGTCTATACCAATCGGGTTAAGGTAAGGAAGTGGTCTGCAAACTATGGCCCATGGGCCAAATCAAACCCACTGACTATTTTTGTAAATAAAGTTTATTGGAGCACAGAAACCCCCATTTGTTTACATACTGCCTATGGCTGTTAGCACAACAAGGGCAGAGTTGAGTAGTTTCAGGGGAGACCAAAAGGCTCACAAAGCCTAAAATATTTACTACCTGACACTTTACAGAAAAAAGTAGTTGACTCCTGATTTAAGAAGTAGAGAGGGTTTAGACCAAGTGTGGAAAGGGCCAAACTACCATGAATCCCTGTCATCACTTCTAATTGCTGCTGCCCCATCAGGCAACACCTCTGATCTGGATTTCATCTTTGAGGTGGCTCTCCTAGGCTGTAATACACAAGCCTTGATGGTTTGCCAGGAACAGTGAAGGCAGGAAGGCCTGTGTTTTGCTGGTCAGCTCATCACTTAGTCCAGGTTTTTGCACTGCCCTGGTATTTCATAGTTGAACTGCCGCTACTTATTTCTGTCATGATAGAGCAGGCAATGATTGTTGAAAGGCACGGCAGGTGAAAAGCGAAGGGAATTTACAAATGTTCCTCCAATCTAGGCTCACAGTGCCTCCTCTTCCTGACCCAGGAATGAAGTTGCACCTATCCACCTCCTCGCAAGAAAAAAAAAAGACAACCTTCTATTTCCCTGGAGGTTTTCATGCATGATTTTTGTTGTTCCATGGTAATTGTTGTTCGATTCTGGAAGCCATGCTTTCCCTCTTGCTTCTTTGGTTTCTCCCAGATGGTTTTTCTGTGAGGGAGCCAACAACCCATGTTTACAGAAACCAGAAGTCTCCAACATTTATACAGATTAAGCTGATCTCCATGGCAACATCTTTTCTAAATCATTCTCCACTTATTCCTAGTCCTGCCCACCATACAAAAACCATTAATCTAGAAGAAGGAGTGGAGCCAAGAGATAAGGAAGAGTAAAACTTTCAGTGATTTTTCTTGAGGAGATTCGTCTGGTGATCCTTCCTTCTCATGGGCCCCCGACAGCTTATGAAATATGTCACCTGCTTTTATGGACTGAATTGTGTCCCCCCGCACCCAGAATTGGTACGTTGAGGTCCTCAATCTGACTATTTGGAGATAGAGCCTTTAAGGAGGCAATTAAGGTTAAACGAGGTCATCAGGGAGAGACCTAATCCAATGGGACCCGTGTCCATAAAAGAGGAAGAGACTCCCAGAGCATATGGACAGAGAGGTTATGTAAGAAAGGCACAGGAAGAAATGGCCGTCTACAAGCCGGGAAAGAAGGCCTCACCAGAAACCAACCCTGCCAGCACTTTGACCTTGGACTTTCAGCCTCCAGAACTATGAGAAAATAAATTTCTGCCATTTAAGCCACCCATTCTGTGGTCTTCTGTTATGGCAGCCTGAGCAGACTAAAATACCTGCCAGTTAGCACTAAAACGTGCCCAGAGGAATCTGGGAGCTTATAACATCCTGATGGCAAGGATGCTGCTTATAAAACATGTCTTCCCCAATATCTGGCATATACTTATCATACCAAATTTCATACATCTTACATCACAAATGCAGAGAAGGGGGGAATTCCCTGGCAGTCCAGTGGTGAGGACTTGGCGCTTTCACTGCTGAGGCCCGGGTTCAGTCCCTGGTTGGGGAACTAAGATACTGCAAGCCCCGTGGCACAGCCAAAACAGACAACAACAACAAAATGCAGAGAAGGAAAAGAACTCCATAAAAATATTCTAGGCAAAAAAAGAAAAAACAACTTCTCTGTTAGAGAAACGGATGCTAAATGCTTACCTCCACATACCATGACCCCACCTTGCCAGATAAGGAATGTCTTAAACATAGATAAAGAAGGCAAGTTAATGGAAAAAGAATTATTCACCCTTCAAGCACAGTTTGGGAGTACCATTAGAACTTGTGAGACATTTGGGGGAATCCATCCTGTGCTTTATCACAGATAAAGAAAGGCAAGACAGGGCTTCCCTGGTGGCACAGTGGTTGAGAATCTGCCTGCCAATGCAGGGGACACGGGTTCGAGCCCTGGTCTGGGAAGATCCCACATGCTGCGGAGCAACTGGGCCCGTGAGCCACAACTACTGAGCCTGAGCGTCTGGAGCCTCTGCTCCACAACAAGAGAGGCCGCGATAGTGAGAGGCCCGCGCACCGCGCTGAAGAGTGGCCCCCGCTTGCCGCAACTGGAGAAAGCCCTCGCACAGAAACGAAGACCCAACACAGCCAAAAATAAAAATAATAAATAAATTAAAAAAAAAAAAAAAAAGAAAGGCAAGACATTAAAAAGCTTGGAAAGAAGAAAGAGACAATGAGCACAGTGAAGAGAGGCTTACATAACCATTTACATGTGGGTGTCTCCTGTCCAGTCCTCTCAATATATTGCACGTAAAAAGATAATATCCATGAATCATCTTGAATTTTCTCACATCCTTTAAATGAAGAGAATATTAACTAATGTGGGCTCCCTAAATACATGACTTGATTGCAACATAAGAGAAAAAACTAGAAATCAAGCCAGATGAAATTTTCTTACCTGGAAAATAAAAGTCAGCATACAAATTGCCTATATTGCACCATACTACACCCATTCTCCTTATAGGTTCCAGTTTACATGACTGTTGCACTCAGAAATTCTCCTCTGATAAAGAAAGTGGGGTGCTGAATGGCTACCTCCACCTGCAATGCAAAGCAAATGCCAGGGAAAGGAGTGTCCCTTGCCTAAATACATCCCTCCCCCATACACAAAACAATTCCCTACCCATAATTTGTGGATCATAAGTACTAGTCAAATGAGAAAAATAAATAAAACTAACTATGGCATAAGACACGAGAGACAGATGAAAGTGGAAATGTCTCCTTTACTGCTGATCGAGTTGATAGGAGAACATGGCTTTGACTTGCCTATACTTCATCCAAGAATTAGAGGTCAGGGACTTCTCTGGTGGCACAATGGTTAAGAATCCGCCTGCCAATGCAGGGGACACGGGTTCGAGCCCTAGTCCCAGAAGATCCCACATGCTGCTGAGCAACTAAGCCCGTATGCCACAACTACTGAGTCCGCATGCCACAACTACAGAAGGCCACGTGCCTACAGCCCATGCTCTGCAACAAGAGAAGCCACCCAATGAGAAGCCCGTGCACCACAACGAAGAGTAGCCCCTGCTCGCTGCAACTAGAGAAAGACCGCATGCAGCAACGAAGACCCAACGCAGCCAAAAATAAATAAATAAATAAATTTATTTTAAAAAAAAAGAATTAGAGGTCACATGCTCTGGTTATGAGCAGTGCTGCAAACAGAGATGGGTACCTCATCAGACATAGAACTTGTTCGACTAAGCTTACACATGATGAGAACACAGCCTGAGATCCAGTGCACCCTCTCCAGAGAGGCTGGAGACTCTCCAGAAAGGCTGGGTCAAACATGTTCAATCTTTTCTCCCAAACATGTCAATCAGATAAGTCAATTCTAATCCTTCTGTTGAGCGTGGGTGATAGTCTCTTCACAAGATAACATGCCTCCAGGAATTCTTTGTTCCTTTTTGCCCCTTAACTTATTAAAGTGGATGCTTGCCACATTAATTTTCAGTCTTTCTGCTTTTCTAGGGAGCAATTCTAGGCATTTTCTAGGGAGCAATTCTAGGCATTTAAAAAAAATCCTTTGATTATACTACTTTAGCTATATTGCATATATTTTCATATATAGTGTCTCTTTGTCATGAAGATTAATTTAGGCTGGTTATTTTTAAGAAATAGAAGATTCGGGAAGTGTTTCATGTTACCTCCCCCTTAACTACCTAGAAGAATTTAGATAAAGGGCCTGTTATCACCAGAGATATCTGCAAAGAATATAGGCTAGGTGTGGTGGGAAACCTGGCAAGGGCCTAGAGATGAGAGTCCACTCTGGGTCCCACTGTCACTTCATGGTCCAGCAAACATTTGTTTACCAAACATTTGTTTTTCCTTCTCCATGTGAATTACCTTCCTCCGCTTCTGGGTCACAAAACACTACCCCCAATGTCCTTTTTTTTTTTTTAATATTTATTTATTTATTTATTTATTTTGGCTGCACCGGGTCCTAGTTGCAGCATGTGGCATCTAGTTCCCCAACCAGGGATCAAACCCAGAACCCCTGCATTGGGAGCACGGAGTCTTACCCACTGGACCACCAGGGAAGTCCCCCAGTGTCCTCTTTTGTTTTTAGATGAAGATGGGTATTTGAGGTGAGGGCTTCAGCTATTTTGGCAAGTTATTCAGTTTTCCTGGGTCTCTCCCATGTATATGTGTTAGACTTTGTGTCCGGGAGAGGAAAATATCCCCCCTTTACTTCTACTGAGTTCTTGTGGCTGGACTAATAATAAAATTGACACACGACAGATTAAGAGGGGAAAAAGAAACAAGTTTAATTCATGTCTGTGGAAGTCTCATAGATATGGGACCTAAAAAGTGGCCAGAGTAGGCAACTTTTATAATTCTCAGACAAAGAAAAAATAAATCTGAGAGAAATTGACAGGACAAAGAAACTTATGTTTAACACTGGTAAATTAGTAAAGAAGTAACAAGTTTTGTTTATATAGGTGTCTCAGCCCTGAATTCCCTATCTCTGGTGACAAGGATGTCTTTCCACTTCCCTGTACAGGGAGGGCACCTTTCACATGGGAGACTTATTTCCTGCTTTCAGGGAGACAGAGAGGAGGGTAAAAGTGTCCCTCTTGCATTGGCCATTTCTTAAGTAACTTTACTTCAAAATAATCAATATGCCGTTGAAGCATAGGGTGTCCTGTCCTGAGCCCCAACATTTGTTTTTCTCCTATTAATCTGTTTCATGTCAATTTAATTCTTAGATCAGCCAGAAGCACCCAGAAGTGGGGGGGGGGGGGGGGGTTGTCCTCTTCCAGAGATGCATAGTATTTTCATTATCATTCAGTTCCAAGCATTTTCTTTTTTGGGGGGAGCTGTGCCGCGTGGCATGTGGCATCTTAGTTCCTCCAGCCAGGGATTGAACCCACGCCCCCTGCAGTGGAAGCACAGAGTCTTAACCACTGGACTGCCAGGGAAGTCCCAATTTGTATTCTTTTTAGATTCCACATATAAGTGAGATCATATGCTATTTGTCTTACTACATCTCACATTTCACTTAGCGTAATACCCTCTAGGACCATCCATGTTGTCACAAATGGCAAGATTTCATTACTTTTTATGACTGAATATTCCATTTTATGTATATGCCACATCTTTTTTATCCATTCACCTATTGATGGGCACTTAGGTTGCTTCCAAATCTTGGCTATTGTAAACAATGCTGCAATGACCATAGGAGTGCATATATTGTTTCACATTAGTGTTTTTGTTTTCTTTGGAACATTACCCATAAGAAGAACTGCTGGACCATATAATGGTTCTATTTTTAAGTTTTTGAGAAACCTCCCTACTATTTTCTATAGTGGCTGCGCCAATTTACATTCCCGCCAACAGTGCGTGAGGGTTCTCTTTCCTCTACATCCTCACCAACACTTGACATTTATTGTATTTTTGATAATAGTCACTGACAGGTGTGAGGTGAGATCTCATTGTGGTTTTGATTTGCATTTCCCTGAGGATTAGTGATGTTGTTCATCTTTTCATGAGTCTGTTGGCCATTTGTATGTCTTTTTTGGAAAAATGTCTGTTCAGGTACTCTGTCTAATTTTTTTTTTTTTGGCCGCGCCACACAGCTTGTGGGATCTTATTTCCCCAACCAGGGATTGAGCCTGTGCCCCCTGCAGTGGAAGCATGGAGTTCTAACCACTGGACTACCAGGGAATTCCCTGTCCATTTTTTAATCAGGTTGTTTGTTTTTTGATACTAAGTTGTATGAATTGTTTATATATTTTGGATATGAACCCCTTATTGGATATATTGTTTGCAAATATCTTCTCCCAGTCAGTAGACAGACATTTCATTTTGTTGATAGTTTCCTTCACTGCGTAAAACCTTCTAGTTTGATGCAGTATCATTTGTTTATTTTTGCTTTTGTTTCCCTTGCCTAAGAAGACAGATCCAAAAAAATTGATGACCAATGTCAAAGAGCATACTGTCTATGTTTTCTTCTAGGAGTTTTATGGTTTCAGGTCTTACATTTAAGTCTTTACTCCATTTTGAGTTTATTTTTGTTTATGGTATGAGAAAGTAGTCCAGTTCAATTCTTTTGCATGTAGCTGTCCAGTTTTCCAACATCATTATTGAAGAGGCTGCCTTTTCTTCCTTGTATATTCTTGCCAATTTTGTCAAAGATTAATTGACCATATAAGTGTGGGTTCATTTCTGGGCTCTCTATTCTGTTCCATTGACCTATATGTCTCTTTTTCTGCCAGTACCATACTGTCTTGGTAACTGTAGCTTTGTAGTATAGTTTCAAATCTGGGAGCATGAGACTTCCAGCTTTGTTCCTCTTTCTCCAGATTGTTTTGGCTATTTGAGGTCTTTTACATTTCCATACAAATTTTAGAATTATTGTGAAAATAGTTTTAGTTTTGTGAAAAATGCCATTGGTGTTTTGATAGGGCGCATTGAATCTGTAGATTTTCCTTGGGGACTGTGGTCATTTTAACAATATTAATTCTTCCAATTCTTGAACACAGTGTACCTTCAAATTCTTTCATCAATGTCTTATAGTTTTCCAAGCTCAGTTCTTTGACCTCCTTGTTTGGATTTATTCCTAGATATTTTATTCTTCTTAATACAATTATAAATCATATCACTTTCTTAATTTCTCTTTCTGATAGTTCATTGTTAGTGTACAGATTTCTGTATATTAATTTTGTATCCTGCAAGTTTACTGAATTCATTTATTAGTTCTAATGGTATTTTGGTAGCATCTTTAGGATTTTCTACATATACTATCATGTCATCTACAAACAGTGACAATTTTACTTCTTCTTTTCCAATTTATATTCCTTTTATTTCTTCTTTTTGTTTGATTGCTGTGCTAGGACTTCCAGTACTATGTTGAATATAAATGTCTTGTTCCTGGTCTTAGAAAAAGTGCTTTCAGCTTTTCACCATTGACTATGGCTGTGGGCTGTCATATATAGTCTTTATTATGCTTAAGTATGTTCTCCTCATATCCAGTTTGTTGAGAGTTCTTACTATACATTGATGTTGAATTTTGTCAAAATTCTGCCTCTATTAAGATGATCATATGATTTATATTTTTCAATTTGTATTCTGCTGCTTTTTGATGGAGTGTTCTGTATACATCTATTAAGTCCATCTGGTCTAATGTGTCCTTTAATGCCATCATTACCTTCTTGATTTTCTGTCTTTGAGCAAACAGAGATGGTACCCACAATAGAGCTCATTGTTGCTCACTGCTTCCTTACCAACGCTGGAGTTTGAAAGTGCATCTTTCTTCTGGATCTGAGCTCTCCAGGCTTTATTCAGAAGCTATTTAATGATTTCATCTTTCTGGTTAAGGCTTTGTTCTGTAATAAATACTCATTTGGCACTTCAATCTGATTTTGATATCAGACTATTTCAACCAAAGCTGGCTGAAAATGCTTTCAGCCCAGTTCCTTCAGGAAGGGGCTGCTTCAAATAAAATTGTGCCAGTTTTCAGCCTTTGGTCTCTTCCTTTGGAAGGGCTGTCCTCTGGAGATTGGCTTTAAAAAGACTTCAGCCTGGCTCCTCTAGAACCAAGCTGTCTTCTTAGGACTGGCTGGGATTGGTGTGCAAGCTTTTTAAATTGAGCCTTTCTGCTGCAAGCTGCTTAAGCCATTTGAAAATTGTTCTTTACTCTAGAGGGAAAACCTCTAGGAAATGGGATCCCAGTTATCTAAGTATGTTGAAGGTGCCTCCCCTACAGGGACTCCACCTGATTTTATGTTTAAAACCGTGGTCATTCCTCATGTGCATTTCTGATTAAATGGACCATCCTGGCCAAAGGCAATTTAGAACATCAATGGCCTTTATGGGGAACTTTTGCAATCCCTAAATTTAATTTCCTTAAAATCAAATTGGACTACAGTAGCTCAAAAATTTCCAGAACTGAGTGGAATCCTTATTTCAGTTGGTATTTTGGGGCTTCCCAATGCTATCAGGAGTCTAAAATTGCCTCTCTGAAAAAATAAGATTTTAAGATTAACTGAGGCAAACAAATGATTAAAGAAAGATAAAATGGCTCCCAAAGCCTCAGACTCTTCTTTCTTGGCTTCTTTGTCTGAGGCTCTGCCTCCTTCCCTTCTACTGCCTTTGCCTCCACTACATCTTCAACTCCCCCATACAAATTCTCTCACCAAATTTCCCCGTTTCTTTGAAAACTCTCTCCACTCCCTTTTCCTCTAAACTTGTCAGAACCTATCCTTTTAAAATTAAGCCTTCTGAGGATCCAGAGGCTAAACACTCTTAGACTTCCTGGACTAAGGCTGAACTGTGAGCCATAATCAAACACTTTCCCAAAGTAACCAAAGATCCTCAGATGTGCTGAGAAATTTAACACAGTCATTCAAACTTATCAACTTGGTTTCTCTGACTTACATCAGCTAGTTCATATGCTTGTTGGTGAAGGCCAGGCCAGCACCGGATGAAAACTGAAACTGGGAATGTTCTGGAATGTCTCTAGAATTACAACCAGGAGACTAACCCACTAACTTACATTGATTGCACCCTAGCAGAAGGTAAAACTGCAAATGTCTATACAGATAGCGGCTATGCATTTGAGATAGTTTATGACTTTGGCATGTTTTGGAAACAGAGGATTCTTGACCTTAGGGGAAGTGGGGGTTGGGGGGAGAACCAGATAAAGAATGAAAATTAGGTCAACAAGTTGTTGGAATCATTCAACTTCCATCTGTCCTAACCATCATTAAGGTGAGTAGACATTCAAAATTAAATTCAGATGAAATCAAAGGAAATAATTTGGCTAATAAGACCACAAGGAGAGCTGCCTTATGACCTATCCAATCTGAAACTGTTAGAGCAAATTTGGACTACATTCCAGAAGAGGATCTAGTGAAAGTTATCAAATATGCCCAATCTGGGGCACCACATAAAGAAAGGCTTTATTGGGTTGTATTTTTAGCCTGTTAACTAATTTACAGTATGACCCAAATAGAAGATCTGTTTTGCCAGAGTCCATTCAAAGACTGCTGATGGAAATGACTCATTGGATGACCCACTGGGCAGCAGATAAACTTGTAAGTTTTATGAAACAATACTGGTGAGGAAATATTTCTAAGGCCACCAATGAAGCACAGTTAACTTGTGCCATATGTCCTAAATACAACCCAGGGAAAACTATCCAAACTGCCACTGGACACTTTAACTTGCCTAAAGGGCTTTCTAAAGGATGGTGAAGGGATTTTATCCAGTTGTCTCCTTCCCAAAGCTATAAATTTCTTCTTGTTATGACTTGCATGTTTGCTCATTGGATTGAAGCATTCCCTTGCTGACAGCCTACCACTTCAGCAGTTGCAAAAATATTGTTAGAAAAAAATTATACTCACCTGGAGCACACCCTCAGCACTGCATAGTGCATGACGCAAACACTGAAGTTAGCAACAGCTTTAAAACAGATACTATAAATATAATACTTAACTTTTAAAATATGGCCATAATGAATGAACAGATGGGGAAATTTCTGCAGAAAAATGGAAATATTCAAAAGAACAGAATGTAAACTCTAGAACTGAAAAGCAAAATGTCTGGAATAAAAAAGCCATTGGGTGGACTTAACAATAGAATGCAATGATAGAATAAAGGATCAGTGACCTTAAAGACAGAACAATAGAGCTTGTTCTTGTTAATGAAACAGATTTGTTTTTTTTTTTTTTTTTTTAAAGGATTTTCTTATTTATTTATTTATTTATTTATTTATTTATTTTTGGCTGTGTTGGGTCTTCGGTTCGTGCGAGGGCTTTCTCCAGTTGCGGCAAGCGGGGGCCACTCTTCATCGCTGTGCGGGGACCGCTCTTCATCGCGGTGCGCGGGCCTTTCTCTATCGCGGCCCCTCCCGTCGCGGGGCACAGGCTCCAGACGCGCAGGCTCAGCAATTGTGGCTCACGGGCCTAGTTGCTCCGTGGCATGTGGGATCTTCCCAGACCAGGGCTCGAACCCGTGTCCCCTGCATTAGCAGGCAGACTCTCAACCACTGCGCCACCAGGGAAGCCCTTCAGATTTGTTTTTAATTTTTTAAAAAAGTACAGAACCTCAGCGACCTCTGGAACAATATCAGGCATACATGTGTATTAATTATCCCAATTCCATTTAAATTCCAACATAAATGGACATTCATTATAAAAATGCCATACAAACTATTTTTAGTCATGAAATTTTGTTTAGGGACTTCGCTGGTGGCACAGTGGTTAAGGATCCACTTGCCAATGCAGGGGACACAGGTTCAATCCCTGGTCCAGGAAGATCCCACATGCCACGGAGCAGCTAAGCCCGTGCACCACAACTACTGAGCCTGCATTCTAGAGCCCGTGAGCCACAGCTGCTGAACTCACGTGCTGCAACTACTGAAGCCTGCACACCTAGAGCCCATGCTCTGCAACAAGAGAAGCCACAGCAATGAGAAGCCCTCGCACCACAAAGAAGAGTAGCCTTTGCTCACTGCAACTAGAGAAAGCCCATATGCAGCAACAAAGACCCAAAGCAGCCAAAAATAAAATAAATAAAATTTTTTTAAAAATTTTGTTTAAATAACTGCATTGATAAATATGACATTCTTATTCCACAGAATCTGAGGGATCAGAAATATTTCCGAAGAGAATTTCAGGTTCTCTATAAATAATGAGAAAGTAAAAAGAAATGCTTCAAAGAAATGAGACACCTGCCTGCAGTCCCAGCCTCTCTTTCCCAGTTCCTCCTTTTTCTTTATTTTTTGGCCGTTACACCATCGCATGACTTGTTTGTAATTATAAAAGTTAATGTGAGATTTGTACAGCTCAGAATGATAAAGTGTTTCTTGTCTGGGGGGGTGGGTGGAGGGAGGGGTAGAAGATAGAAGAGTTTAAGGTAATTGCTACCTAAAAACCAATCAACATCTTTGATGGCACCCTGCCATTGAGGGTCTGTCCCTCCATTCCAGTCCCCTCCATTTTCTTGTCCTCCTCCCATGTATTTTCTCTGCACTTCACTACAGCCTAAAGTACTTCTGTGCAGAAACACGCAGTTGAAGATAATATAAGCGATAACTTGGTAAAACTATGTGGTCTTTAAAATATTTATTCTGCCCACAGTCTCATGTTTTACCTTCCACAATATTCTTGGTTTCATCACCTTCTTCATAAGAGCCCTAGCGCCCTCTCCTTCTCCTAATAGTTGCCTATCATGCACTCTAGAAGAAATATTTATGTTCTAAGTTTAAAAATGTTCTTCCAAAGCTACTGAAAGCTATTTGCTTATTCAACTTTATTTCCTGGGAAATCCAACCCAGTCACATCTTATATGGTCTCTTAAAGCAAGACCTGAAGATGGAGATTTGAAAAAAATGGGCTTCCAGAACCTGATCACCCTGTTAAGTCTGCAGCTTCAGGGTAAGCTAGGACAAGCTTGGCTAAGGCAGGCCTGCCTGCAGCTGTTGGGGAACTATTCCCAGGAGTTTCTAGAGCTGAAGGTTCTTCTTGCCAAGTTCTCAGTATGTGATTCCTCTCCTGCCAGAACAGAAATCCACCCAAAACATCCTCTCACAACAGTTTTCACTCCTCTCCACTTTCCTCAAGGCCCTCTTTACCTCCCTGAAATTTCGTGATTCCTTTCTTTCAGTGTTTTTGCCAATTTTCATAATAAGGCATACTGTTTTATCCCTTTTACAACTTTTTTTTCTAAGTATAAATTAATGCATGGTCATCACAAAAATAATTGTAAAATTGAAAAGACATATGAAAGCACTTAACTTCTCTCACCCAGAGACAAATTACTTTAATTTTTTACTGAGTGGTTCCTTTTAGGTTCAAATCCATTAGAGAATGTAGTCCCAATAAGTGTCTGAGTGAATTAGACGGCCAACAGTGACTTTGCATCTTGCACGTAGAGCCTTATAGGGAGGCACTGTAATTAAAGGTATGAGGAATATTTGTTTTTGTTTTTTTGTTTTGTTTTGTTTTTGGCCACGCTGCACAGCTTTCAGGATCTTAGTTCCCCAACAAGGGATCGAACCCATGCCCTCTGCAATGGAAGCACGGAGTCCTAACACTGGACCACCAGGGAATTCCTCA
This sequence comes from Balaenoptera acutorostrata, assembly GCF_949987535.1. NCBI lineage: Eukaryota > Metazoa > Chordata > Mammalia > Artiodactyla > Balaenopteridae > Balaenoptera > Balaenoptera acutorostrata. The sequence continues at coordinate 103,387,078 of NC_080072.1, read as the reverse complement.
AGTTCGTTCTTCTGTAGTAAGAATTTTTCCTTATGATTCCATATATTTCCACCTCCATACATCCCCAGTGATCTGGACTTTTCTTAATCTTATTTTATTTTTTGAGATGACTCTGAATGCTTAACTTGAACTAACTTCATGTGTCCTCTTAGAATTCAGGCTTGTTCTGTCATATCTTGAGACCTGGAAGGGATGGTGAAGTCAGGGATTTATTTGCCTGAAAACTATTTGGAAGAAATGTGAGGGGGGCTTAAGTTCTTGTAGAGCAGATATTTATTAAACCAAAGAGATGTTGCTTTTAGTGACTATTACTTTGGTCCTGTTTATCCAGGATTGTAGTCACATGGAATTCTTGGCTTAGATCTTTATGCCTTTTTCCTAAGTCATGAAGACTAAAGAACAAATAGTGTATTTGGGGGAATTTGTGAAGGAAATGATTATTGAATAGAATCTTCCTGTTTGTAGACTCTTCACTTCGGGGTGAGATAGGGCTTGGTAAAGAGGAAGGAGGACATTTCAATCGGGGTGAATATCATGTACCAAAGCTAAGTGATGATGTAAAAATAAACTTTACATCTCTAAGAAAATTGATATTGTCAACTGAAAAACATTGCACAACCTAAAAGTTAAGAGGTATGTTTTATTCAGCGGACATTCTGAGGACTTCAAGCCTGGGACACAGCATCTCAGATAACGCTGAGAAACTGCTCTGAAGAGGCAAGGGGGGAGACAGGATGTATAGGAGTTTTTGTAACAAAAGACCAGGTAGTCAGACCATCAAAAGGTTACTGTTAATTAAAGAAAACCAGCCATCTCAATTTCAGGAATTTAGCACTTTTCTATGTATGGGAAGATGCAAGAGTCTGGGCTCACTGACATCATTCCTTTGATACGCAGCTCAGCTATCTGAGGCTAGCATCCTATTCTTTCTCATCCTGAGTCTCCTCAGGGTGCACTGCCGGGTTGGCTGCAGCAGTTGACTGCTAGATGGTGGGCACCCTGTTTCTTTTCTTTTTTTTTTAATATAAATTTATTATTTTATTTATTTCTTTTTGGCTGTGTTGGGTCTTCTTTGCTGCCCACAGGCTTCCTCTAGCTGCAGAGATCGGGGGTTACTCTTCGTTGCGGTGCACGGGCTTCTCACTGCGGTGGCTTCTCTTGTTGCAGAGCACAGGCTCTAGGCGCGCGGGCTTCAGTAGCTGTGGTGCACGGACTTAGCTGCTCCATGGCATGTGGGATCTTCCCGGACCAGGAATCAAACCCTTGTCCCCTGCATTCGCAGGCGGACTCCTAAACACTGTGCCACCAGGGAAGTCCCTGGGCATCCTGTTTCTATCCTGAGTTTCCTCAGGGCTCACCAACTGGGGCGGCTGTAACGTGGTGGTTTGATGGCTGCAACATCCTTTGTTTACTGATATGGCAGGCAGGATTTTAGTTCACAATATTATAATGGTTAAACATTGGTTTTGAGGCTAATAAAAGGAAAGAAGTTTACCTGCTTGGACCTTGGTTTTCTAGGAAGTTAGGGCTGAAGCCCAATTTACTTACTTATGTAGTAGCAATATAGCATCAGTGTTTCTATCGCTTTTGAATCCCTCTCACTGCTCCTGGCTCACCCTCTACTGTCATCAACTCCACCTGTCTAGTTTCCTTAGCTAACTGATAACGTGCTCCTTGATGTATCTGCAGGAATAACTTTAAGTGTTACCCTACTAATCTGGATGTTTGAATTGAAAGGAGAATTATAGGAGACAGAATAATCTAAGGTCAAAAATAATTACTCTGCAATGGTAGATTTTCAGGTAGATAACAGAGGTAGATGATTTTGGACAGGTGACTACCTTGCTACTGCTAAACTTCTGATCAGAACATTTCATTGCCTGACTTCATGCAAGGCAATTCCTGGGTGTCTTTCTATAGTAGAAAACAGTGGTATCCTCAACCATTATAGGCTTATGGATGCTGATTCCTACCATTTACCCTGAATTTGGTCACCTGTGCCTGACTTAGAGCACAAGACATTCAAAACCACAACAAGTGATGATTCAGCGCAAAAAATGCAAAGAGCTCATTTGTTCCTAATGTTTACATATCCTAGAATTACATTAGATTTCTGTCTTATAGAAATATGCACTTAGGACCTTGTTTCCCTCACAAAGTTGTTGTGCAATTAACTAGAGCTATGCCACTTGGGAAATTAAAAGCACTATACAAGTGTTATGAATGTTTTGTCTGTTTTATATAGCTTATTGTGATTCCAAGCTATTTTACTACATATGTGCTAGCTCACATTTATCTTACTTACCTTTTCTGCCAGACTCCAAGAAATAGTAGTGATTTGTGGTTATTTACAGCAGAAAAGATAGCTGGGGAGAATCTGAAGTTGGCAATTAACACAGCCATTGGAAGAATAACAGATGGAATAAGATAAAATTTCAGAGGACTCCAAGAGGTGAGAATAGACCATAACAGAGAATCTGGGGCAGATGATACTCAGGAGCCAAGCAGGTAGGTGCTCAGCATCCAAACTGATAATCAACCAGCAGTAAAGATTCCAGCTACCAGGATGGTGTTGGAACAAGACTCCAACCCTGAGAGGGGATCCTGGAGAAGCCCAGTTACTACAGATTCAAGGTGGGGTTGGGGGGAGGCTGAGGAATGAAGAAAAAATGTGTTGCTAAAAACTCAGCAACGTCAGCTAATGAGAGGAGCATCAGTTCATAAAATATTGTATTATTTTTCTGAATTGTGTGATATTTATAGTAATTTGTTGCTTTTTAAAATTGCATTTTTTGGAATATTACTCAGCCATAAAAAGAAAGGAAATTGAGTTATTTGCAGTGAGGTGGATGGACCTAGAGTCTGTCATACAGAGTGAAGTAAGTCAGAAAGAGAAAAACAAATACAGTATGCTAACACATATATATGGAATCTAAAAAAAAAAAATAGAAAAATGGTTCTGGAGAACCTAGGGGCAGGACAGGAATAAAGATGCAGACATAGAGAATGGACTTGAGGACACGGGGAGGGGGAAGGGTAAGCTGGGACGAAGTGAGAGAGTGGCATGGACATATATACACTACCAAATGTAAAATAGCTAGTGGGAAGCAGCGGCATAGCACAGGGAGATCAGCTCGGTGCTTTGTGACCACCTAGAGGGGTGGGATAGGGAGGATGGGAGGGAGATGCAAGAGGGAGGGGATATGGGGATATATGTATACATATAGCTGATTCACTTTGTTATACAGCAGAAACTAACACACCATTGTAAAGCAATTATACTCCAATAAAGATGTTTAAATAAATAAATAAATAAAATTGCATTTTTTGTGATTATTTTCCCCTTCATTTAAAATGCATATTAATTTTTGTACCTAATCAGTATTTGTAATTTAGTATTCTTTTTCTTAAAGATGGCCTCCCTCTATGTGCTTTAGCTACCACAAGTGTGGGTCCATCATGTAAACACTGAAAAGATTAAACCATCATCTCCCAGGAAGATGACTCATGTTAGAGTTTCCTCTGAATGGGCAACCATCACTAAGAAAAAAATCTTGGTTTTTCCTAGCTCTCAAAACATGAAATGCCATCTTTTGTTTCAGAACTCAAGTGCCTCAGAATGGCTGGTGAAATTTCTGGGCTTTGAAAATAATTACTAGGTACAAAAATGAGAAGTGGTGTACAGAATCAGAAAGGAGTTAGAAAATTTCCCAGTGCCCTTTTAAAAGTCAGATCAAGTCTTCACTACATTTACAGATTCAGAGTGTTATTCTGATGCGTCAATTTTCTGCTCTGCAATGGTTTCAGCTGAGATTACAAATTTAAGCACCAAATTTGTAGAGGACCCAAATCTGACGGAAGTATGCATTTCTCAAAGTTAAAAATAAAGATTTTTAAAAATTGTACATTTTTTTAAATAAAATAAAAAATAAAGGTAATGATAATCAAAGTGAAGCAACCTAAGAGTCCAAAGACAGATGAATGAATAAAGATGTGGTATATATATATATATATATATATATATATATATATATATATACACACACACACACACACACACACAATGGAATATTACTCAGCCATAAAAAAATGTAATTTGCAGCAACACAGATGGACCAAGAGACTTTCATACTAAGTGAACTAAGTCAGACAGAGAAAGACAAATATCATGTGATATCACTTACATGTGGAATCTAAAAATATGATACAAATGAACTTATTTACAAAACAGAAACAGACTCATGGACATAGAAAACAAACTTATGGTTACCAAAGAAGGAAGTGAGGGAGGGATAAATTAGGGGTTTGGGTTTAAAATACACACATTACTATATATAAAATAGATAATCAACAAGGACCTACTGTATAGCACAGGGAACTGTACTCAATATCTTGTAATGGCCTGTAATGGAAAAGAATCTGAAAAAAGAATAGATATATATGAGTATGTATAGCTGAATCACTTTGCTGTGCACCTGAAACTAACACAACATTGTAAATCAACTATATTTCAGTAAAAATTTAAAAAAATGATAATCAAAGCAAACATTTGCATAGTGCTTACTGTGTGCCAGGTACTATTCTAAGTGCTCTTTATAAGCATTAAGTCTTTGTAATCTTTACAACAAGCCTGTGTGTTAATGTTACTATTATTATTTCATTTTATATTGTATGAAGAAAGTGAGACACAGAACAGTGAAGTCACTTGGTCCTACAACTAGTAAATGACAGATTTCAACCCAGAAAACATAGTTTCAGCATTTGGGTTTGAGAAAGTAGCATTTCTGGAAGAAGAGGAGGCATTTCTAGAATAAGAGGTACAAAAGGAACTGCAAAATGGTGTTATGAAATAGAAGGAAATGTTAGGTTCAAATATATTCCTGGCTTCCACATGCCCCTTTGCCAGAGCTAGATGATCCTCTTTAGATGCCATTCTTCATCTCATTCCCATGATCAAACCTGACCTGCAGCAGGAGAGTGGTAAGCTCCTAACATTTAAGTGGTTCAGTTCCTAGTTTCAGTGAGTTCCGAAGACTGAGCTTTTGCCTGCATCCTGAGGCCCACATTTTTTCTTCATTCCTCAGCCTCCCCCCAACCCCACCTTGAATCTGTAGTAACTGGGCTTCTCCAGGATCCCCTCTCAGGGTTGGAGTCTTGTTCCAACACCATCCTGGTAGCTGGAATCTTTACTGCTGGTTGATTATCAGTTTGGATGCTGAGCACCTACCTGCTTGGCTCCTGAGTATCATCTGCCCCAGATTCTCTGTTATGGTCTATTCTCACCTCTTGGAGTCCTCTGAAATTTTATCTTATTCCATCTGTTATTCTTCCAATGGCTGTGTTAATTGCCAACTTCAGATTCTCCCCAGCTATCTTTTCTGCTGTAAATAACCACAAATCACTACTATTTCTTGGAGTCTGGCAGAAAAGGTAAGTAAGATAAATGTGAGCTAGCACATATGTAGTAAAATAGCTTGGAATCACAATAAGCTATATAAAACAGACAAAACATTCATAACACTTGTATAGTGCTTTTAATTTCCCAAGTGGCATAGCTCTAGTTAATTGCACAACAACTTTGTGAGGGAAACAAGGTCCTAAGTGCATATTTCTATAAGACAGAAATCTAATGTAATTCTAGGATATGTAAACATTAGGAACAAATGAGCTCTTTGCATTTTTTGCGCTGAATCATCACTTGTTGTGGTTTTGAATGTCTTGTGCTCTAAGTCAGGCACAGGTGACCAAATTCAGGGTAAATGGTAGGAATCAGCATCCATAAGCCTATAATGGTTGAGGATACCACTGTTTTCTACTATAGAAAGACACCCAGGAATTGCCTTGCATGAAGTCAGGCAATGAAATGTTCTGATCAGAAGTTTAGCAGTAGCAAGGTAGTCACCTGTCCAAAATCATCTACCTCTGTTATCTACCTGAAAATCTACCATTGCAGAGTAATTATTTTTGACCTTAGATTATTCTGTCTCCTATAATTCTCCTTTCAATTCAAACATCCAGATTAGTAGGGTAACACTTAAAGTTATTCCTGCAGATACATCAAGGAGCACGTTATCAGTTAGCTAAGGAAACTAGACAGGTGGAGTTGATGACAGTAGAGGGTGAGCCAGGAGCAGTGAGAGGGATTCAAAAGCGATAGAAACACTGATGCTATATTGCTACTACATAAGTAAGTAAATTGGGCTTCAGCCCTAACTTCCTAGAAAACCAAGGTCCAAGCAGGTAAACTTCTTTCCTTTTATTAGCCTCAAAACCAATGTTTAACCATTATAATATTGTGAACTAAAATCCTGCCTGCCATATCAGTAAACAAAGGATGTTGCAGCCATCAAACCACCACGTTACAGCCGCCCCAGTTGGTGAGCCCTGAGGAAACTCAGGATAGAAACAGGATGCCCAGGGACTTCCCTGGTGGCACAGTGTTTAGAAGTCCGCCTGCGAATGCAGGGGACACGGGAAAATGTTCCTCCTGCCCTTCTAGGTTCTTTGACTGGTCTAATAATCAAATTGACATAAGAGAGATTAACAGGAAAAAAACAACCAGAAGTTTAATAACATATATACCTTTAGATTTCCTCTAACATGGTTAACTGAAATGTATTTTTAATTTATTTACGTTTTAAAGAAGTCACTTTTAGCTTCGCAACATATTATTTGTAACGCATAAATGTATATGATTCTGTCAAATTTAAGATAAACTGCTACAGTGCTTTTGTGATAGTATATGCTGCATTGCAGAGAATACGCCTGATGGTAGAGAATTTCTGCCTTGAGTAGACATCAATGATACTGTCTGCTTACAGTCTCATGTGACCAATGTTGGGAAGAATTTTTCACAGACTCACTCTTGCTCTTGCTTCTGGCTCTGAACATTTTAAATGTTGCTTCTCCTCCATTATCCATTGTTGGGGAAATATAATTAAAAACAAAATCTCCCAGCCCAGAAAACCTCTCCACAAAGGCAGTAGAGAAAGAAAATACTTTTATTATTAAATAAGCATTAAACCAGAATATGATGCGTATCATAGGCAACCCGCTAAGAGTTTGCAAAAACAGAAAGAAACCTCAACCTTTCATATAACCAAGCAAACACAATCCATTACATACATATTTTCAAGATAAACAGTAACTAGTCTCCAAGTAAGAAGATTTGACAGCACAATTTGTAAGACATAGTTCATCCTAGATTCATCTGGTAATTCGAGTGACCATCTGTGTTCGCTAATTGGATTTATCCAGAGGAAAAACAAACTTCTCATATCTTTATGACAGGAGAGAGTTTTGCAACTTGGAGGAAAACACCCAAGTCAGTTAGGCTTCTACCCTCCCACAGAAACTGTGAGAGAGAGCTCTATCTCCCTTGCAGTTTACATTTCAAAGAGATGGCTCCCAGGTCCTTGAGAAAGACAGTTCTGGGTCAGAAAGCTGGCAAGAGGCTTACTTAGCTTCTAAAAAATTTATATACATTTCAACGAGACAAAGAAAGACCTTACAGTTAGAAGTTTTCTAAAGTATGTGCTCCAAGAAAAGGGAGAAGAAAGAAGTCTCTTCCCTTATTTTCAACAGGGAGAATTAGCCTCTTATATTTGTATTTGTCCTCACATCACATATTCCAGTGCTTGCTAGAAAAACCTCTAGTCCTGTTCTCTCTGATCATGGCACCCAGGTGAGTCAGCCTGGAGAGTATTCTGTAGGGGAGCAGAATTTATCGCCCCAAAATATAGTAAGTCCCTGACATACAAACGAATTCTGTTCCAAGAGCATCTTCATAAGTCCAATTTGTTTGTAAGTCCAACAAAGTTAGCCTAGGTACCCAACTAACACAATCGGCTACATAGTACTGTACTGTAATAGGTTTAAAACACTTTTCACACAAATAATACATAACAAACAAAACATAAACATTTTTAATCTTACAGTACCTTGAAAAGTACAGAAGTACAGTACAAGAGCTGGCACACAGGGGCTGGCATCGAGTGAACAGGCAAGAAGAGTTACTGACTGGAGGAGGGAGAGGAGGTGGGAGATGGTAGAGCTGAAGGATCGTCAGCAATAGGAAACGGAGGACAAACTGCAATTTCACTCACACCTGACGTTGATGGCACAGGTTCTGGTTCCTTGCTGGATTCAATTCTATCTACCCTCTTGAAAAAACGATCCAGTGATGTCTGGGTAGTAGCTCTTTTTTTCTCATCATAGATGACACGGTAGCACTGGATTGCATTCTGAACGGCTGCTGCAACCTTCGTGTACCGTTCTATGTTCAAGTCCTGTGCCTCAAAAACTAACAGTGCCTCCTCAAATAAAGAAAATCCCCTTGCCATTTCCTGCATCATGAATCTCTTCGGTTTGAGACAGGAGATAGGCGGGCTCCAGGTCAGGCATTTACAACTGGCCTCCCATTCACATTTCATGGGGCAGGAAAAAGGTGGGCTTCAGGCCGGACACTTAGAGCTAGCCTCCTGTTTGCATTTCCTGAGACAGGAGATAGGTGGGCTCCAGGTTAGGCATTTACAATCAGCCTCCTGTTTGCTCTCTGAAATAGAAATAACAACAGAAACAGGGTAAATAGCCAGGCTTTGTCTCCTGTGGACACCTTAAGATAACAGTCATGGCAGGAACAGAGAGGGGCTAAACCCTGTAGGAGTAAAGGATCAAGAGATCACATATTCCCCCTCCTTGGGGCAAGGGAGACACTGCACATGCGCAGGAGGGCTACTTGGGGGTCAAAAGGCAGGGGACGCCAGACCACAATAAGTCTTGCTACTTTCCTCCCAGACGCCCTTGCACTAAAATCCATCTTGGCTGAGGGGTGTGTGCACACTTAGGGGAGGGTCCTGAGACAAATTAGCAAGGGAGGCAAAACAAGATGATTGGCCAGAGGGAAGACATAGACCCAGAAAACTGTCCCCTTATAAATGATTTAAGCTTTCCAAAGGCACGACTCTCACAACTCCCTCGCAGAGTTTGCCCATGCGTCTTTCTGCACGTACTCTGCTTTTCCAATAAATGCTTTACTTTCCTCTTTACCTTCCACCTCCTTGTCAGAATTTTCTTGTCAAGGCAGGCAAGGACTGTGATGTAGGCTCTAGCCTCTGGCCTTCATGGTCTAGCGGTTAGGACTCCTGGTTTACACCCAGGTGACCAGGGTTTGATTCCCTGTCAGGGAACTAAGGTCTTGCTTCCAGCTACTGCTCACTGCTGTTGTTTACTGCAAGCTACTGCTCACTGCTGTGTGTGTCCAAAATCAGATTCTTCAGTTACTTCTTCCTCTTGTCTCTCTTCATCCTTTCTCTGGGCCTCCAATTCCACCTTTTCGCCTTGCTCCACTTTCTCAATTATTTTCACTTTTGTTTCCATCGTTACCCCTTGGCACTTCTTAACAGTACCAGCTACATCACCGCTGCTTTTACGCTTGCTTCCGGACACCCTGGGCTTGAAATAAAGATACTGTACTCTACACAGTACTGTACAGTAAAGTACACAAAAGCACAACCACTTGTGTAGAGGGTGCACGCATGTGACAATGTACGCCAGACACGTGAACTAACTTACATGATTGGACATGCGAGTGCATGTTTGCATCTTTGAAAGTTCGAAACTTGAAGGTTCATATGTAGGGACTTACTGTATGTCTCTTTGGCATAAGGATTATTTTAGGCTGATTATTTTAAAGAAAGTGCAGACATGGGAGAAGCTCTGAAAACTAAGTAGAAGTTACCGTTTTGTAAGAGACATTTACATGTGTAGGGGAAATGTTCATTTGGAAGGGTCTCCATCCCTGTACCAGGAAGAGGGAGGATGACCTTGTCCCTAGAAACTCTTATCAATGCAGAAGGCAAGAACTTAAATTTGTATAACAACTTTACCCTCGTTTAATCTGCTTTTCCTGGTAACCTCCCTTAACTGGCTCCACCCAATCCCAACATCTTTTGTCTTTAGCTGAAGATGGTGTTTTAGGTGGTGGTGAAACAGGAGGGAAAGGGGCAGGGCACAACCTTTAAAGGAATGACATAGCCGTAGGACATGACAAAAACTGATTAAAACCAACTAGGTCTGGGGCTTCCCTGGTGGCGCAGTGGTTGAGAATCTGCCTGCTAATGCAGGGGACGCGGGTTCGAGCCCTGGTCTGGGAAGATCCCACATGCCGCGGAGCAACTAGGCCCGTGCGCCACAACTACTGAGCCTGTGCGTCTGGAGCCTGTGCTCCGCAACAAGAGAGGCCACGATAGTGAGAGGCCCACGCACCGCGATTAAGAGTGGCCCCCGCTTGCCGCAACTAGAGAAAGCCCTCACACAGAAAGACCCAACATAGCAATCAATCAATCAATCAATCTTTAAAAAAAAAAAAACCAACTAGGTCCAATATGGTGGACGATTGGACTTCCAGTAGACCTTGAACCTCATTATACACACATTGTAATACATCAGCATGCTAAATGACATATCCATAGGTGCCATGACAGTTCTGAAGCCAACCATAAAAGGTTGGCCCAATTCCTGGAAATCCCTGCCCCTTCCCTGAAATAGATGGAATAATCCTCCCACTCATTAGCCTATGAAATTACCCAGCCCATAAAAACTAACCACTCCATATTTCGGGACCTCTCACCTTCTGAGATGGCCCACACTCTGTCTCTGGAGTGTGTTTCTCTCTAAATAAATCCACTTGTTACCTATCACTGTGTCTCTCACTGAATTCTTTCTGCAGTGAGACATCAAGAACCTGAGCTTCATTAAGTCCTGAGACCAGGTGTGTGATCTCAATTAAAAGACCTTGGGTTCAAGTCCCAATCTGGGTTTTGGCTTGGTTTGAGTCCCAATGTGTGGGTTCAAGTCCCAGTCTGAGTTGCACAGTTTCAGCAGCTTTGGCCGTTTTGGTGAGTTACTCAGCGTCCTGGGTCTCTCCCATGTATACGGAAGGTATACATGTTATTAAACTTCTGGTTGTTTTTTTCCTGTTAATCTCTCTTATGTCAATTTGATTATTAGACCAGTCAAAGAACCTAGAAGGGTAGGAGGAACATTTTCCTTCCCCAACAATTCCTAGTAACAGTTCCTATGGCTATTTGGTTCCCTCATAATAAAGTTCTCCATTTAGTCCTGGTCCTCTCATTCCCCAAGCACACAAGCATACCAGAAGAGAACATGAGGGGGGCAAGGGAAAGATGGCTGGGTCAGGACAGTGGACAAGCATCACTTCATCCTGTACTTGGAACATCACTGTATCTGTCCTGCTAATAAGCCAACCCTACCTTACCGGATTTCTTACACGTGGTGATTTTTCTCTCAGAGTTTACAGAGTGATTTCCTATAATTCACTTCATTCAAGGACCACCTCAGCGTCCAAATATATTTATAAATATTCCCATAAAATATTTATAAATATTTATAATATTTTAATATTTTAAAATATATAATATTTTATATATTACAGATATAATATACATAATATTTTAATAAAATATATAATATTTTAATATTTATAATAAATATTTATAAATATTCCCAAAAATTCCCATTATGAATGGGCTTTGTTTCCCATTGCAGCTCTCAGACCTAAATTACATCATGATATATGATCTAGCAGTCTGATTTAAATATCCAAATACTACAAGATAGATAAGAAGGTTGCTGAATACTATATAAAAGGATGGGCTGATCAAAACATATAGATGAGTTCAGTAGGGTTTTATTATTTTATTCCACACATGGATCAAAAGAATTCTTGTTTAAACAGGATATCTAATTGAATATATTCTGGTCAGTATTGGGACTGACTAGCTTTACACAAAAGAAAGAATAAGTTAAGAAAAACTGAGGTTCTCCCCTTAAGAATAAAAGACAAGGTGAAGGAGGAAGAGACAGAGAAGACAAGAGTGTGTAATGTCATAAAAGGCAGGAGAGAAGAGAGTTCCAAAAAGGAGGTAGTCAGTGGTATTGACAACTACAGATTGATTTTTTTAATGAGCACTAAGAAAATCCCTTTGTATTTGAAAGATAATAAGAAAATTAAAGAATTGTCTTAAGTATATAAATTCAGTAAAATTATGAAGTGGAAAACAAATCTCAGGACACTAAAATACATATTACTTAAGATATTTTGCAATAAAATAAATCCAGGACAGTTAGGTGATCAAAGTTTTGTTTTGTTTTTAAGATAGAGAATTGTGCCTTCTTAAGGAAGAGGAAAATGAGTCAATTTGGCAGAGGGAAGGGAGGTGCAGTTGCCAAAGAAAGCAGAGTATTTGATCAAGGATGCTCTGTGAAATGACAAGAAAAGAATATCAATAATACTAACAATAAAATTAACACTAATAACTGAATACATAAATAGGATATGTAATTCTTTTTTTAACTTCTGCTACATAACATCCTTCTCTAAGATCACCATCTTCTCCCTCCTCATGCTGCCTTCCTTGCTTTTGATTTTTTTTTTTTTTTTTTGGCCATACTGTACAGCTTGTGGGATCCTAGCTCCCCAACCAGGGATCAAACCCGTTCCCTCAGCAGGGAAAGCACAGAATCTTAATCAATGGACTGCCAGGGAATTCCCTCTCCTTGCTTTTGAACTCTCTCAAGTCTCTCTAATTCTGAATAAATCCTCTCTTGGGACGACTGCACTTTCAAATTGGCATTCAATAAATTTTGTAAGAATTCAATAAATTTTGTAAGAATTCAATAAATAGCCATAACAAAATAACCCTACTAGACTAACCATCCCACCATAAACATTTAAGGAGGGCTTCCTTGGTGGTGCAGTGGTTGGGAATCCACCTGCCTATGCAGGGGACATGGGTTCAAGCCCTGGTCCAGGAAGATCCCACATGCCGCAGAGCAACTAGGCCTGTGCGCTGCAGCTGCTGAGCCTGCGCTCTGGAGCCCACGAGCCACAACTACTGAAGCCCGCATGCCTAGAGCCTGTGCTCCGCAACAAGAGAAGCCACCACAATGGGAGGCCCGCACACCACAACGAAGAGAAGCCCCTGCTCTCTGCAACTAGAGAAAGCCCGCGTGCAGCAACAAAGACCCAACTCAGCCAAACATTTAAAAAAAAAAAAAAAACTCTTAAGGAAAATTAGACAAAATACATGAAACAACTATTTTCAGACATTGGACAATAAGAAATCAAGGGTGTTGATCTATGAGAGAAGGGAGAAAAATTAGTTGAGCCATAAAATAGCCGGGGCTGTCCACCTGGAGGTGTCTGTTAGATACCAGTGTATAGACGGCAAACCCACGCAGGACACAGCAGTCTCACTGAGGTAAAGAGACAAAGTTCAGAGTTAAAGAAGGCTGAAGCAGCTGAGGAACAGAGTACATAAAAGGAGGTATCTATGTAAAGAAAAATCTTCAGAAATCTGCAACAGTGTTTCCTAGTTTATAGCTAAAAATAATGAGCTGTATATGCATGAACAGGTTGAGACTCCACAAATCCAGGCAAAGAACAACTATAAGAGAAATAACAAGTACTGGGGAGTCGAAAGCTAAACAACTACAGAACTTACAGAGTATTAGATGTTTGAGATTCAAGCAACAGGGTGGAAGGACCTCATTGAACACCCAGTGCCTTAGAGACCCCATGCCTTATCAGTAGAGAGAAGTTGGCCCTAAAATAAAGTCTACCCTAATGTGCCCTAAGAAGGCTTTAAAAGAAATTCTTGAAATAATCAAGTAAATCCACAAATAAACTGACAGCCTGTCAATACAAACTAAAATACTTCTTTTTATTGGAGTATTGATTTACAATGTTGTGTTAGTTTTAGGTGTACAGCAGAGTGATTCATATATATATATATATATATATATATATATATATATATATATATATATATATTCTTTTTCAAATTCTTTTCCCATATAGGTTATTTCAGAGTATCAGGTTGAGTTCCCTGTGCTATACAGTAGGTTCTTGTTGATTATCTATATTACATATAGTAGTTTGTATATGTTAATCCCAACCTCTTAATTTAGACTTCCCCCGCACTTTTCCCCTTGGGTAACCATAAGCTTGTTTTCTAAGTCTGTGAGTCTGTGTCTGTTTTGTAAATAAGTTCATTTGTATCATTTTTTTAGATTCCACATATAAATGGTATCATGTGATATTTGTCTTTCTCTGTCTGACTTAGTTCACTTAGTATGATAATCTCTAGGTCCATCGATTTTGCTGCAAATGGCATTATTTCACAAACTACAATACTTTTTAAAGAAAGTAATACTTTCTTTAAAGAAAGAAAAGACACAGACATTCAACAACATTTAAATGTTCAACATCCAATCAAAACTTCCTAGACAAAAATAATAGCAACACAACCAGAAATAATAGAGTTGATAGAATTATAAGACAAGGAATTTGAAATAGCTTTGGTAAATATGTTCTAAGATTTTTTAAAATATGAACATGAGGGAGGAAATGAAAAATATAAAAAAAGCAAATGTAATTGAAGAACACAGAGCTGAAGCAAAATTTTACTGGATTAGTTTAATAGCTGATTCAGCACTTCATAATAAAAGAATTTGAAGACTAAGTGTAAAAAGTATCCAAGCCACATGTCAGAGGAGGGATAAAAGCTAAAAACAAAGTGAATATAGCCTCAGTGGCCTGTGGGACAATATCCAGCAACCTAATGCATGTATAATTGGAGGACAAAAAAGATATAGTGACAAAAAAATTTCAAAATTGGATGAGAAGTATAAATTCACTTGTTCACGAAGCTCAACAAATACTGAGCAAGACAAACAAAAGGAAATTCTCCTATACATATCATAATTAAATTGCCAAAAATCAACAATAAAAATATTTAAAGCAATCAGAGGTTAAAACACACATATACATGTTACAACACACATACATAATACTGCTGATGCCTCACTCAAAACCATGCAAGCAAAAAGAAAATGGAAAAATATCTTTAAATTACTTGGGAGGTGGAATAAAGTGTGTATCTAGAATGCTCTACACAGCAAAAATATTTTTCAAAATGAGGGGCATGTAAATACATTTCAAACAAACAAAAACCTGAGAAAAAACTTTGCCATCAGACTTTCACCACAAGTAATGTTAAAAATTAACTCAAAATACATAGACCTTAACATCTAAAAGAAAACATAGAAGGAAATCTTTGCAATCTTGGGGTAGGCAAAATTTTTTTGGCAAGATGCCAAAAAAAAAATACAAACCATAAGAAGAAAAAAAGTGATAAATTAGATCTCAAAAATTAAAAACTTCTGTATATCAAAATATATTATAAAGAAAATCAACAGTAAGCTACAGACTGGCAAAAAATATTCTCAAGTTTTCATCTGACAAAGGACTCATATCTAGAATTGAAAACTTTTATGACAATAATAAAGGGAAAATCAATCTAATTTTTACATAGAAGATTTAAACTAATTCTCCATAAGAGTTGTATATGAACAGTCATATGAAATGTGCATATGAAAATGTGCTCAAACATCACCAGTCATCACAGAAACACAAATTAAATTAATAAAGAGAAAACTTTACTCCTATGATATGTCTTTTAAAAAATAATAATAATAAATATTGATGAAATATGGAGCACTAGGACTCTCATACATTTGTTGATGGAACTGTAAAATGGTGCAACCTCACTGGAGAACAGTTGGCTCTTTCTTAAAAAATTAAACATACTCTTACCTCATCCTTAGGAAATTCTGTCTTAATCATTAATCTCAAGTAAATAAAAGCATATACTCACAAAAAAATGCCTACATGAGTGTTCAGCACAGCTTTATATATAATAATCAAAACTGAAACAACTCAAAAACTCATCAACTAGTAAATGAATTTAAAAGGTGTGATATAGGGAATTCTCTGATGGTCCAGTGGTTAGGACTCTGCGCTTTCACTGCTGAGGGCCTGGGTTCGATCCCTGGTCAGGGAACTAACATCCCAAGAGCCGTGTGGTGCGGGAAAAAAAGGTGATATATTCATGCAATGGAACATACTACTTAACAGTTAAAGGAATGAACTTTTTATACTCAACAATATGGATGAATCTCAAAGATAGTTTGCTAAGTGAAAGCATCCAGACACAAAAGAGTATATATATTGTATGGTTTAATATAAAACCATATGGCAGTCAAGAAATCTATAGACATAGAAATCAGATCAGATTGTGGTGGTGGTTGCAGTGGGACAGAGGGCTTGAGTTAGACCAACTGAAAATGGACACAAAGGAACTTTCTGGAGTGCTGAGGACATTCTGAACCTTAATAGAAGTGGTGGTTACACAGGTGTATGCATCTGTCAGAATTCGTTAAATAATGAACTTAAAATGACTGCATTTTATTCTGCGTAAGTTATACCTCATTAAAGTTTATTTTTTTAGGTTACAATTCCAACTGTATCTTCCTCTTTTACAAAGAGTCTCCCCCAACAGTTAGCAACATACATGCTATATCCATCCACTCTCTGTATGACCCTCAACACTTTAGGGTCTTGTCTTTTCACTTATCACCATAAGATAGTTCATAAGAAAATCAAACACAGTTCTGTTACTCTTGCATTCCTTAATACCTGGCCATTTTTCATATTATTAATCAAATTTCCTAGCCTTGATTCAGTTCAGTTCATTAGCGGATCCCATTTAATTATTGAGACCACTGATTTCTCTTCTTGGAGAAATAGAGAAATTCAAGATCTAAAACTCATAACATCCTTGCTTCTCAGACTTTATCTCAGGAGTGCAGGGATGATTGGTACCAATTAGAATTTAGAAAACTGCAAATTCCTCAACTTGACTTATGAATAAACATTTAGTGAGTTCTCCCTTTTCTCCTGGGAGTCTCTGAAGCACATCTATAGAGACCAATGTCCCAGAGGAATCAATGACAATGCCCCACTAACAAATCGTTATTGTGAGAGAGGAAATCTTGACCTAGACCAGTGTGAACTGATCTACTAATCACTTTCAGTACAATTCTCCTAAATGCTACAGAAGTCTTGCCATTTCTTGAAAGCTTTATGAATAGAATTCAGTGATGCAGAACGGCATTTGCCTTAAATTCTAGAAAGATTCATTTCCCTTGTGCAAAAGGAGAAGGAAATTTTTCTGTTTCAATTAGACTGCCTTTATAACCAGTCTCTCCTTTTCTTTCAGTCCACCCGTGGACAGGACACACCTCAGGACCGAAGTGTTTCCCTGGGAATCGTTAGTGCTGTGAGTATCGTGATGCCACAGAGAGAGAAAGAGTACCATTTGGAGAAAAGTTCTGCTTTTCTCTGGAATGAATAGATACAGTAGCCTTGATGCCTTGAAGCCTTGATATAATTTCCAATAAATGAATTTCAGTCTCATGCAGAAAGTCATAACAATGACTTGGACCTTCCTAAATAAAAATGGTCTTAATTTACTGCATCTTACCCAAAACCATCAATCCCTGGGATGAGTTTCAAACCGGTTGTCTCTGTTCTCATCCCAGCTTAGTACAGTTCGCCAAGTAATGATCCTTGATGCACTTCTGAGTGCCCCTGCTTTAAGACTGTAACCATTGAACAGCTTCAGTTTGACTATATGATCAAAGTCTTTAAAAAACTGATGTTGGTCTTTATCAACAATTAAAAAACAAAATGAATAAGCAAACAAAACAAAAAACAAAGCTTGGGACATTTGCTCTTAGCCCAAATCCAGAAAAGAAATATATTAATACTTTTCTACTTTTATTCTTCTTTTGAGACCATGAAAAGATTAAGAAACAGGAAGGATGCTTGATTGCAACAACATAGCTCAGAAAAAAATGATTCAACTTCATCTCAAGCCATGGAGCATTAAGTGGGTTAAGAAAGATATCTGTACTCAGGGCAGTCTGGAGAGCTGGGAGAATAACCAGAACACAGTAGGAAACGCATATCCCTGATTAGGGAAAAACGGAGCAGAAAGGTTTGCATGTGGCGAAACTTACAAAAGAAAAGCTGGGAGTAGCAGCAGACTCGGAGACAAATGATTTAGCAAACAGTCCCTGTTATAACGTCTCCAGCATCTGAAATATATAGATGGTAGCATTTTGTAAGCATAGGCATATATCGGTTTACATAAACTTATAGGTAACTGGGGACAACAAAGTTTCCACTTATATAATCATTCAGAAAACATCTTTTGAGGGCTTATTTTGTGCCAAGTTCTATGCTTAGGTCCTACAGATACTATTGCTGCCCTCAAGGGCCTTAGAGTTTACGGAGGAAGCCAAGGAAACAGTAAGTACAATTTTCTAAGTGTTCGGATATAGATAAGCCCTGGGCATTATGGAAGCACATAAGAGTAGCACCTTTACTAGACTGGAGTTGGGAAGTCAGAGAAGGCTTCCCAGGAGGTGCCTCCTCAGCTGACATCTGAAGTCAGACAGGACTTAGTCAAATAATGAAGAGATTGGGGAAGGGTATTCTAGGCAAAAAACAATGATTCTACAAATTCTAACAATGATTAGGAGACAAAAGCAAGTCTGGCACTTTCAGGGAACTAGAGCAGGGGTCAGCAAACTGTTTCTGTAAAGGGCCTGATAGTGAATATTTTTGCTTTGGGGGCCATCTGGCCTCGTTGCGACTACTCAGCTCTGCCATCCTAGCACAGAAGCAGCCAAAAGTAATATGTAAACGAATTAGTGTGGTTCCTGTAAAACTTTATTTACAAAAACAGGGCCATAGTTTGCCAAACTCTGAACCTGGGTAATTCAATAAGTATGGAGCATAGAATGGGGAAGGGAAAAGAAAAAATATGGTAGAAGATCAGGCTGGAAGATCAGGTAAGTTAAGACCAGATCATCAGTGTCCTTGAATGTCATGCTAAGGAGTTTGGATGCAACCCTCAAGGTCCTGACCGTGTCACTCCAGAATCTTGAAAGAGCTCATTCAGTCGCCACCTGCAGCCCCTTCCTCCATAAAGTGTAAATGAGCACATGTGCTGGAGAAGAGGGCTGACACCATATTTTACACACACACACACACACACACACACACATTTGTCTCATGTTGGCAAACTCCCTGACTCAAGGTTCTCCCCCCGCCAAAAAAAAACCTCGTGAATCCATTCTGGAAACTGACTTCCAGGAGGCTTGTCCCACCTGTTAGCTTATCAGAAGTGCCTGGACAAGCCTGACTCCAGCTTCAGCTCACGTTGGATTCTCTGCTCCAGTTCAGTTTCACAGAAGTTAATTAGATTCTTGTCTGGAATGCATTTCCCCTCCATACCCCACTCTCTTTTCCTGTTGAACTCCTCCAGGACTCAGCTTCGGCACCTCCCTGTCTAGAAAACCTTCGTTAACCTCCACCCAGGCTGGGTAAGGGGTCTCTTCTGGCTGTTCCCAAGCCAATCTGTGCACAGCTCTACATTTTCACTCACTGGCTTATGTTGTAATCATTGTATGTGGGCTCTCTCCCTCTCTAAACGTCAGGTTCCCTAATGCCCTATCAGGACTCGGAACATAGTAAGCTCTCAACAAATGCCTGTGGAATAAATAGGTCTAATTCCCCAAATTGTGAAATGTTTAGCCCTTAGAAATTTTGTATTGGCCCAGAGAGAATGCCACTGTCCTCTGTATGGGGAATGAAGATACACCTATATCTACTCTGTTTAGAGGGACCAGGTTCATGGCCAGCTATACTGGCCATTAGTACAAATTCAAATACATCTCTGAGTCTTATCGTTTCATGGGAAGAACTGGAGCTTGTGACATTACAGACAAAAAAAATAACTTTTCCTGGTCTAGAAAAGAGATGGGAGGGAAAGGAAGTATTTTCCTACCCTAAGTTCTCAGAGAACTGGTGCTCTCTCATATGGGGACAGAATTAAGCAAACTATCAATCAACTGTGACCTGCCTCGTTATACTAAATTTCCTATATACTTTGAAAATTGGGCAATTCATTTCATAGTAATTTATCTTACCCATTGCAAAAAGAACCATATGAAAGAATATCCTCAATAAGACAGGAAATAATTTTACTATTTTCTAGTGAATTTTAGTGAAACAGAAAGTGCTCAGCCTATGAATTTGCGTATACAAACAGGAATGCTTTACGTGGTATAGAAATGTACTTAGTTACAAAGGAAGATTTTGATAAGATATACTTTTCAGGATTTCCAGTTTGTTACCCTTAGCATTTGCTAGCCTTTTCACTTTGTTAGGTTTGTGTCTACAGATCTTTATCCAATATACATTTATTAGGTTTTTCTCTATATTAGGCCCTGATTCAGTTGGTCTTGGAATTTTGAATTAAAGTTTAGTACATTTCCCTACTTGCTAAGCTATTCTATTCATTGAATTTTGAAGATTTTTTAGTTGACTTTTAAAACATGAGTCTGAATTAGAATTTGGAAGGGGGTTCTTTAGAAAAACATCTGTTCTGTTATCTAAGCTGTATCTCACTGCTAATATATAATAGTAATGATTTTTAGTTATATAAAAATAATATTTTATATATATGTATCTGTATAAAATCAGCTTTCTTAAATTTATTTGTGATATAAGTTAAGAATTTTCTTTCAGAACATAATATGAGAGTGTGATTTACTTCTTATGGGCCTACAGCTGGGGATATGTAGACATACCATTATATACACTGCTCATTTAAAATAATCGTGTAGATTACAGACAGATAAGTCATCACATTACAATGATTATTCTCATAGCTGTATAGGGGTGAAAAAGTACTTTTCCACTCATTGAGTGTACTTTTCAAAGTCCATTAACAGCTGGTTTAGCTGGCAAGTAAGGAAGGAGAGCTTAGTGTGTATGTGCATGGGGGCGGTGTCATGAAGGACCTTAAACAGAATCAGAATCCTCCTTTTTTTGGTCTGAACTGTATTTGAGTGTAAGATTCTAAGGAGCTACTTTCCTGCCTGTCTTTCTAGAGTATCAGGGGACGTGAGAAATGGCACTGCAATCACAGAGTTCATCCTCCTAGGCTTTCCTGGTATCCAAGGACTACAAATCCCTTTCTTTACAGTGATATTTTTCATCTACATGTTAACCCTTGCAGGCAATGGGCTCATTATCGCCATTGTCTGGGCTGAGCCCAGGCTACAAATTCCAGTGTACTTCTTCCTTTGCAACCTGTCCTTCCTGGAGATCTGGTACACCACCACAGTCATCCCCAAACTGCTAGAAACCTTTGTGGTGGCAAGAACAGCTATCTGCACCCCCTGCTGCCTGTTGCAGGCCTTCTTCCACTTCTTCCTCGGCACCACTGAGTTCTTCATCCTCACCGTCATGTCTTTTGACCATTACCTGGCTATCTGCAAGCCCCTTTGCTACCCCACCATCATGACCAGCAAACTCTGCCTGCAACTGGCCCTCAGATCCTGGGTGGCAGGCTTCACCCTTGTCTTTTGTCACGTGGTGCTGCTCATCCAGTTGCCATTCTGTGGCAACAATGTCATCAATCACTTCTGCTGTGATGCTGGTCCCATCCTTAGAGCAACCTATGCAGACACAAACATTTTGGAGCTCCTGGGTCTCTTGGCAACCATCCTGGTGATCCCAGGGTCACTCGTCTTCACTATGATTTCTTACATCTATATCCTGTCCACCATCCTACAGATTCCTTCAGCCGCTGGCTGCCAGAAGGCTTTCTCTACCTGTGCTTCTCACCTGACCGTTGTCCCTCTGCTCTACGGAGCTGTTTTTGTTCATGTATCTGAGACCCACAGCACACTCCTTTAAGACGAATAAGGTGGTGTCAGTGCTGAATACTATCCTCACACCCCTTCTGAATCCGTTTATTTATACAATTAGAAACAAGGAGGTGGGGCTTCCCTGGTGGCGCAGTGGCAGAGAATCTGCCTGCCAATGCAGGGGACACAGGTTCGAGCCCTGGTCCGGGAAGATCCCACATGCCGCGGAGCAACTGGGCCCGTGAGCCACAACTACTGAGCCTGCGCGTCTGGAGCCTGTGCTCCGCAACAAGAGAGGCCGCTACAGTGAGAGGCCCGCGCACTGCGATGAAGAGTGGCCCCCGCTCGTTGCAACTAGAGAAAGCCCTCGCACAGAAACGAAGACCCACCACAGCCAAAAATAAATAAATTAATTAATTTTTTAAAAAAAAGAATGAAATGGGCTACAAGAAGACTACTAGGTTGCCCTGCCTTAGACCTGAGTTTCCTTTACCAACATGGGAGCCCCCAAAGCCACCAAGGAGAGTGTTGTCTGCCTCCAGTGCCTGCAGGAGCTGGAGCACTGTCTTGAGGGAAAAAAAGGAGCCCTGGCCACAGAGACAACACGCCAGAGCTTGAGACTTCACATTTCACCCTACTGTTTCTTAGGGCTCCAGAGCCTAAATGTCATCCCCAAATGTATATACCGCAGCTTTCTCCAAGAGAGTAAGAAATTACTTAAGGACCCATCCACACAATATCATAAACAACCTCCTACTCAGATCCCTGGATATTAATTATTTTTCTGTCTGTAGCTCTAATGATGAGGTTCAGCTCGTGGAACTATCTGAGCCAAATCCTTGTCAATGAGCTTTTGAGTTGATTTGTTCCTGAAAATGTACACTTAAATATGAACAAGTGTTTCCATGATGTGTTCCACAATATATTAGTTATTCAATGCAGGGCTCAGTATTCAAATTGGGGGAGATGCAGAGTTAGAGGTTAAACAGGTTCCTTCACTACTCAAAAACCTCAGAATCTTTAATTATCAATACTATGTTGAAAAAATTCTTTTCTAACTCCCAGGCTTATGCATATGAAAGGGCCTGCTATATCATCGTGGCTTTATTAAGAACTGTATCCAGGGCTTCCCAGGTGGTGCAGTGGTTAAGAATCTGCCTGCCAATGCAGGGGACACAGGTTCGAGCCCTGGTCTGGGAAGATCCCACATGCCGCGGAGCAACTAGGCCCGTGTGCCACAACTACTGAGCCTGTGTTCTAGACCCCGCGAGCCACAACTACTGAAGCCCGTGTGCCACAACAAGAGAAGCTACCGCAATGAGAGGCCCACGCACCACAACGAAGAGTAGCCCCTGCTCACGATAACTAGAGAAAGCCGGTGCGCAGCAACAAAGACCCAACGCAGCCAAAAAAATAGATAAAAATAAAATAAAATAAATTTAAAAAGTAAAGAGAATTGTAACATATGGAGAGAAATGCCAGTCTTCTCACTAAATTAAAAAACAAAAAAGGAACTGTATCCATAATTACTGATGTAAATCAGAGCTACAAACATTCCAAAAGGAGACTTTGCAATCCTTTTCTTAACCAATTAAATGATGGCTTCATTACCATGCATTATTTGTGCAAAACTTCTTCTCCTTATCCTAGATCTAGCCTGTCCCTTTTTAACTCTGTGTTGGGTTGCACCCCGCAGGCCTACAAGGCCTGCACTTGCCTAGCTTTAAGAACAACCAAAGAGCCCAGAGTCAGCAACAGAGACATCAATGGTTTAATGGATGGGAGAATCTTACACATCTGAAGCAAGGTCCTAGAGGGTCACCCCACAGTGTGCAGAGAGGCGGGCAGGACATGGTGGCAGTTTTCATTCCCGGAGGAGAAGGGGAGATTACCAGTTACAGAGAAAGTGATGTCAGGTGGACTCATTAGTTACCAGGGAAACCAGCAGAGGGGCACACCCCTCACCGCCACTTTGATAAGAACAAGAACTATCGGGGTGGGGGGGGGCCTGGGGCAAGTACGTGGGAAGGTCAGTCTTGTGCGTAAGATATAGGTGAAGCAGGCACTGGTCGGGCAGGGAATGCACAGAGAGCAAGAGAACAGCCATCTTGAGTGGCCTGACCATACACTCAGAAAGACAGAAGTCACATTTGAGTGATACAGCTCTCCCTTACTTGTCAAGTAATAAATTCAACTTGACTTTTTCAGTTCTAAAGATCCTCATATGCACTACAAAACCCCAAGAGGAGGACAGAGTATATGCCTTTCCCAAGCTTATCTGGCCACAGACCACTTTTCTCAATGTGCCTTAGACTAAAGATTCCCTGCTCTCTTCCTTAAGGTGTTTCTCTAAATTCATCTGTTTTTATCAGGTATTCACAATACCCAACTAAGTTAGAAATAAAATTTTAAAAATCTAAGACAAGAAAATCTGAAGTACACTACAGAAAAATTTGGAGATGATTATATATTTACCAAAGTATCTAGTGCCTGAAAAATTGGTTCACCATGCTGTGAATTAAAATTTCTCCTTGCAAGTTTAAATGACTCCAATTATATACATAGCTCTTTCAGAGCCATCCACTTTGTGTACTTGGTATTCAGCTAGTATTGGACTGAACAACTAAGTAAGTAGAACTCCTACACACACTTTCAGCTGAACTCATTCCACTAATTACCCCAGCTATTTCTTTGATTTTTTGGAAGATAATCTCTCTCTATCCTAAGTGCAGAAGCAGCTGTTTTCCTAAAAATTAGTTTTTTGCTCTCCATCAAATATTGTTAAAGAAATAACCTCCTTGTCTCCACACTGAGGCTTTAGTCCAAGCACTTGACCTTGTTGGGGAGGAAGAGATTTTCTTCTGCCCTTCTAGGTTCTTCTGGCTTGTCTAAGAAACAAATTGACATGAGACAGATTAAAAGGAGAAAATCAAACAAAAGTTTAATAACATGTACACATGGGAGAGACCCAGGAAAACCCAGTAACTTGCCAAAAAGGCCAAAGCCCTTACCTTAAAAATCATCTTCAGCTAAAGACAAAAGAGGTTGGGGGTAGTGGTTTGGGACTTCAAAGGGGAAGAAGGCAATTCACAAGGAGATGGAAAAGCAAATGTTTAGTAAACAAATGTTTGTGGGCCAAGCAGAGACAATGGAACCCAGAGTGGGCTCCGATCTCTAGGCCCTGCCAGCTTTCCCCACCATACCTATACCATAATCTTTGCAGACATTTCTGGTGATAGCTCTATTCTGGAAATGATGCCAAAAGCTTGGCTTCTCTGTACTGGTGCTGGATCGAATCTCGGAGACAGAGTTTTGGGTGAAGTAGAAAAGGATAGCTTCATTGCCAGGCAAAGGGGGCACAGCGGGCTCCTGCCCTGAAAAACTATGTGTCCCAACCCAGGAGGATCTGATGAGGGTTTTATAACAACAGTTCAAGGGTGGGGTTGCCGATAAGATCAGGTGTGCACAGGGCCTGCCCTCCCTTAATCTCATCTCAGGTGGTCAGGTCTCCTAACCTTGATGTTTCTCTGGTCCCTTTAATCTGGCCTCGGTGGTTTCTTGGCGGCTCCTCCCTTCATTAGCAGCTGTTCAAATCTGACCTTTGGAACTCAGGGAAGGTCATGGAGGCTGGAGTCTGGCCTACAAGAAACAGGGGACAAAAAAAGTCCTCTGTGCCCGGGAACCCCACAGGCCCTTTATCTAAATTCTTTAGGCAGCTAAGGGGGAGATAAAGAGAAAGACTTCTTGAGTTCTCTGTTTCTTAAAAATCATCAGCCTGAAGTACTCCTCATGCCAGAAAGTCACATTTTGGGGGTGGCAAATTTTGCTCCTCAATACAACCTGCAGTAATACAGCTTCCTAAATTACCTCTCCACATCCGCTCTTGGACCCCTTCGTTCTCCTCAGTGGCCAGAAGAATCTTATGAAAATATGTCAGTTAATTAATTATAACCCTTCTATGACTGCCCATCACCTTTAGCAGTTAATTTTGGTCTGTAAGACCATTGGTCTATCAGAGCTGACCCCTGTCCACAATATGAGGCCCACCTCACACATTTCTCTATTACTCTTTGGCCCCAGACATGCTATTCTTCTTTCAGTTTCTCCAATACCCCGAACTCCTTCCTTCCTGCCTCAGGACCCTTGCACACGCGCTATTCCCTATCACTTCAAGTATTCTCTCTTACTCACCCTACCTCCCACCCCACCCCCAATCTCAGCCTGCCTGGTCATTCTTCAGAGCTCTGCTCGAAGGTCACTACTCAAGGAAGCTTCCCCAACCCTCTCTACCAGCACTACCACCAGGACTAGGACTGTTGCCCGAAAACTGGGTTTGTCTCTTGGTGGGTGTCGCGTCAAAAGACAGAGCGAAACCAAAGATTAGGAGCAGGAAGGATTGATTGCTCGCAGCAAACAAGAAGAACACTGGGGATCTTTCCCAAAGCAGTATCTCCCTGAACAGCAAAATTGGGGGAGTTTTAAGCTAAGGATTCATGCATATTCATGAAGAGGCTTGGACGGTGAATGCATATTTATGAAGGGGCTTGGACAGTGTATGCATATTCATGAAGGGGCTTGAGCAGAGGAGAATTCAGCATAGAGTTGGGGCAAAGGTTGACAAGAGTCCAGGCTCTAGGTGATGGAAGTCAGAAAAGGTCAGCAAAGGTCAGTGCCATTCCTTAGGTTCCAGTTAATCTGGTGGTTGAGTGCTCCAGGGGGTTTGAATTATGCAAAACAGCTCAAGAATGTGCTTCAGGCTAATCTTTACCTTTGAAAGGGAACTGGGAGTCTTTACAACTGATACATTGTCTCTGATATGCTTAAGTTATCTCCCTGGCCTGGTAATAGCTGTTTGTTTTTACCTTCTTTTGTTCCCTTAAAATCATTGTTACTGAGATCTGTTCTTTTGCAAAGGCAGGCATTGTGGTCAGGTTTAGATCACGAAGTGGCTTAGGCCTAAAATGACTTCTCGGGAATTCCCTGGCGGTCCAGTGGTTAGGATTCCACTCTCACTGCCGAGGACCCAAGTTCAGTCCCTGGTCAGGGAACTAAGATCCGGCAAGCTGCGCGGCACAGCCAAAATAATAATAATAAAATAAAATGACTTCTCTTATGTCTGGTTCTCTTCCTCCAGGGACCCCCTACCCTATCTGCTTTACAGGACCTCTAGTTATAAGCTCTCATAGCACACTGTACTCCTTTGCAGAAACTAAATCATGATTTATAATGTAAATTATTTAAAATTCTATTTCTTTCCTTCCAAACTCCTTCATATCATACACACACACCACATGAAAGTTAGCTCCAGGGGAAAGTTAGTTAACTGGGGTTAGCATTATTAATCGTCTTATTCCAGTAGGTCTGGGGGCTATGTGCTCATGGTCATCAAGTAGCTAACTTCTTCCATTTAATGGGGGTTTTAGCATCTGTAAAACAACTCAGTAAATGTAACAATATCAATGCATCAGATATTGTTATCCAGGTACTTCAGAGTGGAGCTAAAGCAGAGGACCTGGGGGAAGGGTTCTGTCCCGGCCAAGGCTCCATAAGGTCCTGCGCCGTTACAATATGAGGGACCAGATAACTGGACTGACAGAACACATTACATCATGCGTGGATAATATCCTCTGTAGTTCTATTCTGTAACTATCCCATACTCCACTCCACGTCTTGAAAGAGGAATTTAATTACCATAGATAATATTAGATTAGAATCCCCAATTTATACCATACACAAAAATACTGTAAAAAGAACAAAAAAAAAAAAAAAAAGGAGGAAGCCCTGATGACTTTCGTGTAGAAAAGATGTTCTTAAATAAGACACAAAATTCAAAGCCACTAAGAGAAAGTGTGTATTGAGAAATGGAATATTTCTTGCCATATCAGTAAACAAAGGATGTCACAGTCATCAGTGATTGCAGCCACCTCCTATGGTGAGCTGGTGAGCCCTGAGGGAACTCAGGAAGGAAACAATGAATACCTGCCATCCAGCAGCCGTCAGACCGCAGCCACTCCCCACAGTGAGCCCTGAGGAAACTCAGGATATGAAAACACGGGATACTGGCCCCAGATAGCTGAGGTACCTATCAAAGGAATGATTTCAGTGAGCCCAGATTCTTGCCTCTTCCCATACAGAGAAAAGCGCTAAATTCCTTAACTTGAGCTATGTGGTTTTCTTTAATTAACAATAATCTTTTGAAGTTCAGACTACCTGCCCTTGGCTGCAAAATTCCTATATACCCTGGCTTCCCACCTCGCCTCCTCGGAGCAGTTCTCTCAGGGTTTCTTGAGATGCTGCCTCCTGGGCCTGAAGTCCTAAATATTTCCGCCAAATAAAACATAACTTTCAACTTTTAGGTTGTGAATATTTTTTTTGGTCGACAGTATCAAATTTAAAATTTTAATACTGGGAATTCCCTGACAGTCCAGTGGTTGTGTTGCAGGAAGGGGGACCCCTGCCAGGGCCCAAGAGTGGGCTCTTGTCCAATACTCGGAAATGAATTGTCCGAGGAGACACAAGTGCTGACAAAGCAAGAGACTTCATGGGGAAGGGGCGCCTGGGTGGAGAGCAGCAGGGTAAGGGAACCCAGGAGAACTGCTCTGCCATGTGGCTCGCAGTCTCAGGTTTTATGGGAATGGGCTACTTTCCGGGTTGTCTCTAGCCAATCATTCAGACTCAGGGTCCTTCTTGGTGGCGAGCGCATTGCTCAGCCAAGATGGATTCCAGTGAGAAGAATTCTGGGAGGCTGGTAGGACATATGGACTGGCATCTCCTCTCTCCTTTTAACCTTTCCCAAATTCTTCCGGTTGGTGATAGCTTGTCAGTTCTGTTTGTTACCAGGACCTCCTGTGGTAAGATAACTCATGCAAGTTGCTACTATCTTGCCTGGCCAGGTCGGGCGGTTTTGGTCAGTGTTTCCCTTAACAGTTGGGATTCCACGCTTTCACTGCCAACGGCCTGGGGTTCGGTCTGTGGTTGGGGAATTAGGATCCCGTAAGCCACCTGGCACTGCCAAAAAAAATTTTTTTTTAATACTATAAACAAAGATAGAAAATAAGCTATAGAGTTGAAGAAAATATTTTCAACATATATACCAAATGATTAGTATCTAGAATACATAAAGAACATCTAACAATAAGAAAAAGAGCAGGACTTCCCTGGCGGTGCAGTGGTTAAGAATCCACCTGCCAATGCAGGGGACACAGGTTTGAGCCCTGGTCCGGGAGGATCCCACATGCCACAGAGCAACTAAGCCCGTGCGCCACAACTACTGAGCCTGCACTCTAGAGCCCGCAAGCCATAACTACTGAGCCCACGAGCCACAACTACTGAAGCCCAGGCGCCTAGAGCCCATGCTCCGCAACAAGAGAAGCCACCGCAATGAGAAGCCCGCGTACCACGACGAAGAGTAGCCCCACTCGCTACAAGTAGAGAAAGCCCGCGCACAGCAGTGAAGACCCAATGCAGCCAAAAATAAATAAGTAAATTTTTTAAAAAAGAAAAAGAGCAAAAAACCCAATAGAAAAATGGGCAAACTCATAGGAAAACTACAAGTTACCAATAAACATACAAAGGATGTTCAGTGTCACTATTGTTAAAAAACAAAATTCAACCAAGTAAATTTGAAGATCTAATTGACTTTATTCTATGATTCATGAATCAGGCAGCATCTCATCCAGTAAATAGAAGGGCAGTCCGAGGGGCTGTACAAAACGGAAGGGTTTTTTTTGTTTTTTTCTTAATAAATTTATTTATTTTATTTTTGGCCGCATTGGGTCTTCATTGCTGCACGCTGGCTTTTCTCTGGTTGCAGAGAGTGGGGCCACTCCTCGTTGCAGTGCGCAGGCTTCTCACTGCGGTGGCTTCTCTTGTTGCAGAGCACGGGCTCTAGGCACGCGGGCTTCAGTCGTTGTGGCACACAGGCTCAGTAGTTGTGGCTCGCGGGCTCTAGAGTGCAGGCTCAGTAGTTGTGGCACACATGCTTAGTTGCTCCACGGCATGTGGGATCTTCCTGGACCTGGGATCAAATCTGTGTCCCCTGCATTGCCAGGCAGATTCTTAACCACTGTGCCACCAGGGAAGCCCAAAGTGGAAGGTTTTTATAGGCAGAAGGAGGGTGCAGTTGGCCCTCCATATCTGTGGTTTTTGTATCCATGGATTCAACCAACGCAGATCGAAAATATTCAGAAAAAAAATTCCATAAAGTTCCAAAAAGCAAAACGTGAATTTGCTGTGCCCTAGCATCTATTTACATAGCATTTACATTGTATTTACAACTATTTACATAGCATTTACATTCTATTATATGTTATAAATAATCTAGAGATGATTTGAAGTATACAGGAAGATATGCATAGATTTTATGTAAATACTACACCATTTTATATAAGGGAATTGAGCTTCCATGGATTTTGGTATTTACTGAGGTTCTGGAACCAATCCCCTCCCCAGATACATGGACAGCCGTATTAGCAAAAGAAAAAAAAAAGGGTTCTTTCGGGCCAAGCTATCTTCTTTGGGGGTAAGGGAACTGCAGGGGTCTTTATCATACAGATCACCTCACTAGTGTTGATGAAGTAATTTCAGATTGACTACTGTAAAGATCACATTTCCGGGAAGAGTTGAAACTTCGATTAAGTCTTAGTTTGCTGTACTGGGGGCAAATGACTCTACATTGGGCTTATTTCTTTTTAACAATATTAATTATGGAAAAGTAAAGTAAAACAATAAGACATCACTTTTACCCAACAGATTGACCAAGATATACAAATTTGGCAACATGAAATAATGGCACGGATATGGGGGGAAATAGTCTCATACACAGCTATTATGTGTATACATTTCTCAGCATTTGTCTCCTAGTGACATTTGCATGTATGCATGCAGAGTATGTTTATTATAGCATTGTCCATAATAACAATTGTAAACAACATATATTATCACTAAGCAAATGGCTATTCAGACTGTGGAATGTTACGCAGAAAAGTAGAAGGAATAAGGGAGAACTGTACGTACTGTGGACAGATCTCCAAGGCCCTTTGCTAGGAGAAAACAGCAAATTGAGGACTCCAACAGGAACACATACATACACGTATGCACACACAAAATACTATATATTTTCTATTAATACATATATGTATTGTATGTAAAAGTACAGAAAAATGTCTGGAAGATAAATACAGGTTCATAAGAAACTTTTGGTGCGAGAGATGAGGAAGCCAGAATTAGTAAAAAGTCATTAGCTTTATCTGTAATGTTTTAAACGTTTAGAAGAACAAATTTATGTATTACTTATGAACTTAATACTTAAAAATATTAAATGAGGTACAAAGAGAAAACATATAGTGCACGGCAGGCTCTCATGAACTGTAAATTCGTCTCCCTCCACCAAAAGTGATTAATACCTTGTGTTCAAACACAATAACCAGATCCCACCTATGTGTCCCATGAAAATAAAATGTGTAAGGCATAGTTCAGGAAGAGAAGGCCCTGACATGGCACGTGGAGAGTGGTGACTTAGGGAGTGGAACAGAAGGAAAATTGCAGGTACAGGCAGAAACGTCACTGCCCACACAAAAATGAACAAATGAGATCAGGGAAGATAGTCTCAAAGTAAAGAAACACAAAGAAATGCCCAAGGAAAATACAGGAGAACCATGATGCCATAACTATTCTCTTACTAAGCTTCTACTAAGCTCCAATCAGTTCACATGCAAAGTACCATTTAGCCTGCAGAGTAACGGTATTACTATGCCCATTTCAGAAGATGGACACTGAGGTTCAGGTGTGAATTTGTTGGAACCCCTACAACTGACGGCGACTACAAGAGCCGGTATTCAAACACACAACTGCTCTTTTCTACCATGCTTCGCCGACAATGCAAAGGAAAAAAAAAAAAAGAATCAAGAAAAACAAGTCAAGATATAGGCATCAAAATTAAAACAAAGACCCAAAACAGAAAGGAACCCCCCTGCAGCAGGTACGTGTGTTAATCGAGGGCCCCCCCACCCCCCATGCAGAGAGGGGCGGGCGAGCGGGCGGAAGCGGTCTGAGGCACCCGACCCGCTTCCCCAGGGAATACGACGCCTCCATGAGCTAGGGGGCACAGAGAGACAAGCAAACCTCCCAAGAGCCTAGAAAGGCCCCAGCGCGGCGAGGAGGCGGGGCGAAGGGCAACTTCCGGTTCCGGGCGCAAAGGCCCCACGTGTTCCGACCCGCCAGGCCCAGCGCGGCTCGGATCCGGCGGCGCTACTAGGGCCGGGAGTGGGTTGGGGAGAAGCCGGGGCAGGGGAGGAGCCGCCGGAGCTGTTGGAGCTGTGAGTGCTGGGGGCTGGGCCGGGCCGGGCCGGGCCGGAGCGGGCTGAGCGGGGCTGAGCGGGGAGGAGGGGGAGGGGTCGGAGACCCCGCCCCCTTAGAACCTGGGGAAATCATACTGTCCTGGGGAAGGGGGTGGCGGCAGTATGTTGAGGGGGCTGAGGCGTAGTGGTCCCCGTGTTTCCTGGCGGCCGAAGCTAGAACCTTCGGGTACGTGGAACTCGCTCCAGGCTTCTTTCTTTGCAGCCACCGCCCTCCGCCCCCTCTTGAGGCCTGCAGAAACGCAGTTAGTTCGTACCTCCCTCCCATTGCTTCCGCGCCAACTGGCCCCCCGGCACCGTGGGAGGAGTGGTCGAGGCCCCTTCATTTCCCGCAGCTTTTTCTTACCCCGCCTCTCAGCTGGCTCGAGAATGCCCCCGAAGGCTCCCTGCCCAGGCGAGCCCCATCGCTTGCCACCACTAACTACGCCGCAACACACGCAGATACCCTCACCCGTGATTTTATCTCCCATGATTTTATCACGCGTGATTTTATCGCCCGTGATCGTGCTAGGCCTTGAAGACCACCTGGCCTGTGGCTTTTCAGCTGCACCGTGACGGACCCGAGCTTCCTCTCAAGCCAATGACTGAAGTCTCCACTTGCAACTTCCCTCCCCCACCCCTAACAGCCAGTTTTGGCACTTTTCTCGACACCACAGCTACCCTCAGCGGGAGTATATGGGGCCTGCTTCTTACCTGGTTTCGCGAAAAGTTTGTTAGTTTGTATGCCAGGGATTTGCTACCTTTTCTCAGAAAGGTGCCAGCCCGATTTTTATTTTTCTGGGCCTTGATGTTCTTATCTTCTAGGCGCCTTGATAACCCTGTCTGCCTTGGTCCTGGGGAGCAGGGCCACATCCAGGCTCTACTTAGAGGCTAGGCTTAGAACTGTTGCTTTTTCTCTCTGTCCGCATTCTGCAGGTGACACCCAGGGCAGCCTCACTCAGAAGCCACAAGGAAAGCTAGTGGAGTCCCTCATCCCTCCAACTTCTCTTCCAAGCTGCCCCATGGCCCTTGATCCAGAAAGCCACTTCACAAAGGTTGTGGGACAGCCATGGGAGGCTTGTTGCTGGGAAATGTATGACAGCGGAACAGTTAGGGTTTGTAGCCATTTGTCTCGGGTAGCTTTCTGCTATTACTATCTAGCATAAGAGGGTGGGCAGGCTTGGAGGGAGGAAGGAAATTTTTTTCTCCTAGGACTAAGCACCTGGGATTCATAATCTTGTCCCCTTTCTCCTCCAGCTGTACCCGTTTTGCACTCTTTCTGTATACCATATTGCAGTAGACAGTCATTTCAAGGGCACAGCAAGGTTTACTACGAAGTGAGGGACTCTTGGGCATTATAAACTATGCAGATGAGGTAAGTTACAGGTTTACAACATTTTTTTCCCAGCTAATTTGGCACAGACGTAAAACACACATATACTAGTCCTAGACTCCTTTCCTCCTTTAAATTTGGCCAGCACTGGAAAAGTTGGATCCCTTCTGCTCGAACCTCAGATTTATCTCCTCTGCCTTAGGTACTGGTCCTCAGACTTACCAAGCATCTTAAACCCCTGAAGGGCTTGTTAAATACAGATTACTGGGGCCACCCCCAGAGTTACTGATTATAGGTCAGGGCTGGGGCTTGATCATTTGCATTTCTAACACGTTCTCCGGTGCTGGTGCTGCTGGTCTGGGTTTCTCACATTGAGAACCACTGCCTTTGGCCAAACTTCTTCACACAAACATTGCAGTGGTTTGGACATCAGAAGACCTATGTGTGAGTACTTCTGTGCTTGAAACTAGTATGATGATCTTGTGTGGGTAATTTAACCACTTAGGTCTGAGTTCTTTGATTTGTAAAATTAAGAAAGTGTACTTCAAAAAAACTCCAAGTGCTACATTATCTTAAGCTGAATTGAAGGTGAAATACTGGTGAGTTTTTTCCCTTGATTTTCTTAATTCTCTTGATAGGAGCTTCTATTTTTATCATATAGCTTATACCCATATTCTAGGTTTTTGCTGTGAGTTCCTAGTATGCCAAAGTCCCTGCTATTTTTTAACTACATGTTAAATTCTTTAAGGTCAGGACCTGTGCTTTTTCATCTTTCTTTGCCCAGCACCTTGACTTGTGTGGGACACACAATTGATGCTCAGTAGACACTTCTGGGATGAATGAACTCCATCCCCTACCTTCTTCTCCTCTTGAAGAAGTTTTTCTTCACTAATCCTGTGTAACATAGTAAAGTAGTATATGGCTGTGCCACCTGATTCCCACAGGGGATTGGAATAAATGCTAATGCCAAATTCCTGTAACTGTCCCCAGAAGCCCTGGCACCCACTGATTCTGAATTTCAGTGTCTATATTCAAGTTGGGGGAAGAGAAGTCAACAGCTTAATTAAATGCAACACACATTTATTGAGCATCTTTTTAACCAGGTGTTTGAGGAAGTGTTTGACGAAGTGTTAGGAGCAGGGAATATAAAAATATATAAGGAGGTCCTTGCTTTCAGGGACAGGGCATACAGCGGGAGACAAAAGACACTAAACAGTGGCCCAGAGCAAGAATGGCATCTACTTTAGACCATGATTTAGTCTGCAGTGGAAACCTGATACTCCTCAGATTCCTGTGGTCCAGCAGGCATGGATCCCATCCTTCATCTCACCATACGCAAGGGAGCCTTGGGCAAAGCCAGAAGGAAGTCATCTAGATCCAGAGCAGAGAGTATCTTGACAGAGAATATTAATTAAAAACTAAAAACATAGTGAATGACTTTTGAATTAACTGTTCTGAATTATCCATATTTATACCTCAGGTCAAGCTATATTTATAAAATATCCTTTTTTTTTTTTCTTTCATTAAATAATGTTTCCTCTGTGTGATTGGCATTGACCGTGTTCATTGTAGTGAATTAAGTGTATTTGGCTAGTTTAACTCTGGCTTCCAGATTAAAGCTGCTGCCCTCATTAGGGTGGGTGTCAGGTTTGGTGATCACCCTTTTCCTACTTCAGATTAGTTTGTGACGTTCTGTTTTAAACTGAGGCATGTAGATTGGCCTGCTTTATTCAGGCCATTAACCACCCCTGGGTAAAAACCTGTGAGGTTAAAAAGCCTAGTTTCATGTTGGAGGTTAACCAGTATGGTCATGATGGCAGGATATTTAATTCTGGTCTCAGAACCTGTATTTGGCCTCTAGCCCTTCTCAGCTTTTGAGTAAATTCCTCTCACCATCTTCAGGCTAATACATTATGGCCCAAGTACTCAATAAAGAGGCCACATATCCTTGTACCCCTCAAAGCCCCTCTATTACCATCAAAAAGCTGGATAGTTTCTCAAAAAATGATCCAGCTCTCTGCCTTTAGGTAGAAAAGCATCCCCATTTTCAAGATGATTTGATGTGACTTGTCCCAGACGACACATTCTAGGAGGTAGAACACAGCTCCTCCACCTCTGAAGGCAGCACTGTCAACAGCGATCCAACATTGCCTCCTGGGCCTGTGTACATGCCTGTAGGGAACATTTTAATTGAAAATAAAGTGAATTGTTATGATTTTTATAGCTTTATTTAAATTTTTCATGTTTCTATTTACTTTCAATTACATTTTTATACCTTGATCCTAACTGCAAAGTCTGCAAAATTTAGTGGCAGAAGATATTTATGTCTTAGCCTCCTCTGACTTCCCTGTACCACCCACTACTTATTTGGCCTCTTTTTATTTCTTCCCGTCTTCCTCTTTTTTACACCTTATAGTAATCTTTGAGCTACTTCTCCCGTTGCTACTCAAATCTAGTGAAGAATCACTGAATAGAATCTGAACTAAATCCATGTTGACTCTAACAAAGGAAGAAAAAATTTAAATGGCAAGAATATCTTAAATAGTTTTTAAACATGGTTTGAAGCACACTGATCATGATGTGTTAGAAGGCAAAAAGTCAGTGAAGGTATTCCCTTTCATTTCTTTTGCCTTTTGGGTTAGGTTTTCAGAGGACCTCTTGGGTATACAGGCAGACCTCGGAGATATTGTGGATTCAGCTCCAGACCGCTGCAATAAAGGGAATATCGCAATAAAAACAGGAATTTTTTGGTTTTCCAAAAAACTGTTTACACTGTACTGTAGAGTTCTCTTTACACTGTACTGGAGTCGATTGATTAAGTGTGCAATAGCATTGTGTCTAAAAAAAAAAATGTATATAATTTAAAAATACTTGTTGCTAAAAAATGCTAGCCCTCATCTGAGTCTTTAGTGAATCATTATCTTTTAGCTGGTGGAGGGTCTAGCCTAGATGTTGATAGCTACTGACTGAAGGGTGGTGGTTGCTAAAGGTTGGGGTGACTGTGGAAATTTCTTAAAATAAGACAACAATGAAGTTTGCGGTATTAATTGACTCTTCCTTTCATTGAAGAGTTCCTCTGTGGCATGCAGTGCTGTTTAATAGTGTTTTACCCACAGTAGAACTTCTTTCAAAACTGAGTCAGTTCTGTCCAACCCTGCTGCTGATTGATCAACTAAGTTTATGTCATATTCTAAATCCTTAGTTGTCATTTCAGCAATCTTCACAGCATCTTCACCAGTAGATTCCGTCTCAAGAAACCACTTTCTTTGCTCATCCATAAGAAGCAGCTCCTTATCCATGAAGTTTTTATCATGAGATTGTAGCATCTCAGTCACATCTTCAGGCTCTACATCTTATTCTAGTTCTCTTGCTGTTTCTACCACATCTGCAGTTTCTTCCTTCACTGAAGTCTTGAACCCCTCAAAGTCATCCGTGAAGGTTGGAATCAGCTTCTTCCATACTCCTGTTAATGTTGATGTTTTGACTTATTCCCATGAATCACTAATATTCTTCATGGCATCTAGAATGGTGAATCCTTCCCAGAAGGTTTTCAATTTACCTTGCCCAGATCCATCAGAGGAATCACTGTCTATGGCAGCTATAGCCTTACAAAATGTATTTCTTAAATAATAAGACTTGAAAGTTAAAATTACTCTTTGATCCATGGGCTACAGAATGGTTGTTGTGTGAACAGGCATGAAAACATTAATCTCATTGTACATCTCCATTGGAGCTCTTGGGTGACAAGGTGCATTGTCAACGAACAGTAATATTTTGGAAGAAATTTTTTTTTCCGAGCAGTAGGTCTCATCAGTGGGCTTAAAGTATTCAGCAAACCATGTTGTAACAGATGTGCTGTCATCCAGGTTTTGTTGTTCCATTTATAGAGCATAGGCAGAGTAGATTTAGCATAATTCTTAAGGGCCCTAGGATTTTCAGAATAGTAAATAGCATTGGCTTCAACTTAAAGTCACCAGCTGCATTAGCTTCTAACAAGAGAATCAACCTGTCCTTTGAAGCTTTGAAGCCAATCATTGACTTCTCTCTAGCTATGAAAGTTCTAGATGGCATCTTCTTCTAGGAGAAGACTGTTTTGTCTGCACTGAACATCTGTTGTTTATTTTAGCCGCCTTCAGTAATTAGCTAGATCTGGATAACTTGCTGCAGTTTCCGCATCAGCACTGGCTGCTTCATCTTGCACTTTATGTTACAGAGACGGCTTCTTTCTTTAAACCTCATGAACCAACCTCTGTTAGCTTCAGACTTTTCTTCTACAGCTTCTTCACCTCTCTCAGCCTGCATAGAATTAAAGAGAGTTAGGGCCTTGCTGTGGATTAGGCTTTGGCTCAAAGGATTGTTGTGGCTGGTTTGAGCTTCTATCTAAACCACTAAAACTTTCTCCACTTTCTTATCATTTGTGTATTCACTGGAGTAGCACTTTCAGTTTCCTTCAAGAAACTTACCTTTGCATTCCAACTTGGCTAACTGGGGCAAGAGGCCTAGCTTTCAGCCTGTCTCATCTTTTGACATGCCCTCCTCACCAAGCTTAATCATTTCTAGTTTTTTATTTACAGCAAGATACATGCGATTCTTCCTTTCACTTGAATACTTACGGCCCTTGTAGGGTTTTTAATTGGCTTAATTTCAACATTGTTATGTCTCAGGGACTAGGGAGGCCCAAGAAGAGGCAGAGAGGCGGAGGAACAGCTGGTCAGTGGAGCAGTCAGAAAGCACACATTTATTGATTAAGTTTGCCATCTGATATGGGCACAGTTTGTGGCACCCCAAAACAATTAGAATAGTAACATCAAAGATCACTAATCACAGATCACCATAAGAAATATAATAATAATTAAGCTGGAAATACTGTGAGAATTATCAAAATGTGATTACATCAAGTGAGCAAATGCTGTTGAAAAAATGGCACTGATAGACTTGCTTGTTGCAGGGTTGCCACAAACCTTTAAACTGTAAAAGAAAACAAAACAGAAAACACATCTGTGAAGCGTGATGAAGGTGAAACGCAGTAAAATGGGGTATGCCTGTACTAACTGGGTTTGCCTCAGGTTGCCTCTTCCCGGTTAGAGGAAGGGGACAGGTCTGTGATACTGGTAAGCAGAAGTATCGCTACTCTGGTCTTAGGCAGGAAAACTTATCTAAGTTTTCATCCCATCTGGTTCCAAGGATCTTGTTTAATCTGAGTTTATAAGTGCTTTCAAAGCAAGAATTCTCTCTTGGTTTAACACTTTACTTTTTTTAGGGGGTCGGCACCACACAGCTTGCAGGATCCCAGTTCCCCGACCAGGGATTGAACCCGGGCCACAGTAGTGAAAGCGCCGAATCGTAACCACTGGACCACCAGGGAACTCCCTTAACACTTTACTTTTGATGTAACAGTAAACAGACCAAGATTTTACCTGTGCATTAAAAAAAATTTTTTTTGAATTATGATGAAATAAAAGACTGTTTGATTATCATTTAAATCTTCTTCCCAAAAGGATTTAAAGCAATTTGAAGGAAAGAACAAAATATATAGAACACCTACCATATACCAAACCTGTGCTGAGCGATTCTATGCGTTACTTCGTTGATCCTTAACACCACCATATGAGGTAGGAAGTATTTGCCACATGTTGAAGATTGGACTGAGGCTTAGGGACTGTCACCTGGCTAATAGGTGAGGAGAGGGATCCAAACTAAGGCTCCAGAGCCCCTAACCATTACGTGGAAAGTATGGGTAAACGTTTGTATAAGGATAAGTAACAGTAAAATGAAAGAATCTTTCCAGTAGGAGGATCATAGTGGATAGTCTTTAGTTTTAAAGAACAGTACAGGAGTAGAAAAGGGCAGTTAACAATTTTTATTAGCTGATTTTGTTTTCTAGAGCAATGAGAGGAGCAGTTGCAAGCATCTGGTTAGTCCCAGCGATCATTGATTCAAATCTCCAGGCTCTGGGCCTGCGTTAGAGTCAAAGAGGAGAAGGGAGACTGGAGAGAATTTAAATGTCTGCTGAATATCATCATTCGAACCTCTGTGATCAGTTTTCTTCTGAAGATTAATTATTTGCCAGTAAATAGATCCCACCTCTCCTTTAGGAAGATGCTATAAGACTACAGACCTTGTCGTTTAGGGTCCAGAAAGATCACTCCAAGTAGGAATAACATTTTAAGATAAGAGACGCAGGTATCTTTTCACTGCCTGCAGTTTTCTTTTCTGGTCTTCAGGGTTGAGTTAGGGCCTTAACTGGCATGGGACCCTCTCAGATATGGACAGACACAGCTGGACCACAGACTGGAGAAAGGTCTTGCCTTTCCCACATCTCCTCTGCAGTCCTGCCCCAGACGTCCTAGAAACACTGAAGAGGCTAGGTGGTGGGGCCAGCCCAGGCCGAGGCTTGTGAAGCGTCTCTGCAGACATTATTTTAGAGCCTTCTGGAAGCAGGTCGTTCACTCTTCCTGGCCTAGCCTCACGGTCTCTCTGTAGTATCCTGTTGTTGGGTTTTTATCTGTCACTGTGGAACTCCTTCCAAGGACAGACACTGAGGGAAGGTGTTAGAAGGCAACAAATTGCAAGGCAGACTTGCAGGGTAACCCATCCCATAAATGGAATAAAATGCAAAGCCCGTTTTCTGTCTCTAGTACTGACACCTGACATTTGCACAGCACACTCCAGTTCATAAGCTCTCGTAGATCTCAACTAGTCCTGAGAGTTGTTGTCTGAAGAGGGCTTCACCCTTTACAAGGGCTCTCGTGTACCTTGTCTCAGGAAACCCTTAGAGCGGTTCCGGGTTTGTGGGGATGTGGGCTGGAACGTACATCTTTGGATACCTAATCCGGTGCTCTTTTCACAGCACTGCCCGCCTTCTCTTCCTTCCCATCTCTTGCCCCAGCAAGGACAACTCTGCCTCCCCTCATTCCGCTGTTGCTGATTTTTTGTCGCCATCTCATCTTCCTAGGCTGCCAAAGTAAATACAAAACAAGCAAAGGAAATCTCAATCCATGATTTCTGAAGAGCATTTTAAATCAGCAGGTTTTATGTGATGCTGTTATATTCTTTTTTCTTTGGAGAGCAAAGCCCTGTAAGAGCAGGAACCCTCTGTCAGCGCATACTTTATAGAATCTGTAGTAGGGCATCTCGTGGACTGTGCTACGTGAAAACAGTGAGAGTTCCTAGCCTGCTTCGCTGGGCAAGTTCTCAGATTTTTTTTTTTAAAGGATATTTATTTTACTTTTTTTTTTTTTTAAAGGAATTCCTTTATTTTTATTATTTATTTATTTATTTATTTACTTTTGGCTGTGTTGGGTCTTCGTTTCTGTGCGAGGGCTTTCTCTAGTTGCGGCAAGTGGGGGCCACTCTTCATCGTGGTGCACGGGCCTCTCATTATCGCGGCCTCTCTTGTTGCAGAGCACAGGCTCCAGACGCGCAGGCTCAGTAGTTGTGGCTCACGGGCCTAGTTGCTCCGCGGCATGTGGGATCTTCCCAGACCAGGGCTTGAACCCGTGTCCCCTGCATTGGCAGGCAGATTCTCTGCCACTGCGCCACCAGGGAAGCCCAAGTTCTCGGATTTTTAAGTTAATAGAAATCCCCTCATTAAGCCAGAGACCCTGAGTATCAATTCCATCTTCTTTTCCTGCCTTGCAGATGTTGGGGGGATTGTCTGGATAAATAATCAGTGTTGTAGTGTTAAATTACTTGATGTCCGGTTTTGTGCTTACTAAGGTTGATTCATATCGTCAAAGGAAAATGATTTTTTTTTTCAAATGCACAGCTTTGTGTGACTTGTATGCGGATTCTCCAAGGCAGCCTGAAGATTCCTTGTGATGAGTTGTGGTTTCCTCACTTCAGGAACCACTAAGAGTGTTCTGTTTTACTCGCAATCCAAATAATAACTGTTTTTTCCCTTATTTATTCATTTGTCTGGCACACAGTTTGCTGGACAAATGAGTGAATAAGAATTAATAAGATATTGGATCTGTCTTTCCAGAGAAAGACTTAAAAAGACTTACCGTGGTCTCTGCCTGAGTACCTGTTGTGTGACAGGCCTTGAGCTGGGTGCTGTGTGGCCCTGCCCTCGGAGCTTTACGGTCTAGTGAACTAAACAGGAGGATGAACGATTCTTACCACACAAAAAGTAGATATATGTGTGTGCTGCGATACAGGGTCCAAGTTCCTGTGGACGCAATCTGGGAGAACCAGGGAAGGCGTCTGGGGAAAGCAGGTCTGAAGGATGAGTAGAGTTAACCAAGTAAAAGGGGTAGAAAGGGTATTTCAGGCAGAGTCGACAGCGTCAGGAACACCTAGTGAGGGCATAGAAAAGAGATACAGCAGTGTATTCGAGCAGCAACTTTCAATGCAGTAGCAGTCGTGGGAGAAGAGAGGTGGGCAGGGGCCAGGTCTTGCAGGGCCTTGGGAATCAAATTGTAAGGGGTTTAGATTTTACCCTGTGGACAATGTGAAGCCATTGGCCGATGTGGTATGTTAGAAGGGTCACCACTCAGACCTTACCGCAGCACTGCAGGTGGTATTGATGTGGATATGGCTCTTGCCCATTTTTAAATGCTTGCACTCACCTGCCTCCCTGCCCCCAAACTAAAGGTAAATGTCTAGGTTCCAGAAATAAAAGCTGGAGGAGTGAGCACAATCTAACTCCACCACAGCCCGAGGAGATTTCAAACCAAAATAAAGACTTCTAAAGTTTGGGGTTCTAATACCTATACTCCAACAAGGAGATATGAAAATGGGGCAGTGGTGGGGATGGGGGAGGGATATAGAGTTGAACATCTGCCAGCCTGGAGCCTTGAAGAGCTACTCCTTCCATGAAAATCTGTCTACTGATC
This sequence comes from Balaenoptera acutorostrata, assembly GCF_949987535.1. Lineage (NCBI taxonomy): Eukaryota > Metazoa > Chordata > Mammalia > Artiodactyla > Balaenopteridae > Balaenoptera > Balaenoptera acutorostrata. The sequence goes on along the minus strand of NC_080072.1, from coordinate 103,344,923 downwards.
AAGCAAAAGGGCAAGGAAGTGTAGGCCTCCATAGCCTTGGGTGGGACAGAAATCGCTCACAGGCTTAGGCCTAAATGAGACACTGTCAGCATAATTCAGGAAGACTCTGAGAAATTAAGATACTGAAACCACTAGTACTTGGATGGAAGCAAATGAAATTTCATTCAAAGGGCTCACTTTTATAACCTAGGGCTCTCCCAAAGAAAATGGGCATAAAATGTAAAAAAATTACAAACCACCTGCAAAAACAAACCACCATGAGATAGAGCAGATTTAATAAGTAGGTAAATTAGCACAGGAAGATCTGTAAATTACGGAACTACAGACCATGAGATTATGTAGTGAATGTTTGCGGGTAATGGAAAAATGAAATAAGCTTGAATGGAAAGTGATTTGAGATACAGATTTAAATAATGAATAATTTGGTGGTTGATGGGCAGCAGCACATTAGACAGCACGTTACAGCTGTTAAGAGTGGATCACTGACCTTGAAGGTGGACCTGAGGCAGTTGTAGTGAAGCATAAAAAGATTGGAAAATGAAGAACCCTCAGGTTGCATGTGGAGGGGGTGGCACCTGGAAGTCCACTGGTAAAATTTGAACCAAGTGGTTCATTCCACATGTAAGTGCCGCTGCAGTCGTAGGGGCCGAGGATATCGTCATTTTTTAAGAGGTCCTATCAATGCCTTTTAGTGGGTCATAACGGCTTGACTCGGGGAATGGCAGTGGAGATGAGATGCATGAATTTGAAAGATTTAGAAGGTAGGATTAACAAGATTCGGTGAATAAAAAAGTAGAAACTTATGGAGGAAAAGATTGATTCTTACTGTTAATGTAGGAAGAAAACTTCAAAGTGGAGGCTTATTCATTTAGATGCATTTATTGTGTGCTTTGTTATAGGTATTGGAAATTGATTGAAGCACAGTCCCCTACTTCAAGGGGTTTCAGGGGAAAGATGAACGATGGCTGTGTGATATGGCAGATTTTGAGATACAGATATGTCCAAATAGCTAGGGAAGCAAAGTGATTTCTAACAGGTCTAAGGGCAGGGAGAATGGGATCAAGGAAAGCATCTCAGGAGACATGAAGCCTTACCTATCTATGTCTTGAAAGATAAATAAGTTTAACCTAATGAAGGGTAAAGAGTTGGAAGGAACGGCATGTTCAAAAGCCAAAGAGCATAGACCTTTTGTGTGCTTTACATGCACAATGTGCATGTGTGTGTGTGTTTGAAAGGATTGGAGAGGAAGGCAAAGGAATAACAAGATGAAGGGACTTCCCTGGTGGTCCACTGGTTAAGACTCCACGCTCCCAATGCAGGGGGCCCGGGTTGGATCCCTGGTCAGAGAACTAGATCCCACATGCTGCAACTGAAAGATCCTGTGTGCTGCAACTAAGACCTGGTGCAGCCAGATAAATAAAATAAATATTAAAAGAAAAAAAGAAACCCAAGATCAAGGTCAACCTAATACATAGTACTTAGAAGTTTGTATTTCACTTCCAAGACAGGAGTGATTGAGGATCTTAAATAAGGAAGGGACAGGACCAGATTTGCCAAGAGCAGTCACTCTTGTGATATGATGAATGGTCACTCTTGTGATATGATGAATGGTAACAAAGGTAACAAACCTGGAGACAGATAGCTCATATTTAGAGGCAGTTGCAGTAATCCAGAGGAGAACTGATTAAGACCGAAACTGTAAATCCTGGGAATGAAGAAGAGGGGACCTGTTGAGAAGAAATAGGAACACACGTGAAGCATTGGTGGTGGGAGTTTTCCGTTCAAAAGGAACAGACTTTTACAGACTTGGAGGCCTGGAAAGACACCCTATTGTAGGGAGGTCAGCAGTGCATTCATTATAGCAGGTGATACAGAGAAGAGGGGAGGATATGAGGCTTGAAAAATAAATTGAGGGCTGGTTGTGAAGGGCTTCATGTACCATGCCAAGGATTTTGGAACTGATCTTCCTAACAGTATGAAGTTATTATTTTTAAATGTTGAGTGATGCAGTTGGAACTATTATTCAGAAAGATAATGGTTAACATTGGGGCACCATCACTCTTTTAGGCACTTCACAGATATTCCTCATAGTAACCCTCTTAGGTGGATTCCATCCTTACCTCCATTCTGTAAAGGGGAAACAGGCATAAGGAGAATAAGAACTTGACCATGACCCCACATCTAGTAAACAATAGAGCCAGGATTCAAACCCTGGCAATCTGACTCCAGGAGGACTCTCTCTTAACCGTACACGCCCTAAGTGTTTCTCAGCTAGGATGCACATCAGAACCACATGTAGCATTTCTAAAGATACAGTTCCCTGGATTGACTTGAATCAGAATATCCGGAAGAATGATGTGTGTGATACTGTGTTTTGCAAAAGCTCCACAGCTGAATCTGTTGCGTTTTGCTCATAGCTGAGTACTGTGGGGATCCCAGTTAGGAAGTTATGGCCGTAGTCCAGGCAAGAGATGGGGGCCCAAACTAAATCAGGACGAAACAGATTTAGAGGCTTAAGAGGTACAATTGGTTTAATGAGCTGTAAGCAATGGGGAAGATTCAAAGTTGAATCCAAAGATGATAAGGTTGAGTGTTGATTTAACAAGTGATGATATCAGCCAAGAGGATTACACGAAGAGGGGTGGATTTGGGAGCAGGGATCGTGAATTTAGTTTTGAGCACTCAGTTTTGAGGGTCTGTAGGTCTTCCAGTTAAAGATGTCTTAAGAGGAGGATCGCTTTTGGGGGTGCTTATGTGCCAGCCACTGTGTGTAAGTGGCTTTCTTCGCTGTTACCGCATACAATCCTCTCAAATCTCTGAGAGTCCCCACTTTACAGAATAAATTAATATGGAGTGTGATTCAGTTCACAGTGAACCTCCACAAAGCCTTCTCTGTCTAATTCAGCCCTGTCAGTGTGTCTTTTCTCAGAATATATATCCTAATATATATGTCACCGTGTGTGTGTGTGCGTGTGTGTGTGTAAAACAGATTGTGGTCAGTACCACATTTTTAGCAGGCAGTTATGAGTGTCCTTTCTCCTAGCCATTTTCCTTTTAGGTTCCCATGTTTCATGAAGTAGAAATGCAGTGTTTTTCTGTTTTTCTATGGGGTGTGAACCTTGCCTAGGAAAAGGAGTGGGAGAACATACCTTCAGGCATAGCTTATCCTATTCCAACTAGATCTATTTACAACATATGGAGATTAGGGGAAAGGGGATTTAAGTTTGGGAGTGTTATGTGTACAGGATTATGATTGAGCTCAGAACTGTTATTCCTGTGTATACTTTCATGCTTATAGTGTTGTCTGTCTTTACTTCTCTACCCAGGTCCCTTGGGAGAAACTCCTTGAGGCGCCCAGGCTGAGACGGGGGGAATGACAGTGTGAGCTCTCGATGGTGTGAGACCACCCCAGAGCCAGAGCCAGACAATGGCTACAGCCTTGGAACCGGAGGACCAGGATCTTTGGGAAGAAGAGGGGATTCTCATGGTGAAATTGGAAGATGATTTCACCTGTAGGCCAGAGTCTGTCTTACAGAGGGATGACCCTGTGCTTGAGACATCGCACCAGAACTTCCGGCGCTTTCGCTACCAGGAAGCAGCAAGCCCTCGGGAAGCTCTCATCCGACTCCGAGAACTGTGTCATCAGTGGCTGAGGCCAGAGAGGAGGACGAAGGAGCAGATCCTAGAGCTGCTTGTGTTGGAACAATTCCTTACTGTCCTGCCCGGAGAACTGCAGAGCTGGGTGCGGGGCCAGCGGCCAGAGAGTGGCGAGGAGGCCGTGACGCTGGTGGAGGGTTTGCAGAAACAACCCAGGAGACCAAGGCGGTGGGTGAGGAGGGGGAGTCCTGATCTGTGTGATGTGGAGGGGGTCTATTTGCTGGAAGGATGGATTTAGGGGTAGGGCTCACATAAATTACCCCATAAATTGAATTGGCTCCGCCCTTGGGTTGTACCTAGATCCGTGAGCTCCATGGGACACAGGAGTGTGTGTTTGTGTGTGTATGAGTGTGACTTCCTGGTTCTTGAAACACCTGCCTAGGGACCATCTTTGTGGCCTCAGCACGCAAGGGTGATATGGCTTTGGTTTTCCCTTTGGATGTTGAACCTCCATTCCCTGGGGAGGAGAATTCCGTGACTTCCTCAGAGGTTCTCAGCCCCTCAGTGACAGATCCCCCTTTCAGGACAACAGACAGGGGAGCACACAGCAAGGCAAGCCACAGGTGGGGTAGGCGAAGATGGGAAGGATGGGCCCTCAGAGCCCTGGTGACAGGCAGGGTTGAGGGAAATGAGAAAGCAGGGCAGTATCTGAATGTCCCCCCCTTGTCCTGGCGAGGATCAACTCAGCTCCTCCTCGCACGCCCCGGTGGGACTGGACTTTCCCCTCCTCGTCTGGGTCCCTCTGGGAGTTTTCCTGTTGGCAGCTTCTCCTAACATAAGCCCTGATGACAGCCAAGACTTTCCTCCTGACTCCATGGTGACTGGAAGTTGGAATTATTCCCAGGTGACTGTCCATGTTCACGGCCAGGAAGTCCTGTCCGAGGAGACAGTGCATCCAGGAGCAGAGCCCGGGTCACCTAGTGAGCTTCAGGATCCTGCACACACCTTGACCCCCGAGGAGTCCCGTGAGGAGACCACACAGAGCCCAGATCTGGGGGCACCAGAAGAGCAGAGCCTGTGCCAGGAGTTGGAGTTGCAGCCCCTGCAGGAGAGCGGTGGGAGCCTCAGCAGGAAGGGGGGATCGTGGCAGAGTGAGGGGAGGGGGATATTGCTCCCATACCGAGGAGACTGGCTAGATCATAAGGGGAGGAAACCACAGAGCACAGGGTGTTGAGAGGAGACAGTACTAGCTAGAGTACCCGTAAGCAGGGCTGCCTTGGATAGCACCTTTGTTGGTTATTCTCCTGGCATTCCCGTAGTGTTATAGGTGGTGGCGTTGGGATGACTCAAGCTGCCCTTAGGCCTGTGTCTTGACTCCCACCTTCCCACCAGAGACCATGGGGGATGCTCAGCTCTTTGCCAGTTATAGGGCCGCCCTGCACACTGCTGATCTCTGCCTTCTTTTCTTCTTAGAGGTTCCAGTGCCCCAGGACCCAGCCCTTCCTGAAGAGAGGAACCCTGGAAACCCAGAGATGGTTGCCCTTCTTACTGCTCTGTCACAGGTGCACCCTAGTTTCTGTCTATACCATGGAGAATTTGAGGAACCGTTGGGCATATACACTGAACAGGTCAGACGGGACACAAGTTTCCACTCTCCTTTGCCAGTTTAAGTTCTCAGTTCTGCATGTGTCTGGAAGGGGAGGAACTGCAGCTAATGAGATCAGTTATAACATCTCAGTCGGATCTACAGGCTCCAGAGCCTTTTGATTTGCCACCAACCAGAGGGACTAACAAAGTGGGATTATTTGGTAACACCCCAGTACAACTTTGAAGTTGTCAAGTGAGGGTTTGTTTTTGGTTTTAAGGAATAAACTTGATCATCATTTGTAAGGATAACTGACTGTCCTGCAAAAACGATTTCTGATTTTGGGTGCTATCCTCTTCCAGGGACTGCATTCAGGCAGACCATGGCATTCATGAAGACTTCACCATGGTCAAGAGCCCCACAACTAAGCTATGTGGCTGGAGAAAAAAGGAATAGAATTCATCCTTATTTTTATTTTATTTATTTATTTATTTATTTTGGCCGCGCTGCGTGGCATGCGGGACCTTAGTTCCCTGACCAGGGATCGAACCCGTGCCCCCTACATTGGGAGTGTGGAGTCTTAACCACTGGACCGCCAGGGAAGTCCCCATCCTTATTTATTTATTTTTTTAAATAAATTAATTTATTTCTTTTTGTCTGCGTTGGGTCTTCGTTGCTGCATGTGGGCTTTCTCTAGTTGCGGCGAGCGGGGGCTACTCTTCCATTGCTGTGTGGGGGCTTCTCATTGTGGTGGCTTCTCTTGTTGCGGAGCACGGGCTCTAGGAGTGCAGGCTTCAGTAGTTGTGGCGCGTGGGCTTCAGTAGTTGTGGCTCGCGGGCTCTAGAGCGCAGGCTTAGTAATTATGGCGCACGGGCTTTGTTGCTCTGTGGCAGGTGGGATCTTCCTGGACCAGGGCTCAAACCCGTGTCCCCTGCATTGGCAGGCGGACTCTTAACCACTGCGCCACCAGGGAAGCCCCCCATCCTTATTTTTAGATTGTAGTCTAGCTGAAGAAGAAAGTCCTATTTATGCTATATAGACTATGTAAGTGATGTGTGATTAGGTAAGGTCAGTTAGGGAAAGCTTCCTGGAAAAGATGAATTTTTGCAGAAATGTAGGTAGCATTAAAGTGTAAAATAGGGAGTTGAATGATGACTTCTAAGACCTTTCTTGTATTTTAAACAATATCCCCAGAAAGAAGAACATAGTCTGGTGCTGAGGGAAAGTAGTGGGATTGGAGGGAGCAGGAAGAGGGCCAGTTGCAAAAGCAGAAACTTGGGAAGCAGCGACAGAGGATGAGACACAGATGTCCTGAAAGGGAACCACGTGTCCCATTTGAGTTTCTTTGTCTCCTGGATGGATTCTGCCTGTTCCAGTGACCTTTATTCCAGGAACAAAATATGAGGCTCCATAAAGCATGACATTTTAATAGAATCTTTGTGTTGTTTCAGGGATTGGTAACTTTCAAGGATGTGGCTGTCTGCTTCTCCCAGGACCAGTGGAGTGATCTGGATCCAACACAGAAAGAGTTCTATGGGGAATATGTCTTGGAAGAAGACTGCGGAATTGTGGTCTCCTTGTGTAAGCAATTTCAAGTGTTTCTAGAGTGTCTTGAGCACAGAGATTGTTTTCTTGTTGGAAATTGAGGGTGTCTTAGACCTTAGATTGTACATACTACACTTCTCTTATGCCGACCCCACCAGTGACACTGAAGGACAGCCGAGGAAGATGGTGTCCTTCGAAGTTAGAGGGAAGAGAAAATGCCTAGGAAGTAGTTGGAAACCTCTAACAAGAAAACAGCTGTAATACTATAGTTTTAGTGTGAGTTTAAGTTTAGTGTGAGTAGGTAAGCATATCGGTTTTGAAACAAGCAATAAAAGTTGGAGACAATCTACTTACTTGAATATGGGAAAAGAGGGTAACATTGACAGCTGTGTGATTATTGAGTTGCTGGTGAAAGGCAAGAGATATGCAGTACTCGTCAGAGGGGCTCAAGCTAAAGAGACTGAAGGTTTGATGGACTGACCTGCCTATGTGATTGTTCTGCAGTCTGCCAAACAGAAAAGATCTGCTCTTGACACGGGGAACAGTTGAACCAATCGTGATGTCCTGTTTTCCCTCTCTTGAGCAGCATTTCCAATCCCCAGACTAGACGAGATCTCCCACATGGGAGAAGAAGAGCCTTTGATCCCAGAGATCCCAGAGGCGCAGGAGCCTCGAGAGCCAGAAATCCTGAGTTTCACCTACACAGGTGAGGAGTGACAAAGGGGATCTGTCCCCGAGCTGGCAGCTCCTCTGGTCAGTGTTTCTCTCGCCCTCTGGGGAACCCCTCTCACTGGTTCTTCTAACATGTCAGCCGACAGCAAGTGTCTCCCTCTGAAGCCAAATTCTTCTATCCTTTTCCCCTCTTCACGCCTATCATTGGTTTGAGGGATCTGTAATGCAAAATGGTGACAGACGAAAAAGGGGAACTTTTGGAATTGCAGCTATACCATTTTTTAAGCATTCACGTAAACCCTTGATCCCCAACCTCCACATTTGTGAAAGGAGGATAATAATGTTTGTCCACCAAAGGCTGTTGACAGCGTGAGATGGCACATAAGAAAGTGCCTGGCATATGACAGGCATTCAGTTGACTGGTTATTTCCTTCTTCCCAGCCTCTACACTTAAGAAACATGGGTGTCTCTCTATACGGTCTTGCCCTCCCAAAACTGTTTAAAAATCTCTCCATTGTGCACAAGGCATCATTACCTCTATAATTTCCTCTTTTCTCCTCTCTCCCTTTCTACAGGAGATAGGAGTGAAGATGAGGAGGAGTGTCCTGAGCCAGAAGATCTGAGTTTGGAGGATCTACACAGGTCTATCTTGGGAGATGCAGAAGTTCACCAGACTCCAGATTGGGAAATAGTCTTTGAGGATGATCCAGGTAGACTTAACGAAAGAAGATTTGGCACAAATATTTCTCAAGTTAATAGTTTAACGAATCTTCAGGAAACCATGCCTGTCCACCCCCTGTTAGGGAGACATCATGACTGTCCTGTATGTGGTAAAAGTTTCACTTGTAACTCCCACCTTGTTAGACACCTGAGAACTCACACAGGAGAGAAACCCTATAAATGTATGGAGTGTGGGAAAAGTTACACACGGAGCTCACATCTCGCCAGGCACCAAAAGGTCCACAAAATGAGCGCTCCTTATAAATATCCCCTAAACCGGAAGAATCTGCATGAGACCTCCTCTCTGGTCCAGGTTGAGAGAACTCCACCTGTTGAGAAACCCTATAGGTGTGACGATTGTGGAAAACACTTCCGCTGGACTTCAGACCTTGTCAGGCACCAGAGGACACATACGGGAGAGAAACCCTTCTTCTGTACTATTTGTGGCAAAAGCTTCAGCCAGAAATCCGTGCTCACAACACACCAAAGAATCCACCTTGGAGGCAAACCCTACTTGTGCGGAGAGTGTGGAGAGGACTTCAGTGACCACAGGCGATACCTGGCCCACCGGAAGACACACGCGGCCGAGGAGCTCTATCTGTGCAGCGAGTGTGGGCGCTGCTTCAACCACAGCGCTGCCTTTGCCAAGCACCTGAGGGGACACGCCTCAGTGAGGCCCTGCCACTGCACCGAGTGTGGGAAGAGCTTCAGTCGGAGAGACCACCTTGTCAGGCATCAGAGAACACACACTGGTGAGAAACCATTCACATGCCCTACCTGCGGAAAGAGCTTCAGCAGAGGCTACCACTTAATCAGGCACCAGAGGACCCACTCAGGAAAGACCTCCTAGCCCGGTCCCCACGTGCGGACACCTGCCTTCGACTCTTTCCCAGGGATGGTCTGGGAGAAGCCGTCTTGTCGGCCTGGGAAGACCTTTTCTAGGGAGTCCCCTGACCTGCCCAGATGTGCGTTAGTAACCTCTTCCCACAACTAGATCACCCCACCCCACCCCCCCACCCCCCTGGGCAGAACCTCTCAACCTTCTTCTACACCTTGAGGAGATATTCTTCCCAAAGTTCGCCTGAATTGAGGCCTCTCCGTGACAGGAGTGCGCCTGCCTCGACCTCACAGGTGTGAAGTAGGAGAATTAGAAGACTTAAGAGGTTGTGTTTACTATATTTGCCCCCAAATAAGCTGTTAACTATCCTAAAGACACCTAACACCCTCAAGTTTAAAGTGGCCCAGGACAAGTCCTTAGGTTTGATAAGGGACCATCCTTTAGGATTCTGTCCTTCCTGGGCTCAAATCTTAAAGCACACAGCCCTGAACTCAAGGCAGGAGACCTGCATCCTGATGGCTCTGCCACACTTTCACAGGTTAACTGTACAACTCTCACTGATACACTTCTTCACCATGCACTTTCCTTTGATTCTCGGGAGAGATGCGAGTAGTGGTTGATGGGCAAAAACATCAAGGCGGCTTCATGTGGACCTTGTCAGGCTGCTCCCTTCCCCATTGTCAAAATGACACCAGGTGCCAGATACAGCTTGAAAGGGGGGCCTGGTCAGAAGCCTCTTTCCTTGTGGGGTTTTTTCCTGTTAGAATGCTCCTGCCTAGCCCTCCTACTGTTCTGCCGGTCTCTTGGTTTTGTCCCTAGTGCTTATTCTGCCACAAGTGAGATGTAGCATTTGGGTGCTGAGGGCTTCAGTAACGCCTAATTAAAACCATGTTGAAGTCATTTACATTTCCACATATATACAAGCCCACCCAGCTGACCCTCTTCACATGAGTTTGTGAGGGGATTTTGAAGTGGTGTCAGCTTACAAAGGCACTGTCATGATTGTAGAATCCTGATTGATGGGGTCACTTCACTTACGTGAAGAAAGCTGGAGAAGATCTGAGCTCCAATTATGGAAACTTTAAGCGAAAGCTGTTGCTGCTGGCCAAGGCCATCCAGACTGTTCTCCTGACACCCCACCCCATCCGCCCTGCCTCATTGTCTGATGTCAGGGAAACCTGGGACCCTGAAGAATTTACCAGGAGTAAAGGCTTTCATGTATTTGCGTTGTTTGCTTTTTCTTACGTGATTTCATTTTCATGTAATTAAGAACTAAGGAGTAGAATCTCATGGCCCAAGGATCTCTGTTGCCTGGTAAAGGTTCCATGGAGATGAGGCTGAATAATGATGAACCTCACCTGCTCTGATTGTGGGAGTGGCAAGGACTGGGGAGACCATCCTCCAAAAATGGAGCACAGGGTATGGGATTAAAGCATGAAAAGGGAGACTGCCTTCTGTGCTGGTTTCTTCTGCTCTGTTTCTCGACATATTGCATGCCAGCATTCACCAGAGGAACGTGGGTGGGATGACAAAGCCTAAGCTTAACAGCTCAACAAGGGGATTCTCATTCTGGTCAGTAATGATGTTCCAGTTGACTGGTTTGGTTTTAACTCCAGTCATCCATTGTCCTTCTGGAAGTATGCACACATGAAATTTTAGAAAGTAACATGGGCAGCCAAGTTCCCTGGTTTCTAGGGCTTTCCATTTCATCCATTCACTCACCAGAGCCTCAGGTTCCTGAGACTTTTAAAGATCATCTATACTCAGAAAAATCTGAGAGGACATGGTAGTTTTCCATGAGGATAGAGAAGGCTTGGCATGGTTAGCAGAGCCATAGGTGGAATTGAGGTAGGAGCTGAGTCTGGAGTTTGCCAAAGAGATTATCCTAACATGCAGACACTTCTGAGCCATTGATCTAATAAGGTTTAAGCACAGTTTGTCCTGGGTGAAATGGCACAGCATCAAAAAAAAAATTTCCCCTAGATTATAACATTTATGGAAGTTGATAAAATTCTGGAGGTAACAGAAAAAATTACTTTTAATTCACTGATTTGCATTATTGCAGTAGGTGAAAATCTGTCGAGAATTATACATAAAGGAAAGTTTGAGAGACAGTGCAGTGTGTTGAAAAATCAAATAGTTCTTTTATTGCTCATGCTCCTGCAAAGTTTCATATGCTGACACTAAATCTCTGGTCTCTTGTAAATGACCGTATTTTCTGAGGTTCCTGAAGGAATATGCTGTCTCCTGAATCTAAACACGAGCAGAACCATGGTTTGTAGCAGCAGGGCCAGTACAAGAGCCTGGCACGAGCAAGAAGCAGTATAGCTGAACACAGGATGCTGGAGCCCTGGATGCCCTACCATTCCTGAGGGGTCCTTCAGAATTCTGTGAACAGTTCAATCCTGGCGTTCTCGAACACCTTACTAAAAAAAAGTTTCAGAGGAAAGAAAAGGCAAGATTTTAAAAGATTATTTGGAGGAAGATATGAAGTAGTCTAATTGACAACTTAAAAAATTACTAGATTGTTGGAAATGATGATTTGCTAACAAAGTTAAGAAATTAAAATGATAATATTAAGACCATTTGGCCACTAGTTTAGGAATAACCAAGTAATATTCAGCCTCTTCTCCACTGCAGAGTCCCAAGAGAAATAAATGGAAGGAAATAAAGGCAAAATATATTTTTATTATCTGGAACTTAGGGCTCAAACTCTAGAGCAGAATCTAGTGAATTCAGGATACAAATGTACACAACATAATTTAATAACTTGTGGGCAATAAAGGTTCATGCTTCACAGTTATAGAATACATATTCTGAAATGGCTGTAAAACAATTAATTGCTAGTGTATACTGTAATAAAGTTTTAAATACCAAGTGACTATTATATAGATTAAGTTCTCTGACCACAATATTTTTTATTGGAAATTCCACAACAATAAGTTATATGTTTGGAGACTTTAAAAAATGTCCATATAAATAACTTTTTTAAAAATTAATTTATTTTTGGCTACATTGGGTCTTCGTTGACGCGCATGGGCTTCTCATTGTGGTGGCTTCTCTTGTTGTGGAGCACAGGCTCTAGGTGCATCAGGTTCAGTAGTTATGGCTCACGGGCTGTAGAGCACAAGCTCAGTAGTTGTGGTGCACAGGATTAGTTGCTCCACAGCATGTGGGATCTTCCTGGACCAGGGCTTGAACCCATGTCCCCTGCATTGACAGGCAGATTCTTAACCATTGCACCACCAGGGAAGCCCAGTGTAAAGAACTCTTGCATCAAAGGAGAGATCACGGGCTTCCCTGGTGGCGCAGTGGTTGAGAATCTGCCTGCCAATGCAGGGGACACGGGTTCGAGCCCTGGTCTGGGAAGATCCCACATGCCGCGGAGCGACTGGGCCCATGAGCCACAACTACTGAGCCTGCGCATCTGGAGCCTGTGCTCCACAACAAGAGAGGCCGCGATGGTGAGAGGCCTGCGCACCGTGATGAAGAGTGGCCCCCGCTTGCCGCAACTAGAGAAAGCCCTAGTGCAGAAACGAAGACCCAACACAGCCATAAATAAATTAATTAAAAAAAAATAAAAAGGAGAGATCATGTGGAAATTTACTAATGCTCAGAACTAGAACAAAATGTAAATGCTGCATATCGATACTTATAGGATGCACTGAAAATGGTACTGAGCAGATAACAAAAAAGGAGAAGCTAAAAAAAATGAGCTAAATTATCAGCTTAGGAATTTTTTAAATAACAAAATATAGAAAGGAGCTACTGCAGAAAGTAATGACAAAAAATTACATTAACAAAGGAAAAAGGCTGGTTCTTTGAAAAGACTGCTAAAACCTTTGGCAATATTGATTAAGAGATAGAAATATGGAAATACAGTAAATAATAAGCTACAGAAAGGTAACTGTAGAAAAATATAAATCAGTAGTGGTGGTATAAAACAAAGATAATGCCTTTTGAAAATTAAAATACAGAGATGGCCTCATCCACCAGAGGGCAGACAGCAGAAGCAAGAAGAACTACAATTCTGCAGCCTGTGGAAGGAAACCCACATTCACAGAAAGACAAAATGAAAAGGCAGAGGACTTTGTACCAGATAAAGGAACAAGATAAAACCCCAGAAAAACAGCTAAATAAATTGGAGATAGGAAACCTTCCAGAAAAAGAATTCAGAATAATGATAGTGAAGATGATCCAGGACCTTGGAGAAAGAATGGAGGTAAAGATTGAGAAGATGCAAGAAATGTTTAACAAAGACCTAGAAGAATTAAAGAACAAACAGAAGAATTAAAGAACAACAGGTGAACAATATAATAACTGAAACGAAAAACACATTAGAAGGAATCAATAGCAGAATAACTGAGGCAGAAGAACGGATAAGTGACCTGGAAGACAGAATAGTGGAATTCACTGCTGTGGAACAGAATAAAAAAAAAAGAATGAAAAGAAATGAAGACAGCCTAAGAGACCTCTGGGACAACATTAAATGCAACAACATTCGCATTATAGGGGTCCCAGGAGAAGAGAGAGAGAAAGGACCAGAGAAAATATTTGAAGAGATTATAGTTGAAAACTTCCCTAACATGGGAAAGGAAATAGCCACCCAAGTCCAGGAAGCACAGGGAGTCCCAGGCAGGATAAACCCAAGGAGAAACACGCCGAGACACATAGTAATCAAATTGACAAAAATTAAAGATGAAAAATTATTGAAAGCAACAAGGGAAAAATGACAAATAACATACAAGGGAACTCCCATAAGGTTAACAGCTGATTTCTCAGCAGAAACTCTACAAGCCAGAAGGCAGTGGCATGATATATTTGATGAAAGGGAAGAACCTACAACCAAGATTGCTCTACCCGCAAGGATCTCATTCAGATTAGACAGAGAAATCAAAAGCTTTACAGACAAGCAAAAGCTAAAAGAATTCAGCACCACCAAACCAGCTCTAAAACAAATGCTAAAGGAACGTCTCTAAGTGGGAAACACAAGAGAAGAAAAGGACCTACAAAAACAAACCCATAAGAATTAAGAAAGTGGTAATAGGAACATACATATCGATAATTACCTTAAACATGAAAGGATTAAATGTTCCAACCAAAAGACACAGGCTGGCTGAATGGATACAAAAACAAGACCCATATATATGCTGTCTACAAGAGACCCACTTCAGACCTAGGGACACATACAGACTGAAAGTGAGGGGATGGAAAAGGATATTCCATGCAAATGGAAATCAAAAGAAAGCTGGAGTAGCAATACTCATGTCAGATAAAATAGACTTTAAAGAATAGGGCTTCCCTGGTGGCACAGTGGTTAATAATCCGCCTCCCAGTGCAGGGGACATGGGTTCGAGCCCTAGTCCAGGAAGACCCCACATGCCACAGAGCAACTAAGCCCAAGTGCCACAACTACTGAGCCTGCACTCTAGAGCCCGTGAGCCACAACTACTGAAGTCCGCATGCCACAACTACTGAAGCCTGCGCACCTAGAGCCCATGATCCGCAACAAGAGAAGCCACCACAGTGAAAGCCTGTGCACCACAAGGAAAAGTAGCCCCCCTCACTGCAACTAGAGAAAGCCCATGCACAGCAATGAAGACCCAAAGCAGACAAAAATAAATAAATAAATATTTTAAATAATAAAATAAAGAATGTTACAAGAGACAAGGAAGGACACTACATAATGATCAAGGGATCAATCCAAGAAGAAGATATAACAATTATATAGGCACCCAACATAGGAGCACCTCAATACACAAGACAACTGCTAACAGCTCTAAAAGAGGAAATCGACAGTGCACAATAATTGTGGGGGATGTAACACCTCACTTACACGAATAGAAAGATCATCCAGGCAGAAAATTAATAAGGAAACACAAGCTTTAAATGACACAATAGACCAGATAGATTTAACTGATATTTATAGGACATTCCATCCAAAAACAGCAGATTACACTTTCTTCTCAAGTGCACATGGAACATTCTCTAGGATAGATAACATCTTGGGTCACATTCAAGCCTCGGTAAATTTAAGAAAATTGAAATCATACCAAGCAGCTTTTCCGACCACGACGCTATGAGATTAGAAATCAATTACAGGGGAAAAAAAGGTAAAAAACACAAACACATGGAGGCTAAACAATACGTTGCTAAATAACCAAGAGATCACTGAAGAAATCAAAGAGGAAATCAAAAAATACCTAGAGACAAATGACAATGAAAACATGACAATCCAAAACCTATGGGTGCAGCAAAAGCAGTTCTAAGAGGGAAGTTTACAGCAATACAAGACTACCTCAAGAAACAAGAAAAATCTCAAGTAAACAATCTAACCCTACACCTAAAGGAACTAGAGAAAGAAGAACAAACAAAACCCAAAGTTAGCAGAAGGAAAGAAATCATCAAGATCAGAGCAGAAATAAATGAAATAGAAACAAAGAAAACAATAGCAAAGATCAATAAAACTAAAAGCTGGTTCTTTGAGAAGATAAACAAAATTGATAAACCTTTAGCCAGACTCATCAAGAAAAAGAGGGAGAGGACTCAAATCAATAAAATTAGAAATGAAAAAGGAGAAGTTACAACGGACACCACAGAAATACAAAGCATTTTAAGAGACTACTACAAGCAACTCTATGCCAATAAAATGGATAACCTGGAAGAAGTGGACAAATTCTTAGAAAGGTATAACCTTCCAAGACTGAACCAGGAAGAAACAGAAAATATGAACAGACCAATCACAAGTAATGAAAGTGAAACTGTGATTTAAAATCTTCCAAGAAACAAAAGTCCAGGACCAGATGGCTTCATAGGTGAATTCTATCAAACATTTAGAGAAGCGCTAACATCCATCCTTCTCAAACTCTTCCAAAAAATTGCAGAGGAAGGAAGATTCCCAAACTCATTCTATGAGGCCACCATCACCCGGATACCAAAACCAGACAAAGATACTACAAAAAAAGAAAATTACAGACCAATAACTGTCATGAATATAGATGCAAAAATCCTCAACAGAATACTAGCAAACAGAATCCAACAGCACATTAAAAGGATCATACACCATGATCAAGGGATTTATCCCAGGGATGCAAGGATTTTTCAATATACGCAAATCAATCAATGTGATACACCATATTAACAAACTGAAGAATAAAAACCATGTGATCATCTCAATAGATGCAGAAAAAGCTTTTGACAAAATTCAATACCCATTTATGATAAAAACTCTCCAGAACGTGGGCATAGAGGGAAACTACCTCAACATAATAAAGGCCATATATGACAAACCCACAGCAAACATCATTCTCAATGGTGAAGAACTGAAAGCATTTCCTCTAAGATCAGGAACAAGACAAGGAGGTCCACTCTCGCCACTATTATTCAACATAGTTTTGTAAGTCCTAGCCATGACAATCAGAGAAGAAAAAGAAATAAAAGGAATACAAATTGGAAAAGAAGAAGTAAAGCTGTCACTGTTTGCAGATGACATGATACTATACATAGAGAATCCTAAAGATGCTACCAGAAAACTCCTAGAGCTAATCAATGAATTTGGTAAAGTAGCAGGATACAAAATTAATGCACAGAAATCTCTTGCATTCCTATACACTAACAACGAAAGATCAGAAGGAGAAATTAAGGAAACAATCCCATTCACCACTGCAACAGAAAGAATAAAATACCTAGGAATAAACCTACCTAAGGAGGTAAAAGGCCTGTACTCAGAAAACTATAAGACACTGATGAAAGAAATCAAAGATGACACAAACAGATGGAGAGATAAACCATGTGCTTGCATTGGAAGAATCAATATTGTGAAAATGACTATACTACCCAAAGCAATCTACGGATTCAATGCAATCCCTATCAAATTACCAATGGCATTTTTTACGGAACTAGAACAAAACATTTTAAAATTTGTATGGAGATACAAAAGACCCCGAATACCCAAAGCAGTCTTGAGGGGAAAAAACCGAGCTGGAGGAATCAGGCTCCCTGACTTCAGACTATACTACAAAGCTACAGTAATCAAGACAGTATGGTACTGGCACAAAAACAGAAATATAGATCAATGGAACAGGATAGAAAGCCCAGAGATAAACACATGCACCTATGGTCAACTAATCTATGACAAAGGAGGCAAGGATATACAATGGAGAAAAGACAGTCTCTTCAATAAGTGGTGCTGGGAAGACTGGACAGCTACATGTAAAAGAATGAAATTAGAACACTCCCTAACACCATTCACAAAAATAAACTCCAAATGGATTAGAGACCTAAATGTAAGACCGGACACTATAAAACTCTTAGAGGAAAACATAGGAAGAACACTCTTTGACATAAATCACAGCAAGATATTTTTTGATCCACCACCTAGAGTAATGGAAATAAAAACAAAAACAAACAAATGGCACCTAATGAAACTTAAAATCTTTTGCAAAGCAAAGGAAACTACAAACAAAACGAAAAGACAACCCTCAGAATGGAAGAAAATATTTGCAAACGAATCAACAGACAAAGGATTAATCTCCAAAATATACAAGTAGCTCATGCAGCTCAGTATTAAAAAAACAACCCAATCAAAAAATGGGCAGAAGACCTAAATAGACATTTCTCCAAAGAAGACATACAGATGGCCATGAAGCACATGAAAAGCTGCTCAACATCACTAATTATTAGAGAAATGCAAATCAAAACTACAATGAGATATCACCTCACACCAGTTGGAATGGGCATCATCAGAAAAGCTACAAACAACAAATGCTGGAGAGGGTGTGGAGAAAAGGGAACCCTCTTGCCCTGTTGGTGGGAATGTAAATTGATACAGCCACTATGGAGAACAGTATGGAGGTTCCTTAAAAAACTAAAAATAGAATTACCATATGACCCAGCAATCCCACTACTGGGCATATACTCAGTGAAAACCATAATTCAAGAAAACACATGCACCCCAATGTTCATTGCAGCACTATTTACAATAGCCATGTAATGGAAGCAACCTAAATGCTCGTCAACAGTTGAATGGATAAAGAAGATGTGGTACATATATACAATGGAATATTACTCAGCCATAAAAAGGAATGAAACTGGGTCATTTGTAGAGACGTGGATGGATCTAGAGACTGTCATACAGAGTGAAGTAAGTCAGAAAGAGAAAAACAAATATAGTATATTAACGTATATATGTGGAACCTAGAAAAATGGTACAGATGAACTGGTTTGCAGGGCAGAAATAGAGACACAGATGTAGAGAACAAACGTATTGACATCAAGGGGGGGAAAGTGGTGGTGGTGGGGGGTGGTGGTGGGATGAATTGGGAGATTGGGATTGACATATATACACTAATACGTATAAAATAGATAACTAATAAGAACCTACTGTATAAATAAATAAATTTAATTTAATTTAAAAAAAGGCATTCAAAGCAAATCCCTCATTTGTTCTCCCCTTCCTCCCCCCAAAACAGAATCTGAACAGACATGAGCTCATTCCAGGAAAGGGGAGCACAGGCCTTTGGAGAGGGACCCATGGGCTGAACTGCCTCTGGAAGGAGTGGAGGGAGTGGGCCTGCCCAAGACCATATGTGTGGGATGTGGCACCTGCTCTCAGCCTTCCTCCCCAGCCACCACCTCCTGGCTGCACCCCAGGACTGCATTCCAGTTATCCCACTCACTAGCTGTGTGACCTTGTGCCAGTAACTTAACCTCTCTGAGTCTCGGTGTCCTCCTCTGTAACTGAGGATAACACCAGCTGCACCCCATCGAGCTATTGAGAGGATTAAATGAAATGCTGTCCTAGATGGGCGCCCTCGGTATCCTGAGGCCAGCCATGGGAAGGATGGCGTCACATCAGCCCCTTCTCCTCTGAGAAAGGAACAGGTCTTTGGAACCTGGAATCCAAGACTGTCCAAGGTGGTAGGGCCTGTCCATTATTGAGTCTGGTCCTCCCAGTGTGCAGGGGGAATCTGAGGCCCAGAGAGGGGAGCTGCACAGCGGGTCAGCACGAACCCCAGGTCAGGACTCGAGCTGCAGCTACTCAGGACCAGGAAGTCTTGCCCAAGGAGAAGGCCCCCTCGGCATGTGTTACAACCCTCTCTGGATCTCAGTTTCTTCATCTGTAAATAGGGACGCCCAGGCAGCTTGTGCTGGGCCTGCTCTGGCGCCCCAGTACTCCCCTTCTCTGTTCAGAAACTGCTTTAGCTGAAGAGAGAAACAAACAGCCAGTGAAAGCAAAGGGGTTGTTAACTTGGTAGATGAGTTGGTTTTAGAATGTTTATTTTTTTATTTTGAAAAGAATCATGCTCATAAGTTAATTCAAATGTTATACAAGTGAATAAAGCAGAAAATGAAAAAAAAATTAAAATACATGTCAATAATAGCAGGTAAGACGGGGAGAGGAGATGGAGGTAAAATATTTTAAGGTTCAAGCATTGTTGGGAAGGTGAAGTACTATGTTTTTTAGATGGTAATAATCAAGGATATATGTTGAACTCTGGGGTAGCCGCTAAAAGAATAATAAAAGAATGTACAACTGACATCTTAACAGAGGGAAAATAATGAAGTGGTGAAAAATAATGCAAGTGAAGGCAATAAAAGAGAAAAAGGAATATAAAATAGATGGGTCAAGTACATAGCAAATAAATGGTAGCTAAAAACCCAAATATATAAATAATGTGTAAATGGATTAAATATACCAATTAATGATCAAGTTAATAGAGAAATACACACATATGTATATGGGTGTGCACACACACGAGACATACCTTAAAGAACACAGGAAGGCTGAACATAAAGCATAAAGCACTCTTTAAAATGAATCGTCCCTAGAGAATAGATATAGCCAAGGAGGGAATGAGACAGACTATATATATCACTGTGCTGGAGACAGCACGAACACCCCATGGGAAGAACTGAGCCTGAGAAGAGCAAACTTCAGGGAAATGAATAGGATTGAAGGTGGTGACTCTGTTGGCTATTCACTAATTCATTCAACAAAATTGAATGTACCAAGAGCTGGGGGATGAAGCAGAGGATGCAAAGGTGAAGAAGACACAACATGCACAGACAGCTGTGGGGATCTAGGTGAGAGCTGGCAGTACTCAAGCTAGAAACGCGGAAAAAGAGAAAAAGCATGAGAGGAAGATGGTGTGCTCAGTTTTGTCTTATTGAGTTCTAGTTTATCCAGAAGGTAGAAGTGGATCCGTTGTGAAAAAAAAGGTCTGAAAGGAGATACGGCTTTGGGGGTAATCTGCAAATAGGTGTAAGTTCAGGGCATGGGTGTGGATGAGAAAGAAGGTGTGCACATTAAAAAGAAAAACTTGGGAATTCCCTGGCGGTCCAGAGGTTAGGAGTCCGCGCTTCCATTGCATGGGGCATGGGTTCAACCCCTGGTTGGGGAACTAAGGTCCCACGTGCCATGCGGCACAGCCAAAATAATAATAATAATAATAATAATAATAATAAAAGGAAAAGAAAAACTTGCTAAGGACAGAAATCTGGGCTTTTTCAACATTTAAGGAAGAACTGGTGGAGGCAGAAGATTACCCACCAACAAAAAGTGAGGAAGAAGAATTAAAGGGGAGACTCAGAAGAGAAAAAAAATCCAAAAAAGAAGAAAATTTTAAAAGGAGAAAGTGGTCAGTGTTGTCAAATGCCATAGAGGAGTCAAGCTGGATGAAGACTAAGAGAGAGTGTTTGATTTCTTTTTTTTAATTAATTTATTTATTTATTACTTTTGGCTGTGTTTGGTCTTCATTGCTGCATGCGGGCTTTCTCTAGTTGCGGGGAGCGGGGGCTACTCTCTTTGTTGTGATGCACAGGCTTCTCATTGCGGTGGCTTCTCTTGTTGCAGAGCACGGGCTCTAGGCGTGTGGGCTTCAGTAGTTGTGGCACATGGGCTCAGTAGGTGTGGCTCGCAGGCTCTAGAGCACAGGCTCAGTAGTTGTGGCGCACGGGCTTAGTTTTTCCACGGCATGTGGGATCTTCCCGGATGAGGGATGGAGCCCGTGTCCCCTGCGCTGGCAGGCGGATTCTTAACCACTGCGCCACCAGGGAAGTCCCCGTTTGATTTCATAATTAGATTGATTATGAAATGTGGTGAAAATTGGATGAGCAGAAAGAGTGGAGAAAGAGACTGGGAGCACAGGATGTTTTTGTAAGAAGTTTGAGAAGGAAAGAAAATAGTGTGGCAGTTTGGGAATGTTCAGTGTCAAGAAAAGATGTCAGCCTTTCTCAGGATAAGGGAAACTTGAAGCATTAGAGGAGTCATATTTATTAACCACCTGCTAATTTCCAGACACTGTGCTAGGAGGTGTATTTATGCATATTGTCAAGTCATAGAAGCTGAGGAGAAGGAGCAAAGGAGACTGAGACATTAAAAATGCAAAAAGGGGGATAGGTGAAGAAGCAAATCTTTAAGAGAATGGGATCGAAAGGACAGTGGATGGATTTGCATTGAAAAATATTCTGAGACAAAAGGAAAAACATGTTCAGGTGAGTACAAAATCTGGTCAGCTTGTAGACTGGGGAAAGGAAAATGAAGGGAATCCATCACCAGTGGTTTCCACCTTCTCCTGTGGAAAGTTCTACTTCCATCAACTAAACAGGAGGGGTGGGAAAGTAGAGAAATAGGCTCAGAAAGGGCAGGAAAGGGTTCAAGCTTGGGAATTGAGAGAGTGGTTGACAACAGCTAGAAGAACTTCTGAGAAGATTTGAGGATCCATCTAACGTGTTATCAGGGCGAGTACAATGAAAGTGTAGCTCAGATTACTGAGCTTAACAGAGCTGCAAGCTTAAAGATGAGACAGAGCTCAATAGCTTTTCTCAAACCTCCTCCAACCACTTGAAGCCCCTACAGCTTCAAACCTAAACTCTAATTTATTTTGTCAGGATGGATTGTGTTAAACTGACACAACCCTCACCTCCCCTTAGATACCTCCCCTTAGATAGATGATTTTTTTTTAATTGTTGTTTTTTGAAGAGCAGGTTGGGGGTTTCAGCTTTTCAACCAGGCTTTGATCTTCTGAGAGGATGTGGTGGAAGAGTAACCACTGCCTGGGGTCAGGACAAAACTACTGTAAAGAACTCAATCAGGGCTTCCTTGGTGGCGCAGTGGTTGAGAATCCGCCTGCCAATGCAGGGGACATGGGTTCGAGCCCTGGTCCAGGAAGATCCCACATGCCGCGGAGCAACTAAGCCCGTGCGCCACAACTACTGAGCCTGCGCTCTAGAGCCCACGAGCCACAACTGCTGAGGCCCGCACACCTAGAGCCCGTGCTCCGCAACAAGAGAGGCCACCGCAATGAGAAGCCTGCGCACCGCAATGAAGATTGGCCCCCGCTCACTGCAACTGGAGAAAAAGCCTGTGCGCAGCTCGCCGCAACAAGAGAAAAGCCCAAGTGCAACAACAAAGACCCAACGCAGCCAAAAATAAAATTAAAAAAAAAAAAAAGAACACAATCAGTTAGTCTCATGATGGAGAAGACTGTTACATGAACAGGGAAAGTAATTGTACATAATTGCTACTTGTAGAAAGTTCTGCTACTAAACTGACCCACAAAAGGTCACTCTAGATAAGTGATTATTGCTCTCTAGAAATAACTCTTGTGATGAATTTTCTCAGTGAAAATCTGCCTATAGCTTAGCAGGGGGAACATCTATCAGAAGACCACTGAGTCCAAAACCATAGACTGTGAAGCTGGAAATGTGTAGAGTGAATCTAACCCAAAACTTCCAACACAACATTGTAAATCAACTATACTCCAATGAAAAATAAAAATTAAAAACAAACAAATAATAGAAAAATAAAACTTTTTTAAAACCAAAAAAGAAAAAAAATAAATATAAATTCTTTTTTGTTATTGGAAACATAAAATAACCCAAAACAAAAAGTTCTGAACATGCAGTTCCCAAACTCCATGATGAGTTTCCTTACCTTTTCTTTCATACACTCAGAAAGTATTTAATAAATACTTATAATCATGTAGCAGATTCCGTTCTAGATGTTAGGGAAATAGCAGTAAACAAAAGAGATAAAGATCCCTACCTTCAAGGAGCTTCTATTATGGTGAAGAAAGACAAACAGTAAACAAAATAAATTATTGTTTAATTTATGGAGCATACTAAAAGGTGACAAATGCCAAGAAGAAACATTAATCAGGGAAAGTGTAGAGAGAGTTCCAGGGATAGGGGAGGAAGTAATCCAGGAAGGATCCACTGAGAAAGTGACATTTGAACAAAGACTTAAAAGAGCTGGGGGAGCAAGTCATGCGTATATACAGGGAAGAACATTCTAGAGTGACTAGCAAGTGCAAAGTCCCTGAGACAAGCTTCTGTTTGGCATATTTGAGAAGAGCAAGGAGACCTGTGAGCCTGGGGCAGAGAGAGTGAGGGAGAAAGTAACAGGAGATGCGATTAGAGGGATAATGAGGAGGAGCAAACCACGTAGGGCTTCATAAGCCGTTGGAACAACTTGGGCTTTTATTCTAAATAAGACAGTGAGGCTATTGTTCAAGGAATTGATATATGATCTCACTACAACTATAAAAACATGCTGATAGGTGAGAATGGATTGTAGGGAAGCAAAGATGGAAGAGGGGAGACCACTTGACAGGGTAATAAAATTATCCAGGTGAAAAATGAGCATAGTTTGGATGAGAATAATTGCAGTGAAAGTGATGAGCAAGGGGTAGGGTTCAAATTATATATTTAAAGTAGAATGAACAGGATTTACTGGTGGATGTGAGAATTGAGTAAAAAAAAAAAAAAAAAAGTTAAAGAACACTCTAAGGTCTTGGCCTGAGTAAATGGGAGAAAGTAGGTACCATTGACTAAGATGGCAAGACTTAGGTAAAGCATAACTTTCCAGGAACATGAGAAGGATGGTTTGGACGTGGTCGAGATACGTACTAAACAAGTTAGTGGACGTGTTGTGTAAGTAGCTAGATAAAAGCGTCTGGAGAGAAGAATTATAATATCCACCCATGCATTAAACATTTATTGCATACCTGCTTTGTGCCACGCATTGTGTTAGGTACAGTGATTACTAGGAGCTTTGCTTCCAAGGAATTCATGAACAGGTGGGAAAGACTGGCCTCTAACCTAATATATGAGATGTACTAAGTAGATATATTAGACAGCATAGAAAAGGGGTGGTCAACTTTGTCTGAAGAAATGATTCAGATAAGACAGAGGCAGAACAGAGTAGTGGTTAAAAGCACAGGCTCTGGATAAATAGACCTATATAGGGACCTAGATTTGAATCCTACCTCCATCACTTATTAGCTATATGACCTTGGGCATGTAAGTTACTTAACATCCCTAAAGGTTCCCTAATGTAAACTGGGGAAATTAATAGAACCCTTAGAAGCCAACTTCTTTTTTTTTGGCAGCACCACACGGCTTGCAGGATCTTAGTTCCCCGACCAGGGACTGCAGTGAAAGCACTGAGTCCTAATCACTGGACAGCCATGGAATTCCCGAAGCCAACATTTTTATTAGTTTATTATTTACCCAAATAGCTTGATGACTGGACGTGTGATGAGCCGGGCTGCAACTGCAGCCCGTGTATCAGGAAAGCTCTGGCCACATGTTCATGATGGCTCAACTCTGATTCTTTCTACCACTCCTAGGATCAATGAGAAAAGCAGCTTGGCTCCTCAAGACCATTATGAAGGTCTCTGTTCTTACAACTCCAGAAGCCACTGAGGGTGAGAATGTTACTTCAAATCAGTTTTCCCTATGGCACAAAATACACTGAGAAAATAATAAAAATAAAAAGTATCAAATTATCTCTTGACTTAGATTCATTATGTCCACCCAAACTTGCCAGAAAATTATCTAGTGGGAACCAGATAATCAGTATCAGCTTTAAAATACCCTGAAATTTGCAGCTATCCTATAAAATTTAATAATATAAACCCCTTCCATTTTCAAGTAAATCTTTTGTTGCCACAGATAAATTAAGTTTCCCAAATAGTCTTATGTCTTTTTACACAAAGGAAATTAAATATCCCAACTATGCGTTGAGTCTTTTCATTCTAGTCCCTGCATGGTGCCCAGTTACCTTCTCCAACCTGGGTCAGAAGCTGCACTCTACTAGTACCCAAAGTGGCTCCAACATACCTCTATCATTTGTGCTACTCTTTCAAGAATCCAGAGAGTTAAAGGACATAAAGGATTATCCCAGTACCAGCTCCACACCCACAAACCTTAGTAAACTCTAGGATGTCCCAGAACCAGCATGATCTTTGCAGCATTACAAATTCCATTATACAATAATATTCCCAAACCAAAGCTATGGTTTGGGAACATATATTGCCTTCTAAATCCACACTGCTATTTTCAGATGTAAATAATAGCAGAGATTTATGTAACTAAAGGTTAGAAATAGTAAGTTTAAAAAATGATAAAGAAAAAGACTATGGTTTTGGCTTCTCTGGATTACAAATCAATCCAAGTCCATAATTTATAATGACAGAAATCTCCCCGTAAGAATCTTCCTTGACACAGTGGTTAAGAATCTGCCTGGGAGGAGGAGAGAAGATGGCGGAAGAGTAAGACGCGGAGATCACCTTCCTTCCCACAGATACAGTAGAAATACATCTACACGTGAAACTACTCCTACAGAACACCCACTGAACGCTGGCAGAAAACGTCAGACCTCCCAAAAGGCAAGAAACTCCCCACGTACTTGGGTAGGGCAAAAGAAAAAAGAAATAACAGAGACAAAAGAATAGGGACGGGACCTGCACCAGTGGGAGGGAGCCGTGAAGGAGGAAAGGTTTCCACGCACTAGGAAGCCCCTTCGCGGGTGGAGACAGGGGGTGGCGGGAGGGGGGAAGCTTCGGAGCCACGGAGGAGAGCACAGCCACAGGGGTGCGGAGGGCAAAGCAGAGAGATTCCCACACAGAGGATCGGTGCCAACCAGCACTTACCAGCCCGAGAGGCTTGTCTGCTCCCCCGCCGGGCAGGGCGGGGCTGGGAGCTGAGGCTCGGGCTTCCGTTGGATCGCAGGGAGAGGACTGGTGTTGGCGGCGTGAACACAGCCTGAAGGGGTTAGTGCGCCACAGCTAGCCGGGAGGGAGTCCGGGAAAAAGTCTGCAGCTGCCGAAGAGGCAAGAGACTTTTTCTTCCCTCTTTGTTTCCTGGTGCGCGAGGAGAGGGGATTCAGAGCGCCGCCTAAACGAGCTCCAGAGACGGCCGCGAGCCACGGCGATCAGCGCGGACCCCAGAGACGGGCGTGAGACGCTAAGGCTGCTGCTGCCGCCACCAAGAAGCCTGTGTGCGAGCACAGGTCACTCTCCACACAGCCCCTCCTGGGAGCCGGTGCAGCCCGCCACGGCCAGGGTCCCGTGATCCAGGGACAACTTCCCAGGGAGAACGCACGTCGCGCCTCGGGCTGGTGCAACGTCACGACGCCTCTGACGCCACAGGCTCGCCCCGCCTCCTCCGTACCGCTCCCTCCCCCCGGCCTGAGTGAGCCAGAGCCCCCGAAGCAGCTGCTCCTTTAAACTCCGTTCTGTCTGGGCGGGGAACAGACGCCCTCAGGCGACCTACACGCAGAGGCGGATCCAAATCCAAAGCTGAGCCCCGGGAGCTGTGCGAACAGGGAAGAGAAGGGGAAATCTCTCCCAGCAGCCTCAGGAGCAGCGGATTAAAGCTCCACAAACAACTTGATGTGCCTGCATCTGTTGAACACCTGAACAGACAACGAATCATCCCAAACTCAGGAGGGGGACTCTGGGAGCAGGATATATTAATTTTTCCCCTTTTCCTTTTTTTGTGAGTGTATATGTATATGCTTCTGGGTGAGATTTTGTCTGTATAGCTTTGCTTTATAATAGCTTTATTTTACTTCACTATATTATATCCTCTTTCTTTCTTTCTTTCTATTTTTTCTCCCTTTTACTCTGAGCCGTGTGGATGAAAGGCTCTTGGTGCTCCAGCCAGGCATCAGGGCCGTGCCTCTGAGGTGGGAGAGCCAACTTCAGAACACTGGTCCACAAGAGACCTCCCAGCTCCACGTAATACCAAACGGCAAAAATCTCCCAGAGATCTCCATCTCAACATCAAGACCCAGCTTCACTCAACGACCAGCAAGCTACAGTGCTGGACACCCTATGCCAAACAACTAGCTAGACAGGAACACAACCCCATCCATTAGCAGAGAGGCTGCCTAAAATCATAATAAGGCCACAGACACCCCAAAATACACCACCAGACATGGACGTACCCACCAGAAAGACAAGATCCAGCCTCATCCACCAGAACTCAGGCACTAGTTCCCTCCACCAGGAAGCCTACACAACCCACTGAACCAAGCTTAGCCACTGGGGACAGATACCAAAAACAATGGGAACTACGAACCTGCAGCCTGTGAAAAGGAGACCCCAAACACAGTAAGATAAGCAAAATGAAATGACAGAAAAACACACAGCAGATGAAGGAGCAGGGTCAAAACACACCAGACCTAACAAATGAAGAGGAAATAGGTCTACCTGAAAAAGAATTCAGAATAATGATAGTAAGGATGATCCAAAATCTTGGAAATAGAATAGACAAAATGCAAGAAACATTTAACAAGGACGTAGAAGAACTAAAGAGGAACCAAGCAATGATGAAAAACACAATAAATGAAATTAAAAATACTCTAGATAGGATCAATAGCAGAATAACTGAGGCAGAAGAACGGATAAGTGACCTGGAAGATAAAATGGTGGAAATAACTACTGCAGAGCAGGATAAAGCAAAAAGAATGAAAAGAACTGAGGACAGTCTCAGAGACCTCTGGGACAACATTAAACGTACCAACATTCGAATTATAGGGGTCCCAGAAGAAGAAGAGAAAAAGAAAGGGACTGAGAAAATATTTGAAGAGATTATAGTTGAAAACTTCCTTAATATGGGAAAGGAAATAGTTAATCAAGTCCTGGAAGCACAGAGAGTCCCATACAGGATACATCCAAGGAGAAACACGCCAAGACACATATTAATCAAACTGTCAAAAATTAAATATAAAGAAAACATATTAAAAGCAGCAAGGGAAAAACAACAAATAACACACAAGGGAATCCCCATAAGGTTAACATCTGATCTTTCAGCAGAAACTCTGCAAGCCAGAAGGGAGTGGCAGGATATACTTAAAGTGATGAAGGAGAAAAACCTACAACCAAGATTACTCTACCCAGCAAGGATCTCATTCAGATTTGATGGAGAAATTAAAACCTTTACAGACAAGCAAAAGCTGAGAGAGTTCAGCACCACCAAACCAGCTTTACAACAAATGCTAAAGGAACTTCTCTAGGCAAGAAACACAAGAGAAGGAAAACACCTACAATAACAAACCCAAAACATTTAAGAAAATGGGAATAGGAACATACATATCGATAATTACCTTGAATGTAAATGGATTAAATGCTCCCACCAAAAGACAGAGCCTTGCTGAATAGATACAAAAACAAGACCCATATATATGCTGTCTACAAGAGACCCACTTCAGACCTAGAGACACATACAGACTGAAAGTGAGGGGATGGAAAAAGATATTCCATGCAAATGGAAATCAAAAGAAAGCTGGAGTAGCAATTCTCATATCAGACAAAATAGACTTTAAAATAAAGACTATTACAAGAGACAAAGAAGGACACTATATAATGATCAAGGGATCGATCCAAGAGGAAGGTATAACAACTGTAAATATTTATGCACCCAACATAGGAGCACCTCAATACATAAGGCAAATACTAACAGCCATAAAAGGGGAAATCGACAGCAACACAATCATAGTAGGGGACTTTAACACCCCACTTTCACCAATGGACAGGTCATCCAAAATGAAAATAAATAAGGAAACACAAGCTTTAAATGATACATTAAACAAGATGGACTTAATTGATATTTATAGGACATTCCACCCAAAAACAACAGAATACACATTTTTCTCAAGTACTCATGGAACATTCTCCAGGATAGATCATATCTTGGGTCACAAGTCAAGCCTTGGAAAATTTAAGAAAATTGAAATCATATCAAGTATCTTTTCCGACCACAACGCTATGAGACTAGATATCAATTACAGGAAAAGATCTGTAAAAAATACAAACACATGGAGGCTACACAATACACTACTTAATAACGAAGTGATCACTGAAGAAATCAAAGGGGAAATCAAAAAATACCTAGAAACAAATGACAATGGAGACACGACGACCCAAAACCTATGGGATGCAGCAAAAGCAGTGCTAAGAGGGAAGTTTATAGCAATACAAGCCTACCTCAAGAAACAGGAAACAGGGCTTCCCTGGTGGCGCAGTGGTTGAGAATCTGCCTGCCAATGCAGGGGACACGGGTTCGAGCCCTGGTCTGGGAAGATCCCACATGCCGCGGAGCAACTAGGCCCGTGAGCCACAATTGCTGAGCCTGCGCGTCTGGAGCCTGTGCTCCGCAACAAGAGAGGCCACGATAGTGAGAGGCCCCGCGCACCGCGATGAAGAGTGGCCCCCACTTGCCGCAACTAGAGAAAGCCCTCGCACAGAAACGAAGACCCAACACAGCCATAAATAAATAAATAAATAAATTAATTAATTAAAAAAAAAAAAAAAAAAAAGAAACAGGAAACATCTCGAATAAACAACCTAACCTTGCACCTGAAGCAATTAGAGAAAGAAGAACAAAAAAACCCCAAAGCTAGCAGAAGGAAAGAAATCATAAAGATCAGATCAGAAATAAATGAAAAAGAAATGAAGGAAACAATAGCAAAAATCAATGAAACTAAAAGCTGGTTCTTTGAGAAGATAAACAAAATTGATAAACCATTAGCCAGACTCATCAAGAAAAAAAGGGAAAAGACTCAAATCAATAGAATTAGAAATGAAAAAGGAGAAGTAACCACTGACACTGCAGAAATACAAAAGATCATGAGAGATTACTACAAGCAGCTCTATGCCAATAAAATGGACAATCTGAAAGAAATGGACAGATTCTTAGAAATGCACAACCTGCCGAGACTGAACCAGGAAGAAATAGAAAATATGAACAGACCAATCACAAGCACTGAAATTGAAACTGTGATTAAAAACCTTCCAACAAACAAAAGCCCAGGACCAGATGGCTTCACAGGTGAATTCTATCAAACATTTAGAGAAGAGCTAACACCTATCCTTCTCAAACTCTTCCAAAATATAGCAGAGGGAGGAACACTCCCAAACTCATTCTACGAGGCCACCATCACCCTGATACCAAAACCAGACAAAGATGTCACAAAGAAAGAAAACTACAGGCCAATATCACTGATGAACATAGATGCAAAAATCCTCTACAAAATACTAGCAAACAGAATCCAACAGCACATTAAAAGGATCATACACCATGATCAAGTGGGGTTTATCCCAGGAATGCAAGGGTTCTTCAATATATGCAAATCAATCAACGTGATACACCATATTAACAAATTGAAGGAGAAAAACCATATGATCATCTCAATAGATGCAGAGAAAGCTTTTGACAAAATTCAACACCCATTTATGATAAAAGCCCTGCAGAAAGTAGGCATAGAGGGAACTTTCCTCAACATAATAAAGGCCATATATGACAAACCCACAGCCAACATTGTCCTCAATGGTGAAAAACTGAAACCATTTCCACTAAGATCAGGAACAAGACAAGGTTGCCCACTCTCACCACTATTATTCAACATAGTTTTGGAAGTGTTAGCCACAGCAATCAGAGAAGAAAAAGAAATAAAAGGAATCCAAATCGGAAAAGAAGAAGTAAAGCTGTCACTGTTTGCAGATGACATGATACTATACATAGAGAATCCTGAAGATGCTACCAGAAAACTCCTAGAGCTAATCAATGAATTTGGTAAAGTAGCAGGATACAAAATTAATGCACAGAAATCTCTTGCATTTCTATACACTAATGACGAAAAATCTGAAATTGAAATTAAGAAAACACTCCCGTTTACCACTGCAACAAAAAGAATAAAATATCTAGGAATAAACCTACCTAAGGAGACAAAAGACCTGTATGCAGAAAATTATAAGACACTGATGAAAGAAATTAAAGATGATACAAATAGATGGAGAGATATACCATGTTCTTGGATTGGAAGAATCAACATTGTGAAAATGACTATACTACCCAAAGCAATCTACAGATTCAATGCAATCCCTATCAAACTACCACTGGCATTTTTCACAGAACTAGAACAAAAAATTTCACAATTTGTATGGAAACACAAAAGACCCCGAATAGCCAAAGCAATCTTGAGAACGAAAAATGGAGCTGGGGGAATCAGGCTCCCTGACTTCAGACTATACTACAAAGCTATGGTAATCAAGACAGTTTGGTACTGGCACAAAAACAGAAATATAGATCAATGGAACAGGATAGAAAGCCCAGAGATAAACACACGCACATATGGTCACCTTATCTTTGATAAAGGAGGCAAGCATATACAGTGGAGAAAAGACAGCCTCTTCAATAAGTGGTGCTGGGAAGATTGGACAGATACATGTAAAAGTATGATATTAGAACACTCCCTGACACCATGCACAAAAAATAAACTCAAAATGGATTAAAGACCTAAGTGTAAGGCCAGACACTATCAAACTCTTAGAGGAAAACATAGGCAGAACACTCTATGACATACATCACAGCAAGATTCTTTTTGACCCAGCTCCTAGAGAAATGGAAATAAGAACACAAATAAACAAATGGGACCTAATGAAACTTAAAAGCTTTCGCACAGCAAAGGAAACCATAAACAAGACCAAAAGACAACCATCAGAATGGGAGAAAATATTTGCAAATGAAGCAACTGACAAAGGATTAATCTCCAAGATTTACAAGCAGCTCATGCAGCTCAATAACAAAAAAACGAACAACCCAATCCAAAAATGGGCAGAAGACCTAAATAGACATTTCTCCAAAGAAGATATACAGATTGCCAACAGACGCATGAAAGAATGCTCAACATCATTAACCATTAGAGAAATGCAAATCAAAACTACAATGAGATATCATCTCATACCGGTCAGAATGGCCATCATCAAAAAATCTAGAAACAATAAATGCTGGAGAGGGTGTGGAGGAAAGGGAACACTCTTGCACTGTTGGTGGAAATGTAAATTGATACAGCCACTATGGAGAACAGTATGGAGGTTCCTTAAAAAACTACAAATAGAACTACCATACGACCCAGCAATCCCAGTACTGGGCATATACCCTGAGAAAACCATAGTTCAAAAAGAATCATGTACCAAAATGTTCATTGCAGCTCTATTTACAATAGTCAGGACATGGAAACAACCTAAGTGTCCATCATCGGATGAATGGATAAAGAAGATGTGGCACATATATACAATGGAATATTACTCAGCCATAAAAAGAAATGAAATGGAGGTATTTGTAATGAGGTGGATGGAGTTAGAGTCTGTCATACAGAGTGAAGTAAGTCAGAAAGAGAAAAACAAATACAGTATGCTAACACATATATATGGAATCTAAGGGGAAAAAAAAAAAAGGCCATGAAGAACCTAGTGGCAAGACGGGAATAAAGACACAGACCTACTAGAGAATGGACTTGAGGATATGGGGAGGGGGAGGGGTGAGATGTGACAGGGTGAGAGAGTGTCATGGACATATATACACTACCAAATGTAAAATAGATAGCTAGTGGGAAGCAGCCGCATAGCACAGGGAGATCAGCTCGGTGCTCTGTGACCACCTAGAGGGGTGGGATAGGGAGGGTGGGAGGGAGGGAGATGCAAGAGGGAAGAGATATGGGAACATATGTATATGTATAACTGATTCACTTTGTTATAAAGCAGAAACTAACACACCATTGTAAAGCAATTATACTTCAATAAAGATGTTTAAAAAAAAAAAAAAGAATCTGCCTGCCAAAGCAGGGGACACAGGTTCGAGTCCTGGTCTGGGAGGATCCCACATGCCGCGGAGCAACTAGGTCCGTGCGCCATAGCTACTGAGCCTGAGCTCCTGGAGCCTGTGCTCCGCAACAAGAGAAGCCACCGCAATGAGAAGCCCACGCACCACAACGAGGAGTGGCCCCTGCTCGCCGCAAGTAGAGAAAGCCTGCGCGCAGCAACGAAGACCCAATGCAGCCAAAAATAAATAAATTTATTTTTTTAAAAAAAGAATCTTCCTATGTCCTAGTGGAAAATTCATCTCCCATGCAAACTGTCTCTTCTCTTGAAGAATGGCTTTTGAAATCCTTTTCAAAATGATTTTGAAGTTTCTGGCCAGTCTGTGGGTTTTCTCTTGAGTAATCCCTTCTTTTAGAACTCACACGATGTATTTCAAATCTCTTAATTTCCCTTCCCAGCTACAGTAAGTCCCCTACATACAAACGAGTTCCGTTCTGAGAGCACATTCCTAAATCCAATTTGTTCATAAGTCCAACAAGGTTAGCCTAGGTACCCAACTAACACAATCGGCTATATAGTACTGTACTGTAATAGGTTTACAATACTGTTCACACAAATAATACATAAAAAACAAACACACAAAAAAATTTTAATCTTACAGTACAGTACTTTGAAAAGTACAGAAGTACAGTACAACAGCTGGCACACAGGGGCTGGCATCGAGTGAACAGGCAAGAAGAGTTGCTGACTGGAGGAGGGAGAGGAGGTGGGAGACGGTAGAGCTGAAGGAACGTCAGCAATAGGAGACGGAGGACAAGCTGCAATTTCACTCACGCCTGACGTTGATGGCACAGGTTCTGGTTCCTTGCTGGATTCAATTCTATCTACTCTCCTGAAAAAAATGATCCAGCGATGTCTGGGTAGTAGCTCTTTTTTTCTCATCATAGATGACACCGTAGCACTGGATTGCATTCTGAACGGCTGCTGCAACCTTTGTGTACCGTTCTACGTTCAGGTCCTGTGCCCCCAAAACTAACAGTGCCTCCTCAAATAAAGAAAATCCCCTTGCTATTTCCTGCATCGTGAATCTCCTCAGTTCTTCAGTTACTTCTTCCTCTCTTTGTCCTTTCTTTGGGCCTCCAATTCCATCAGGTCTTCATTAGTAAGCTCCTCGTGTTGCACAGCAAGGAGCTCAATGAAGTCGTCCTCTTGCAGATCTAGCTTGAAATAAAGATACTGTACTTCTGTACTCTATACAGTACTGTACAGTAAAGTACACCAAAGCACAACCACTTGTAGAGGCTGCACACATGTGACAATGTACGCCAGACTCCTGAACTAACTTACATGATTGGACATGGGAACGCATGTTAGCATCTTTGAAAGTTCCCAACTAGAAGGTTCATATGTAGGGGAGTTACTGTACCATTTAATTCCTGCACATCTGGCTTCCCATTGCTGAATTCTTTGTAGTGAGGGGTAGTGAGGGCCTCTACCTTGATTTACAGCCTCTGCTTCCCTGTGTGTCAAAGTCAACCAAGTGAAGTTCATAACTTATATCCCTGCCCCACCCCAAGTGCCCCACTCCTGCTTTTATGGGTGGGCAAAAAAGTGCCTTCGGTTTTTAAGTAAAAATAAAAGACACATTTTTCATTTTCACCAAGAACTTTATTGAACAACGTATTCACTCTTTTGTTCCACTACCTTCTGCCATTTTTCAGGCAACTTCATAATTCCATCTTCCCAAAACTTTTTTATCTTTTTGAGCAAAGAACTGTTCCAGGCGCCTTTTACAATCTTCCAGGGAATTGAAATTTTTTCCATTAAGAGAATTTTGTAAAGACTGAAATAAATGGAAATCCAAAGTTACAATGTCTGGTGAATACAGAGGATGAATCAGAACTTCCCAGCCAAGCTGTAACAGTTTTTGCCTGGTCATCAAAGAAACGTGAGGTCTTCTGTTACCCTGATGGAAGATTATGCATTTTCTGTTGGCTAATTCTGGATGCTTTTCATCAAGTGCTGCTTTCATTTGGTCTAATTGGGAGCAGTACTTGTTGGAATTAATCGTTTGATTTTCCGGAAAGAGCTCATAATAGAGGACTCCCAAACCCACCATATACACATCACATTCTTTGGGTGAAGACCAGCATTTGCTGTGGTTGGTAGTGGTTCATTTCTCTTGCCCCATGATCTCTTCTCTTCCACATTATTGTACAGTATCCACTTTTCATCGCCTGTCACAATTTGTTTTAAAAATGGAACTTTTTCATTACATTTAAGTAGAGAATCGCACGCGGAAATACGGTCAAGAAGGTTTTTTTCACTTAACTTATGTGGAACCCAAACATCGAAGCGATTTGCATAACCAAGCGGTGCAAATGATTTTCAGCGCTTGATTTGGATATTTTGAGTGTGTCGGCTATCTCCTGCATGGTATAACGTTGACTGTTCTCATTCAATGTCTCTATTTGATCGCTATCAACTTCAACTGGTCTACCCGACCACGGAGCATGATCCAGTGAGAAATCTCCAGCAAGAAACTTCACAGACCACTTTTGACATGTTCGATCAGTCACAGCACCTTCTCCATACACTGCACAAGTATGGAGATTTTGCATTTCAGTTGTGTTTTTACCTTTCTTGAAATAATAAAACATAATATGCCAAAAATGTTGCTTTTTTTCTTCCATCTTCAATATTAAAATGGCTACACAGAAATTCGCCAATTTTGATAAGTCTTTTTTTAAATGCATGCTGATGTGACAGCTGTCACATACAATCTAACAAAATTATTTTGAATGAAGTTAAGGACAACTAAGTGCTACTAGAGCCATCTTACGGAAAAAACCGAACGGACCTTTTGGCCAACCCAATATCTCTGTATGTTTTTTTCCATATTCAGCAAAATCCCAAGTCTTTCCTAGCTCTGTGCTGCTGCTGCTGATTCTTTCCAATCTTGCAAGTCAGGGACTTGAAGATAAACAATATGACAGAAACTTGCTCATGCAGCATGATTGGAATCAGTAACTTGTCAGTTAACCTACAAAGCTGACGAATCATTTTTTTAAAAATATAAATTCATGCTATACATTTTATTTTAATTTCAGACATGTAAGTCTGTGTTTATTTCCCATTTTGCCAAGCCAGTACTGCATGGTATTTAGTCTGAGTTTAAATCTGGTCCCACTATTTAACACTTACATGATTCTGGGAATTAATGAGAACAAACACTTATATAGCACTTACTATGTGCCAATCAATTTCCTAAGTGCTCTACCTATGTTCACTAATTTATTCTTTATAAGATCCTTATTTTGTTTAGTTTTTAAGGGATGCCCTAACAATTAACACAAACCAAGTGGCTTAAAACAACAGAAATTTATTCCCTTAAAGTTCTAGAGGCTACAAGTCCAAAATCAAGGTGTCAGAAGAGCCAGCCTCCCTTTGAAGGCTCTAGGGAAGAATTCCTCCCTGCCTCTTCCTAGATGTTGTGGTTGCTGGCAATCCTTGGCTTATAGCTGTCAACACCTGCCTTTGGCTTCCCAATGCAGTCTTCCCTCTGTGTGTGTCTGTACATCTCCAAATCTCCCTCTCCCAGTAACTGGATTTAGAGCCCACCCTATGCCAGTATGATTTCAACTTAACTTGATTGCATCTGCAAAGACCCTATTTCCATATAAGATCACGGAAGTACCAGGATTAGGATTTCAGCAAATCTTTTGGGGGATCCAAATCAACCCACCACACCTAAGAAGAAAGAATTACTGATTATCCAATTTCACAAATAAGGCAATTACAGCTCAAAGAGGTTAAGTAATTCGCTTAAGGTTATACAACTAGAGAGTAGTAGAACCAATATTTATTGATAAATTTGTCTCCCAATCTGGCTCTCAATTCTTGCTCTTAACCAGGGAGTCTAAAAGACTCCCTCTAAACAGAAGAAGGAAACTGAGGGGAGTGAGTGCTGTGCCTGACACCACCAAACCAAAGCCCGAACTCTGAGCTGGCCTGGGCCTAGCGAATGAATCTAAATCTCCAAGAGCAGGTTCCTCTCGCCTGCAGACCTGCAGCTGCCCTTGCAGTTTAAGGAATTACCACTTGAGGTCGACTCTCCCTGCTGGAGGCTTATGCCCTCCACAGGGACTCCAGGTCTGCAAAGGTAGGTGTTAGGTAGAAAGAAATAGGGAAATGTCTGGGATCCCAGATTTTTGAAAGCCCCCCACAGCTTTCAAAATTTTAGTTTTCAATTTCAATTTCTCCCCAAATTTTCAAAAGATATATGTGCAAAATCTGGGCTGCTTTTGAACAGCTAGTTCTTTGAACCTGAAACCCTCATAAGCAGTCAGGCTGGGACACAGTCTATTCACATCTGGCACTCTGACCTGAGCACATTTACAGACAGTAAAAGTGATTGTGGTGCCTAAGGAATTCCATACAAAAATACAGCACGACGCCCATGGACCTTTTTTCTTATTACACCAAAAACCCATGAGCCCTCCTCAGAAATGAAAATAAGCTGGGGTAAGGAAAGGGGAGGGAATTGTGTCCCCACTAAAGCCAGCATCCCCAAATCTGTTATTCTTCCTGAAAGTGACCAGCCACCAGCCACCTAAAACAGAAACCTGTGATTTGTCCCAGATTCTTCCATCTCCCTCCTCTCTGTGTCCCACCAGTGATGCTAATTCTCAATTATCCTTAGTGACCCACATCTGTGTCTTCCTCTCATGTGTCCTTGTCCCCCCACTGCAGTGGTTCAGGCCTCATCGTGTGTGTTATTACAATAGCATTCTAACAGACTTCACTGCTTCCAACGTTACCCCTCCATAAGACTGCCCACAAACACTCTAAATATTAAATTGGATCCTATTATTTCTCAGCATAAAATTGCTCAGTGACTCCCCAGCATGTTCAAGATGGAATACGAATGCCCTAACATGAAGGCCCTACTCTCATGCATCCCCAACTCTGTCCATGGCCCACTTACCTGCTGGTTCCTTTTTATTTTGAAAATTCAGCTCGTGGTTCACATCCTCCCAGATGTTTGCTCTTCTTTTCCCTTCATAGACTTCTCACATGGCCCTTTGACCATTGTATTGTCATCACCTGTTAACTGTTCTCTTGGTTTCGTCTACCCAACACCAAGCACAATTTCCGGTACATAGTAGGAAGTCAATAAATAGTTATTGAATAGTAATGTCATGTCTGAAAAAGTGTAGGAGAATGTGTGACAGTTGACTCATACAGTCATAGCCACTATTTGGGAACTGGCATAACAGAGAATAAAAAGATGGAGACATAGTCCCTGACTCACCAACTTCATGAAGATGTTATTTTGGGGAGAAGAGCAAGGAATACTTCCTTTGACCAGTTACCATGTACCACAAGCTCCCCAAGGGAGATAGAAGCAGAGGAGAAAGTAAGATGATTAATTGAGAACTTAGCTCCAAACCCCATCACAGAAGTCGAGTTAATGTGGCTGAACCCCATGTCCTACCTTCATCCCAAAGCCCACATCTGAATCTCACCTCTGGGCACTCCAACGTGAAGAAATTCCAGAAAATATCTGCTCACAAGAAGTACTAGAGGAAAGGACGACAGAATACGCATCTCAGGTGCTTAGAATAGAGCAAGTCTAAGACACCTTCACTGGCCTTTCTCAGAAGGGGGTCACCTCCCAGGCCTATGCTATCTAACAAAGTGGCTGCGTGGAAGACTTTCTCTACGGCACAGGGACACCACCATGTTTCTAAGCCTGAACAATTCATTGCAACTGCTCTTCTGCTTGGCAGTGGGTTGACTGAGGAGTAGAAGAATTGAGAAGAACAATGAGCTTCGCCACTTCCCCTCTACCTCAGTAGTCTTTTTGGAAAAGTATTTTTACCTAGGACCATCTTGTTCTATGTGTAACCCTAATAAAGGCTGGGGGCCTCACATGGCCCACTGTCTGTAGGCATTTACATTCAAGGGGAAAACATATCTAAATCCAAATCCTTGAAAAATAATATGTATTTTCACTATAGGTTTTCTTAGAGCAGTCAGGTTTTGGAACACACACCTTTGGGTTGTTAGTACTTATAACAGTGCGTGGCACATAGTAGTAAGTGCTCAATAAATATCTACTGAAAGATGAATGAATGAATATCTGTTTTAAAGCATTTATTAACAATACTTCACTCTAATTTTTAAATTTCTCCGTTACTTGCCTATGAGCTCCTCATCTCTTGAATATACTTTAGGGTATATGCTAGCACCTATTACAGGGCTAGAATATAGTAATAACTGACTGACTGCTTTATTTATGAATATCACACTCAGCTTTTAAAAATGTAATCACTGAAGAAGTTAAAGAAAAAGTCCCCCAAGGACTTTGATTTAAATAGATTTGAAGAAATTACAATACATATGGGAAAAAATTTCTTAAATCAAGTATGCAGAGGCAAAGTAAAAGATAATTTAAAAAAATCATATATAAGGGAAAGCTCAAATAGCCTAATGAATTCATCTAGCCCACTGGCTTTGCATCTTCCACTTCTAATTTATGCTACTGACACCAGATGGCGATATTTTATCATGATTGACTGAGTCATGGCCATTTGTGAATTTATTCAGCAAATGTATAGCGGGAGGCCTTTGCTAGGCACAAAGAATTCATAGTGAATGACACATAGACCTTGATATGTGTTTATAATCTATTGGGAGAGTGGGTTAGCTATACAGATAATGGAAAAGTACAGTCATGATGATACAAAATAATAGGCAACATATTTTAAGGGACAAAAGACCTGAAAAGACACTTCATGAACAAGAATACAAATAGACTAAAAGTACAAAAAAGTGATCAACATTATTAGTCATCAGGAAAATGCACTTTAAAAGGTCAGTGAGATACTACTGTATCCCAGTAAGAATGACTAAAATGAAAAGGACTTAGAAAACTAAGAGATGTTGAGGCCGTGGAGCATTTGGAAAGCTTGCACACTGCTGCGGGGAACGTAAACTCAACAAGCACTTGGAGAACTGCTTGGTGTGTCCACTAAACCTAACCTGACAAACACCCTGTGACCTAGCACTTCCACTTCCGGGTATAAACCAACAGAAGTGAGTGCTTATGTGCACCAAAGCCTTGCACAGATACGTTCATCACAGATTATTTATGATAGAAAAAACAGAAAGAACTCATACCCATCAATAGTACAAAGTATAAAGTATGGTATATGCACAATATATGCAATAACTGGAATATTACACAGCAATGAAGAACAAAATACTGCTGCTTATAGCAACAAGGATGAATCTCACTAAATACAATGTTGACTGAAAGAAGCCAGACCTCAAAGAGCACATACTATATGATTACATTTAGGTGAGGCTCAAGAACAGGAAAACTAATCTATGAGGATAAAGGTCAGAATATTTGTTATTTGGAGGAGCAGGGTAAATATTGAGAGGAAGGGGGCAAAATGAGCCTTCTGTTGTGCTAGAAATATTCTGTGTCTTGATCAAGGGCTGTATATGCTGAGGTATATACAGATGTAAAATTTTATTGAGCTGTATAAGATTTGTGCACTTCACATATAAGTTATTCCTCAATAAACAAATAAAGAGAAATCAATAGTCAACACCACTGAATGTTTATTAGGTGCAAGGCATTTTGTCAATACATATATTATCTCAGTCATCACAATAATTCTCTTTTTCCCAGCCCTATTGAGATATAATTGACATATAACATTCTATAAGGTGTACAAGGTGATGATTTAATATATGTATATATTATAAAACGATTACCACAATAAATTAGTTAATACACCCATCACCTCACAAAGTTACCGTGTCTGTGTGTGTGTGTGTGTGCTGAGAACTTTTAAGATCTACTCTCCTAGCAACTTTTAAGTATACAATACAGTATTGTTAACTATAGTCACCACGCTGTAATATTAGACCCCCCAGAACTTCTTCATCTTGTAATTGGAAGTTTATACCCTTTGATCACCCTCACCAACTTCCCCCATCTCCCCCTCCTTCCTGCCCCTGGCAACTACCAATCTACTCTCTTTTTCTATGAGTTTGTTTTTTTTAGATTCCACATATGATATCACACGGCATGTATCTTTGTCTGACTTATTTCACTTTGCACAGTGTCCTCAAGTTTCATCCGTGTTGTTGCAAAAGGCAGGATTTCCTTCTTTTTATGGCTAACTAGTATTGCATTTGTGTTCCCTTTTCTCCACATCCTTGCCAACACTTGTTATTTCTTGTCTTTTTGATCACAGCCATTCTAACAGGTGTGAGGTGATCTCATTATGGTTTTGATTCGCATTTCCCTGATGATTAGAGTCATCACAGTAATTCTAAGAGGGATGTCCAATTCCTAATCCCAGCTGACAGATCAGGAAGCTGAGGTTTAGAGAGCTCAGTAACCCGCGCAGGTGCATGTGACATGCACGTGGCAGAGGAAGAACCCAGACCGTCTGGTTGTAAAGTCCAAGCTCTAGTCTACTGTTTAATGGCTTCCCCATTTTACAAGGCCCAGTAGGAGGGATGAATTCTGCCTTAGGGGGAAGTAGATTAGCAAAGACTTCAAACAAAAGGAAGATACATTTTGAAACAAACAAGTGAACCGAAATGTTATCTATCAGTTTCCTTGCTTCCTGCTAGAACTATGGAATCCTGGATTTGGAAGTAGGTGTAGCGATCACCTAGTCTAGTCCAATCCTTTTTTATTTTATTTTGTTTTGTTTTGTTTTGTTTAGTTTTTTACAATCCTTTATTTTATTCGTGAAGGAAATAAAGCTCAGGGTGGCAGCGACACTCATTTAATGCTAGCAAAGAACAGAGCTAAGGTCAACTGGAAAATAGCTGACCTTAACCAGAGAGATTAAGTAACTGCCAATGGCCACCCAGAAGTAAGTGGTGGAGCCAGTATCTGAATCCCCACAGGGTGACTGCAGAACCTGCTCTCTTAACCACTGTGCCGTACGGGCTTCTGACTCCTAGCCCTGCGCTCCATCCACTGCCCCAGCCTGCCTCCCAAAATACACTGAAAAGTCAGCACATTCAGAGAGACTGGAGTCGTCACAGTGCACTGGAGGTGGGGAGGCAGACCAGGAGACTGGCATGCTTGCCATATCAAATCAGGCCAGATCCAAATGCAGACAAATTGGGAAGATAATTGAGAATTGCCAATCAAAGTCAATTTTGAGCAGAAAGAAAACAGCATTGGAAAACCACCTAATTTACACCAAGGGATGGTTTCAAGACTTGAATTTAGATCCAGAGGAAGAAAAGCTCAGTTTTAGAAAAGTTCAATTAAGGCATTAAAAAATCCAATTTGGATCAAGGCGGTAGGTCTGTCTAAGCACTGGGGTTAAGATGCTTATCTGGCTAAGGCGCCACAGCCCGGCGTTCACAGCTTATCCCAGCCTCCCTCTCCCTCACCCCTCTTTCCGTCTGCCCCTCCCTGCTCCCCAAAAGAAGTTCTTCCTAGTTTTTCTTGGGACTTTTGCAATCCTTGCTCACTTTGCAATGTTCCATTTCATCTCTGAACATCTCTCAATGTTCCATTTCATCTCTAACATATTGATGGTCTTTGTCTTGGTACAACTGGCCTTGTGGAATCTTTCCTTCATTGTATGACTTTACTATGGCAGCTGTAACCAGTTACCACAAACTTGGTAGCTTAAAACAATACCAATCTATTCTCTCCTAGTTCTGGAGACCATAAATCCAAAACCAGTATCACTGGTCCAAAATGAAGCTGTCAGGGCTTCCCTGGTGGCGCAGTGGTTGAGAGTCTGCCTGCCGATGCAGGGGACAGGGGTTCGA
This sequence comes from Balaenoptera acutorostrata, assembly GCF_949987535.1. NCBI lineage: Eukaryota > Metazoa > Chordata > Mammalia > Artiodactyla > Balaenopteridae > Balaenoptera > Balaenoptera acutorostrata. The sequence goes on along the minus strand of NC_080072.1, from coordinate 103,302,247 downwards.
GCCCTGGTCTGGGAAGATCCCACATGCCGCAGAGCAACTGGGCCCGTGAGCCACAACTACTGAGCCTGCGCGTCTGGAGCCTGTGCTCCGCGACAAGAGAGGCCGCGACAGTGAGAGGCCCGCGCACCGCGATGAAGAGTGGCCCCCGCTCGCCGCAACTAGAGAAAGCCCTCGCACAGAAACGAAGACCCAACACAGCTAAAAATAAATAAATACATAAATAAATTTTAAAAACAACAAAAAAACCCCCAAATCAACCTGTCAGCCTAGCTGCACACCCTCTGGGGGCTCTAGGGGAGCATCTGTGCCTTAGAGCTTCCAGCTTCAGGTGGGTGCCCACATGGCATTCCTGGGCTTGTGGCTGCATCCCTACAATCTCTTCCTCCATCTTCCCAAGGCCTGTGTGCGTCTTCTCCCCTTGGTTCTCTCTTACAAAGACCCACCCAGACCATCCTGATAATCCCCTCATTACAAGATACTTAATTTAGTCACGTCACCGTATAAAATAGTATTCACTCTTTATCCAAATAAGGTAATACTTTAAAGTTCCAGGGATTAGGAATTGATCTCTTTGGGTGGCCATGAGTCAGCTTGCTACTTTTCAAGCCCTAGAACTACAGAAAGATAGATTTAGAAATTAAAAAACCCTCTCTAACAACCCACTAAAAATATCACCACCATCAAGGAGAATTCCTCTCTTAAACTCTCTTCAGTCTGGCTGTTTTTCCTCACCATCCTCTGAAAATACTCTTGTTCAGTCTGCCAAATCCAGCGACGATTTCTCGGTTCTTTATGCTACTGTAGCAGCATTTGACACAGTAGAGCACTTCTTCCTGGAAACTATGCTCCTTCATTCCCTCCTACTCTACTGGCTACTTCTTTTCAGTCTTCTCTCCTGGATCATCATCTTCACACAACTTCTGAGGATCAGAGTGCCCATGGCTCAGTCCTTGGACCGCTTTCCGTCTTTATCTATTCGTATTCCCTTATTCCCCCAGCTTTAAAGCCTCTGATACACTGATAATACCCAAATTTAAATCTCCATCCCAGTCTCTCCCCTAAACATCCAGCGTTAGTACAGAATAGCTACTTGACATCTCCATTTGAATGTCTAACAGGGATCTCAATCCTAACGTGCCCCAAACTGACCTCTTTATTCTGCTCCCCTCCCCAAGCTGCTCTTTCCCCAGTGTTCGCCATCCCAGTGGAATATATTGTCCAGTTACTCAGTCCAAGAAACGGGGAGTCATCCTTGACCTCTCTTTTCTCATATGTCCTACAGCCAATCTATCAGCAAATGTTACTAGTTCTATCTTTTAAAAACTTCTGACTCCTACTGTATCTGTCCACCTTGACCACCATCACCGAGTCTAAGCCACCATCACTTCTTGCCTGGACTGTTATAATTGGTCTCCTTGCTCCTAACTGGTCTCCCTGCTTTTCCCCAGACCTCTTTGCAATCTAAATAACCAAGAAGACTATTTCAAACACAAACCTCTTCATGTATTTCCTTTATGCTCCACTGGACTCCCATCATATTTAAAATAAAATCCAAAGTCCTTCCCATGGTCCATGACGCGTCTCCAACTTCATTCCTTAATATTTCTGACCTTGGCTTCCTGCTTTTCTTGGAATTTACTGTTCTCAGCCTGGCCTGCCGGCCGTGCACTTCCTGTTCCCTCTCCTGGACCACTCTTCCCTGGTTGTTTCGCCAGCTTGCTCTTTGACTACATCCAAGTCTGTTCAGTTGTCATTTCCTAGGGGAGACCTTTCCTGACACCCTACTTGATAACATTTCTATCACCCTCTTGTCCCATCCCGTAATTTATTTTCTTTAAGATCTAATATTATAATATGTATTTGTCTAATTGATTCGTTTCTATCTCCCCCACTATAATATTGGTTTTCTGAGAGCAGGGAATTGTGCCTGTTTTGGTTCATTACCAGATTGCCAGTGCCTAGAACAGTTCCTGATAGAATAGGAACATGTGAGACTTTTTTTTAGCCACACCATGCAACATGCAGGATCTTAGTTTCCCAACCAGGGATCGAACCCACAACCCCCTGCAGTGGAAGCACAGAGTCTTAACCACTGGACCTCCAGGGAAGATCCCTGTGTGAGACATTTTTAAGTGAATGAATGAGTGAATGATTTAAAGATTTCAGAAGGCAGATGACTGGGATATAAAATGCAAGCTTTTGGAAGGGACCTCCCTCCACTCCCACCAACCACAAACTCTGATGATTGTAGCTGTGCTTCATCCCAGCTTGAACACGCCCACCTTCTCTGGCTGAAAGTCAGCTCTGCCAAGGCGGCAAGTGCCTCTACCCCCATCTCAGCTTTGCAGCCAGCCTCCCAGGGGAAGTGGGCAGGGAGGCCACGAGGTGGAAAAAGCCACCTAGGAGAGCAGAGCTTATAATGGACTGTTCTTCTGTTATAGCAACTGCTGTGACATGCAAATGCTATCTTGTTAAAAATAAGTAAATAAATAAGCGTAACCTATTGGGATTCTTCGTAAGTTCTTAGCAGACAAAGCTTCATTTAATGCCCACTCGGGGCAGCAGTTGAGAAAGAGTGCAGCCACAGGGTCCGTGCTGCCCACATTCCTTCCAGGGGCCTCCGTGGCTCACAGGCCCAAACACAGTGCCTTCCTTACACTTCAGACACTACTCCAACACCACCCCCCCTCCCCCCCGGCCAGGGAAAATCAGTGCTGGCCCAGTGGCCGGGAGAAACCCACAGAAAGTAGAGAAGCAGGAGAACATATTAACAAACAACCAAAATTTTAGAGGCAAGCCTCAATTTGAATTCCCAAAGTAGATTATTAGCTATGTATTCTTGGGAAAGTCACTTATTAAGCCTCAGATGCCTTATCCATAAAACAAAGCAATGTCTGTCTCTCGGGGCTGTTTTGAGGATGGAATGCTCTAGCCCAGCACAGGATCGCAGTGACTGGTAGTCGGCACACTTACCCTTAGTCGGCCTTTACCAAGGCGTAGAGGGTAAGGAGGAGAGCAGTCATGGCTGGGACACCCGACATCCCATGACGTGATTGGCACTGGTGTATAACCAGCCTGCTCTATGGAGGCCACAGAACCACAGAATGATAGGGTCACAAAAGCCTTCGGAGATGTTAAAACAAACGAACAAATAAACAAAAAACCTTGCATTGTACAAAAAAGGAAATGGGCCTAGAAAGATGAACTGATTTGCCCAGAATCACATAGCTAGTTAATGGCAAAGCCGGAGCTGGAACCCAGATCTCAGACCTCTGCTCGTACGCTCTTACCGGTGCTTCTTGATGTTTCCCGCAGGCCAGGCTGGGTGACTTGTAAGCCCTCCCACCCACACCATGCCCAGGCCTCAAACTGCACAGCAGGCCCAGCTGTTCACCAGGTGAGCTCAGACTCAGCCACAGCCTCGCCAGGCCTTGCAAGGGCTCTCTGCGCCTCCCGCCCCCCGTCCCTCATCCCCGTTCTCTAATTTGCCTTCCTCCATCCATTAAGGCCTGTGACGTGCAAGCTCCCAGCTCCCCACTCCCTCCCCAGGGAACACCTCAGCCGGCTGGCCCATAGGCCTGTTGCAGAAAAGAACACTTCCTGGAGGGGATGTCAGGGATTGCAAGGTGGATCCGAGGAGCCCTCTGCTTGCATTTCCTGGCGAAGCCTTGTGGGGCCTCTGATTCCTTTTACATCCTCTGAAGCCCTTAAGTAAGCTTGTTGGTGATGCCATGTAGACAAAGTATCCATAAATTGAAAACAAAGGCAAATCTCCCAGATCTCTTAGGTCAAAGGTCACATGCCTGGAATTGCCTGTCTACCCCTTTCATCTCTTTGCTCCTTCTTCAAATATTTTTGAAATATCATCTCTTCTGCTGAGCCCTTCAAATGGAGGAATCATTCTGAACCAGGATTCAAATCCTTAGTTGCCCCTCACTGGCAGTGTGACCCTTCTGCACCTCAGTTTTCTCATCTGTAAAATGGGAACAGTCAAATTATCTTTCTCATAGGGTTATTGTGAGATTGTGAATTGATAAATGCACAGCACTTATATACATGTCCGAAACAAAGTAAACCCTCAATAAACATTTCCTGTGGTGATGATGATGATGATGAAGATGATGATAATAAAGATGGACCTCTCATTTTAAACAGGAATTTACCGTGGGACTCCAACTGCCCCATAATATGTATTTCTCCTTCTTTCTGTCCATAACTAAGTATATTTTAGTGCATTATCTGATATAATCCTCTTCACTGCTGGTTCTCTTGACTAGTGGTCAATGTCTGATTTAGAGAGCAGGTCCTCACTGGGCAGGGACCAGAACTGGTTAACACTCTGAGCCTTACTCACCTCCTCTGTCAAATGGATCTAATCCCACATGACTTGCGTAAAGGATTAACCAAAATAGCATCATAGATTAAATGGTCAATAATACTGTCACCCTTATTCCTGATCATCTGTCTGTGTAACCTGACTAGTATTAGGTTTATTATAAGAAATCTTCTTTTTTATTGATAAAAACAGTCAAATATAGCAATTTCATGTGGCTCAGTCTTATAATAGTAACAATAATTGTAATAAAAACAACAATAACATCCAACATTTATTTAATGCTTCTATATGCCAGGTACTGCCCCGGCATGACATGTTTCACATGGATTATGTCATTTAATGTCGGTGACCCTATGAGGTATATGCCATTATCATCCGCATATGTCAAATGAATAAGCACCTAGAAGTTTAGTAAATGTCCAAAGGTAACACAGATAGTAATAGGACACAAACCTACAGTGTTAAATTCTGAGTTCACATTCCCAACAAATACTCTCTACTGCTTGGTCTTCTGCATCCAGGACTCTACCTTGTTCTTTTCTTTTTTATTGAACTATAGTTGATTTATAGTGTTTCAAGTGTACAGCAAAGTGATTCAGTTATACATATACATATATATACATATATATGCTTTTTCAGATGCTTTTCCATTGTAGGTTATTACAAGATATTGAATATAGTTCCCTGTGCTACACAGTAGGTCCTTGTTGTTTATTTTATATATAGTAGTATCTGTTAATCCCAAATTCCCAATTTATCCCTCCCCTCCTTCCTTTGTGGTAACCATAAATTTGTTTTCTATGGCTGTGAAGCTATTTCTGTTTTGTAAATAAGTTCATTTGTATCATTTTTTTTTAGATTCCTCATATAAGTGATGTGATATTTGTCTTTGTCTGGCTTACTTCACTTAGTATGATAATCTCTAGGTCCAGCCATGTTGCTGCAAATGGCATTATTTCACTCTTTTCTATGGCTGAGTAATATTCCATTGCATATATGTACCACACCTTCTTTATCCATTCATCTGTTGATGGACATTTAGGTTGCTTCCATGTCTTGGCTATTGTAAATAGTGTTGCTGTGAACATTGGGGTGTATGTATCTTTTCCAATTAGAGCTTTCATCTTTTCTGGATATATGCCCAGAAGTGGGATTGCTGGGTCATATGGTAGCTCTATTTTTAGTTTTTTAAGGAACCTCCATACTATTCTCCATAGTGGTTGCACCAATTGACATTCCCACCAACAGTGTGGGAGGGTTCCCTTTTCTCCACACCCTCTCCTTGTTCTTGTAGATCCATCCTTCAGTCCTCAAGGACTGGGACCCTGTCCTTGACACCCAGGCAGTGGCCAGGCTCCTGCCACCTGATAAGAAAATGCCCTGCTTCTACCTTTTGTCTGCTGAGACCCTGAGTATGGCTTACTCCTAGTTTCTCCATCACTGTGTTCTGTCTGTCCAAGGAACACTCCTTCATTGTTCATGTTGGGCCTGCGTGATGGAAAGTGCTTTACTGAATTGCTCCCCATCGTATGTGCTGTTGTCTTAATCATATGCCACGTTCTGCTTACCAGACAGTACTTGCTCCTTCAGCTTCAGCTAAGTCTCTGCCATTCCTAGGAGGGTGCTAGTGTCAGATCTGTGCCCATCCCCTCTGTCCTTTCATGTTGTCTTAAGCAGATCACACCTAGCCCTGCTTATGCATATGCTGCTATGGAGAGAACCCTGGAGATGGAGAGAGCATGAGACCTGGTCCCTGCGTGCAAAGGGCTTGTAATCTCATTGGCAGACAGAATATAGAAAAAGAAATGCAAGCTAGTGCATACTGTGCAATGATTGAGTGGTCCGGACATTTATTATGCAGTAAAGACTTAGCATTAGGAACAGAGTGAAGAATGGTGGTCAGGATACAGTCCAAACAGTTCCTGTTTACCATCTGCACCAAGCCCAGTATCCCAGTATTAAAGGGAAGGGAGCCCGATAGGGGAACAGAGGGAGCTCACCTAAGAGGTCAAAGTGGCAAAGCAGCTCTGCGGCATGTCCCCTCACCTCCAGCCCACTCCACGTAACAGCAGAAGCTGAATCCCATTTCTGTGCCTCACCACACAGGATCCTGAGCCTCTCATTCACGATGAGAAGTCCAGCAACCATAATTTAAATTCCCCCCAGTGCCTAGCCTGACTGCGTCAGAGTGAATTGCAGGCTAAAAAGCCACATTTACTTTTGTTTAGACCCACACAAACCATGCATTTTCAGGCGATTTTTTTTTTCAGCCTCCCTTCTGCTAGCTGAACAAGACTCATCTATCTGCAGCCATTAAGTCTATCCACAGGCAGGTATCAGGCATGACCAGGAAATCAATATGAGCCAGTGAGACAAGATATTTCCTCCCTCTTTTGCTCATCTAAATGGGGAAAGCTTCCAATGGTGCTCAGAGAACAGCTGGCTGCCCATCGTCCTTATCTCTCTCCCTACATGGCAAACACAGAAATTATTTTCTGCCAAGAAAACGGACCAAGGCTAAATTCAAGACTTTATTTGTATGATGAAGCCAGTCTAAAATCTCCTTCACGTCCTAGAAGCTGTTATAGAATCTGTTCTGGAAAAGGGAGGGAAGGAGAGATCAGAGATTCACTGGGTAGAGGTGTATGAAATGTCCAAGCCCTCTATTTCCAAGCAGAACTACATGTGAAGCATCCATTGGTTGGCTCAAATTCTCAGGGACCTTTACTTCCAAACCCCATTCTAAAGACTTGTGTCTGTGTACGTCGGGACTTCTTTCCTGCATCCTGCTTTTATTTGTCTAAGGTAATTGATCACTGATGATAGCATTTTTTCTGAGCCTCTGGTTTTCAATAAGGTTTTGGAACTTGGTGGGTTTTGTGACTAGAGAGCAGGCTTCATTCACCATCACTGGTAGAATTGGACACTGGATAGTGTTGAGGTGGAAAGCAAAGGGCAAGACACTGGTCTTAGTGGGCTCGGGCTGCCATAAAACACCATAGACTGAGCAGCTTAAAGAAGATGTTTATTTTCTCACAGTTCTAGAGCCTAGAAGTCCAAGATCAAGACGCCAGCATGGTTGGTTTCTGGTAAGAGCTCTCTCCCCGGGTTGCCAATGGCCACCTCCACACTGTGAGCTCACGTGACACCTTCTCTGTGCAAGAAGAGTTCTGGGGTTTCTTCTTATAAGGACGCTAATCTCATCGTGAGGACACCACCCTCATCTAAACCTATTACCTCCCATAGACCCCACCTTCAAAACCATCATATTGGGGGTTAGGGCTTCAAGACGTGAATTGGGGGTAGAGGAGGGAAATATAATTCAGTCCAAAGCAGCATTGTACTCTGAATACTCTCTGTTACTATATGAACCATACTGATCAGGGACAGAAGGGTCCATTAGGTGCAGGACCACGTATTTCTGTGATGGCTTCTCCTGTGTTTTCTTAGGCAGCTGTGGTTGGTGTGATGTGGTATAGTTTCTGTGTTGTGGCATTGTCCGCACTGGATTTGCAGCCAAAAGAAAAGGTTTCAATCACCTCACACCCATTAGGATGGCTACTATCAAAAACAGAGAAAATAATCAGTGTTGTCAAGGGTGTGGGACAATTGAAACACTCATGCAGTGTTGGTGGGATTGTTAAATGGTGCAAACACTATAGAAAACAGTGTGGTGGTTCCTCAAAAAATTAAATCTGGAATTACCATGTGATCCAGCAATTCCACTTCAGGGTATACATCCCACGCGCAGCAACAAAGACCCAATGCAGCCAAAAATTAATTAATTAATTAATTAATTTAAAAAAATGAATGTGATAGACTGAGCAACCAAAGAATGTGAAAAATCTTAAAAATTAATCCTATTAAATCAGAATAAATATTATAATTATAATTAACAAATTATTAATTAAATTAATTGTCAGTGAAAATTAATTAAGTCAGTGAAAATTAATCATATTATGATTGTGGGCATCCCCTCATCAGGTCTCTGTGTCTAGTTAAATTATGTTTTACTACTTTCTTTCTTAGACTTGATTATAAAGATTTTACCTGACTTGCTGACTTGACTCTTAATTTGTGACCTTGTTGTGAGTCCTTGCAAAATTACACACTTCAGATTTTTTAAAAACAGCTCCAAGCACATTACACCTTTCAAAGGATCTTAAATGCATTATCGAATTAATAACGTCTTTTCCAAGACTGAGGAAGATCAAATTTCTGAAGTCTAGAAAGCCAGAGAGATCGTCCAGTTTAAATTGTTTCTTTTCCTCCACAACGTGCCTTTTTAGCTGCTAATTGTGACTCTCTGAGGTGTCCCTTTAGCACAGACTAAGGTAAAAGGATGAGGACAGGTGGAATTGAGACTTCTTATCCCACAGGTAACAGAGACCAGTGTTCTGGATACATGTGCCCCCTCGTGTTTGTGAGGTCTGTAGTGGTTCAGAATAGAACAGAAAAGTGAAAATCAGGGCAGGTAGCAACAGTCCCAAATACTTAATCCCCAAAGCTAAGCATGGACAACCATGCATAGGAAGCCAGTGAGAAAGTGTGTGTGCATGTGAGAGAGAGAGAGAGAGAGAGAGAGAGAGAGATGTATTTTGCAAGAGTCATCAGACTGTGGAATCAAACACTGGTGCCCCAGCACCACTACTCCCCTTCCGCCCACCAAGCGGCCACATTACTAATTCTCAACCATAGCTCTACATCAGAAAAATCTATTATTTACTGTATGTGCCCACACATACAGAGATTCTGATTAATTTGATCTGGGGTAGGGTCCAGGAATCAGCATTTTCCAGAGCTACATAGATGTTTCTTATATACAGCCAGGGTTGAGAACCATTGGATCATGCATTCCATCAGCTTAGACGAAGTTAGATAGAATTTACCATTGATGAGGACATTTGATCTTGAACCTAGGAAATTTATAAATATCATCTTCTGAGCTTTAAAGTCTTTGAGTTATATATAGTGAATTAAACATGTGTTCATCTATACTCCCTCCTGGGTTCCCACTAAAATAAGAGTGAATGTTTTAAACCTGTAAGGACATGTAGCACAGAGAGGAGAAACCAATAGACAAGTGATACCAGCTAAGTTTTGGAAAATGGAATGCAAATAGAGGAATAGAAACTGACTTCATCAAGCTAGAAAAGCTAAAACCTAAGTGTTTGCAGAGGGGAGCGTGGATGAGAGTCAAGATGATTTGTGCTGAAGAATACTTGGAGGCACCAGATACTAAGATAGGAAGAGAGGTGGGACTAAAGATGGGAGGATTCAGTTGAACGTCTGTATAATGGGCAGTTAGTCTGCTAGGTCCTCTCCCCCAGTAGAAGTCAGGTGACTCCCTCCATCATAGAAGGTCTAGGGTATTCTCTGGAAAAACCACATCAAGAGTCTTCAGACAGGATACCAGCATAGTGGAAAACAGGGAAGAGGCGCTGTGCTGAAAAGAGGGTGGTGATTCAGTGGAAATCTAGACAATCACCTTTGGCATCCAGCCCTTTCAGTGGCTTGGCTTCAAGAATACTGACTGCCAAACAAATTCTCTCCAAGTGAAAGATTGGACAATCTTTCTCTGGGGAGACTGAAGAGCCCTAAGGAAAAAAAAAACCAAAATGAAATGTATAACATCCACAATAAAACAGCTGGTACTCTGTCACATCCCCATCAACTGAAGGCAAAGATGTGACACCGATTATTCCTGAGATTCCAACCAGCTTTTCAGAGCCTTGCTTGGAAAGAATAGCCAAGGATCTTCAGATACTTGAAGAAAGCTTCCATCTGACTACAAAATTCCAAAGCAGAAAAAATGGAAGTCAAAGGAACTAGAGACCAAAAAAGATATTACGTTTATGATTAATATTCTCAGAGAGAAAAGAGAGGCTATTGCATCCATGAAGCAAGAACAGGAGCCTATACAAGATAAATCCTCAGAAAACAAGGAAATAAAAATGTGGTAGCTTTGGTAGCTAGTCTCCAAAGACAGACCTCAGTGAACCATGCTTCCCAATAACCACACCCTTGCACGGTCCTCTCCCACATGGAATATTGTGAGGCCCTGTGACTCACTCTGACTAATAGAATGGGACAGACGTGATGCTGGGCGAGCTTTTGGCCTAAGTCTTCGAGATAGCTGCCAGTTTCTGCTTTTGGAAACCCTGGGCTGCCGTGTAAAAATTCTCGGTACTCTGCTAGGGACACCACATGGATAGGTCATGGACAGAGAGAAAGGTCCTGAGACTGCACGGAGAATGAGAGGCTTGGCCCTCCCCACGATCTAGCTGAGTCTTCCTGCCAGCTGGCCAAGGCAGATGTATGGATGAAACCATGCTGGCTATTCCCACACCATCTGTTCTCTGGCTGCGAGGGAGACAACATGTGAGGCCCCAAGTGAGACAGATGCACCCCAGTCAGTCCATGGAATCATGAAAAATAATAAAATGTTTGCCGTTTTAAACCGTTAAGTTACAGATGGTGTGTTATGCAGCAAATATAAAATAACTGCCAAAATTTAAAAATGAATCTGAATGGCATCACACTTCTTAACACCAACCCTGAAAGCTAAAAAATAGTCGAGTGATAGCTTGAAAAGCCAGGGTGGAGGATGGGGGTGCGTTATTTCAATCTACAGTTTTACACTTAGTAAAATTAGCCATCAGCCATAAGGTTGGATTAAAGAAGATTTCATGCAAGGCCTCAAAAAATTTACATCCTAGGCAACCCTTCTCAGGAAGCTGTTGTCAGCTGTGAGTCAGTAGCATGAAGTTCTCAACTGGGTACAATTTTGCCCTCCAGGGACATTTAGCGATGTCTGGAGACAATCTGGGTTGTCACAAGTAGAAGGGGACACTGCTACTGGCACCTAGTGGGTAGAGGCCAGGGATGTTGCTAAATATCCTATAATGGCAGGATAGCCTTCTACACCAAAGATTGTCTGGCTCAAAATGTCAATAGTGCAGAGACTGAGAAATCCTGGATTAAATCAAGAAAGAAGATACTTTATCAGGGAATAAGATTTCCAACACAGTAGATTTGCAAAGGGAAGTCCCAGGTCTGCAGCTGTATTACAGGCTTAGAGGACAGCCAGCCCAAATTGGAAAGGGATCCAGCAGGATTATACCAGGATATAAAAGATTCCAGTAGGAATATACCAGAAGGGAAAAAAAAAGGGGAGGGGGATGGAATTGGACTAATACCTGATTATTTGACTATATGGAAACAGTATCAGAGGGGAATTGATAGTTCTTTTGAAGAGTGGGAAGATTCAGTGTAGGGTCATAAAAAAGTAAGCAAATTCATCATATTCTCTTGACTCAGCAAGAGGGTCTTATATAGTAGTGATAATATAATCATAAAATAATGTTAATAACAAACATGTATATGGATTAGTAGAGCACTGTTCTAAGTGCTTTATCTGTATTTACTCATTTAACCCTCACAAAAATTTTACAAGGTAGCTACTATTACTGTCCCCAGCAAAGGCACAGAGTAGTGAAGCAATTTGCCTGAGGTTGCACAGCGACCAGTAGCAGAAGTAGGATTTGAACCCAGGCAGTCTGTGTCCAGAATCTGAGCATTTTTCTACTACCCTAGGCTGCTTCCTACTTTAGACAAACAAACAATGTGATATTCATCTGATATGCACTGGTATAGCCAGGCAGCCAACAATTGTTCTGCAAGTTCTCCAGCAATTACTCAATGTCTGGAATATCATTCCTGGAACTAGAGAGGGAGGACAGAGAAGGGGAAATCAGAGTGTGAATGTGTTAAACCCTTACCCACTGTAATAGGAAATATATATATATATATATATATATATATATGTCTAAAATTGAGACGTAAAGATATAGCAGCACAACCATATTGTTTTCCTATACGGAGGAAAATATCAGAAGAAACAGCTAAAAGAGATTTAAGTGGTTGCCCTGAGGGAGTGGAACTTAAGAATGGAAAGGGAAAAAGCAGGGGAGACTCATTATTATAAGCCTTGTAGTACTGTTTGGCTTTAAAACCATGTAATGTATTTATTATTTTGGTTAAAAAATAAAATTTAATTTAAAAATTTAATAAACTCTCATTGGTTTAGGATGGTAGAGACTTGTCCTGCCTGAAAGCAGAGGCATAATCCAATGACTCTTAAGGTGGCTTCTGGGAATTCCCTGGCAGTCCAGTGGTTAGGACTCCGAGTTTTCACTGCCAAGGACGCAAGTTCAACCCCTGGTTGGGGAAATAAGATCCTGCAAGCCTTGTGGCGCAGCCAAAGGAAAAAAAAAACTAAACAAAAGGTGGCTTCTAGACTAAGGACCATGGAAATAGGAATATTTTGTCTCCGGGAATGGCCTAAGCTGCCTTTTCATATGTAAGACAGGAATGAAGACATTTGTCTTGAGCCACTTAAGACTCCAGATGATCCATTTGAGTCTGGAAGCATCTCTTCTGCCTTTACGTGTGGCACTTCTATGACAGAGCATCTGTGATAGCCACAGGAACTCCTTTCTGGAGAGAAACATGGACCATTCAGGTGGGAAGGAGTTCTTGCTGAGGGAAGAGGAAAATTTATAATCTCCATCCCTGGGTACAAAAGATGAAGGAAAACTGTACCAAAGCGAGGAAGACTGTGTGAAAAAGTCAAGCTTAACTCTGCTTATATTTCAAGTGAAGACCAAGTACAAACCTTAGGAGACTTTGTTTTTGAGATTTTTTGAAACTTACCCAATGGTTGGCTTATTTTTAAACCCTTTGCTCTTGCTTTTCAATGGCCTCAGACACCTCTTCTGTACCATTTAATAGGCTCTCAGCTTCACAGTCTCAGAGGTCTTGGATCACTTATTCTAGGTCTACTCACTGTAACAACCACCTCTACTAAACTGACCAACTTTGTGCAGCACAATGAGACGGTACTTTGCCTCAGGCCTGAGCCGGTGCCGCTTAGCTCTGGTCCAGGAGATTCGCTGTTGACAGGAGGTGAGAAACCACTGGACCAGTTGGGCACTTACACATGAGCTGCTCGGAGCATGGGGGAAATTAACCGTGTGATAAACTCTGACAAATGGAAGATGGGCTCCAGTGGATAAATTCTTCTCTCTTCCTCCCCCAGAGAAACTTTCCTGAAAAAGAGTCGTGTGTAGCTTGGGAGATCCTGTGAAATCAAGCATCTTGTCCTGCTCCATGTCAAGTGGTGATCGACTCAGTAACACGCTCTTGTGTTGCTTCTCCTTCTTCCCCTGACTCTCCTTTCCCTGTCTCCCATGTCCTGGGATTGCATCCTAACCAAGTAATAGCACATAAACTTGTGTCTCCAGTTCTGCTTTCTAGGAAACCCAGATTTCAGCCTTCAAAAGTGTTAAAGGTCTCACCTAACATAAAACAGATCATTTGAACAGACCTGTAATTATTAAAGAAATTTAATCCATAATTTGAAAGCTTCCAAAAATGAACCCTTTAGGCCCAGATGTTTTCACTGGAGAATTCTACCAAACATTTGAAAAAGAATTAACATCAATTCTACACAATCTTCTTCAGAAACTAGAAGAGAGGAAAGCACTACCCAACTCATTTTGTGAGGCTAATGTTACTCTAATACCCAAACCAGACAAATATAATTTTTTTAAAAAACCATAAAACTTCAGGCTTATATTTCTCATAACTTAGATGCAAAAATACTTTTTAAAAATGTAAGCATAGGGCTTCCCTGGTGGCGCAGTGGTTGAGAATCTGCCTGCTAATGCAGGGGACACAGGTTCGAGCCCTGGTCTGGGAGGATCCCGCATGCCGTGGAGTGACTAGGCCCATGGTTCACAATTGCTGAGCCTGCGCGTCTGGAGCCTGTGCTCCGCAACGGGAGAGGCCGCGATGGTGAGGGGCCTGCGCACCGCGATGAAGAGTGGCCCCCGCTTGCCGCAGCTAGAGAAAGCCCTCGCACAGAAACGAAGACCCAACACAGCCATAAATAAATAAATAAATAAATAAAAATTAAAAAAAAAAAGTAAGCATATCAAATCTGGCAATATATAAAAAGAATTATATACCATAACCAGTGGGGTAGGGGCTGGAATAAATCAGCTAGGCTGAACAATATTTGAAAATCAACCAATTAATACAGAAAAGGCATTTGACAAAATTCAATATCCATTCATGATAAAAACTCTCAGCAGATTAGGAACAAAGGGAAACTTCCTCAACTTAATAAAGAGCATCTATAAAAATCAAAAGTTAACATCAGGACTTCCCTAGTGGTCCAGTGGTTAAGACTCCGCACTTCCACTGCAAGGGGGTGCAGGTTTGATCCTTGGTTAGGGGAGTTCTGCATGCCATGTGGTATGGCCAAAAAAAAAAAAAAAGTTAACATCATACTTGCCAATGAAAGACTGAGCGCTTTCCTCCTAAGATTAGGAACACAGGAAGTGTGTCCACTCTCATTACTCTTATTCAACACAGTAGTGGAGGTCCTAGTCAAAGCAACAAGGCAAGAAAAGGAAATAAAAGGTATACCAAGTGGAAAGGAAGAAATAAGTTGTCCAAGTTTGTTGTCCAAAACATGTCCAGATGACATGATTATCTATGGAGAAAATCCCAAGGAATTAACAAACAAGTTCATATAACTCAATGAGTAAGTTCAGTAAGTTCACAGAATACAAAATCAACCACAAAAATCAACTGTATTCCTATATACTAGCAACAAACATGTGGAAAACAAAAACTAAAAATGCAATACCATTTACGATTACTCTCAAAAAATGAAAGAGCTAGGTATAAACCTAACAAAACACATACAGATTTGTACACTGAAAATATAAAATGCTGGTGAAAGATATCAAAGAAGATCCAAATAAATGGAGAGACATACCATAATTAAAGACTGGAAGACTCAGTATAACAAAGATGTCAATTGTTTCCCAATTGATCTATAGATTTAAAACAATTCCGGTCAAAATTCAAGCAAGAATTTTTGTAGACATAGACAAACTTATTATAAAATTTGTATGAAAAAGTAAAGTAGTAGAATAGCTGAAATAATTTTGAAAAAAAAATAAATTAGGAGGAATCACTGTGCCTGATAATAAGACTTATTTTCTAGATACAGTAATCAAGATAGTGTGAGATTGGTGGATGAATAATTATATAGATCAATGGAACAGAATAAAGAACCCAGAAACAGACCAACATAAATATGCCAAATTGATTTTTGATAAGATGCAAAAGTAATTCAGTGGAGGAGGGATAGTCTTTTTGACAAATGGTGGTGGAACAATCAGACATACATAGGCAAAAAAAATGAACCTTGACATAAACCTCATATCAAATACAAGAATTAATTAAAAATGTATCACAGATTTAAATGTAATGTGAAACTATAATTCTTTTAGAACATAGGAGATAATCTTTGGGCTAGGTGAAGACTTATTAGATATGATACCAAAAGCACAATACATAAAATGAAAAAAATGATAAATTGGGCCTCATCAGAATTAAAAATTTTGCCCTGTGAAAAACGTTTAAAAGGATGAAAATAAAAGCTACAGACCAGGAGAAAATATTTATAAACCATGTATCTGACAAAGGCCCTATATCTAGACTATAGAAGGAACTCTAAAAAAAAATCAACATTAATTTAAAAAAAGAACAATTATAAAATGCACAGAAGATATGAGCAGATATTTTACCAAAAAGAAGATATAGGTGGCAAATAAGCACATGAAAAGATGTTGAACATCACAGCCATTAACAAATTAAAATCACAATGAGATATCACTGCACATTTTAAAGGACATTTTTAAGAACAGCTAAAATTAAAAAAAGAAATAGGGCAACATCAAAGCTGGCAAGGATGTAGAGAAATTGGATCACTCATAGATTGCTGGTGGGAGTAGAATTGTGTCAGCCACTCTGGAAAACTGTTTGGCAGTTTCTTATAAAATTAAACATGCAACTACCATATGACCCAGCAATTTCTGGGTCATATGAGACTTAGGTATTTATCCCAGAGAAATAAAAACTTAAGTTCACACAAAAACCTATACACAAATGTTCGTAACAGCTTTATTTATAAGAACAAAATACTGGTAACAACTCAAAAGTTTTATTTAATAAATGATTGAACAAACTCTGGTCTATCCATGCAATAGAAAAGTACTTATCAATAAAAAGAAATGAACTATTAATACATAAAACAACCTGGACAGAATTCATGGGCATTATGCTTACTGAAAAAAGTCAATCTCAAAGGTTACATTAATAGAACATTCTAAAAATGACAAAAAAGTAGAGATGGAGAGCAGATTAACAGTTGCTAGGAGACAGGGATGGGAGTGGAGTGGAGTGGGGTGGTGGGCATTCATATGAAGATGTAATATGAGGCTGTTCTTTTGTGGTGATAGAACAGTTCTGGATCTTAAAATCTACACATGGGATGAAATTGCATAGAACTATATACACACAAGCACATAAATGAATGCAGGTTTAAAAAATGGTCAACAGGGACTTCCCCGGTGGTCCAGTGGTAAAGAATCCGCCTTCCAATGCAGGGGACGTGGGTTTGATCTCTGGTCGGGGAACTAAGATCCCACATGCTGCGGGGCAACTAAGCCCACGTGCCACAACTGCTGAGCTCACGCGCCTCAACTAGAGCCCGTGTGCTGCAAACTACAGAGCCCACGCACTCTGGAGCCCGCGCGCCACAACTAGAGAGAGAAAATCTGCATGCTGCAACAAAGAGCCCATGCACCACAACGAAAAATATCCCGCATGCCTCAGTGAAGATCCTGCGTGCTGCAACTAAGACCTGACACAGCCAAAAAAATAAAGAAAATAAAAATAATAAAATAAAATAAATAAATATTTTTTAAAAAATGGTCAACAGTGAATAAGCTCTGTAGTCTAGTTAACACTAATGTACCAATGTCAAGTTTCAGATTTTGATATCATACTACTGCTATATAAGATGTCACCATGGGAAGCTGGCTGAAGAGTGCACAAGACTATTTATACTATTTTTGCAACTTCTTGTGAGTCTATAATTGCTTCAAAATAAAACTTTTCTTAAAAAATAGGGAATCTAAAAAAATGAAAAATACAATTTTAGAAATGACCTACCTCAAAATTTCAAAGGCCTCTGAGTCTTCTGAAGCAGGCTAAACTGACTTAAGAGATCCTCTTCCTTATGCTGAAGATAGAGGCGGGCATGGAAAGAAAGCCCAAAAGGGAAGCAGCAGCTAAAGAGAATAGAGGTAAGTAGGCCAAATCTCTGGAATTTACAGGAGAAAAATAATATGCCTCGAGCAGGGATGTGGGCTACAGTTTAAGCAGAGGAGGCTGTGTGTTCACTGACCCCCAAGCGTGGAGAAAATAATAGGGTCAGACAGGCTGGGGCAAATCTGGGTGTGGGGAGTCTGAGTGCGAGGAGAGAGCATCTCTGTGAGGGTGGATGGAGAGGCAGAAGAAGGAAATCATTTTGAAATGATAGCAGAGTCTGCAATCTGGGTGCAGCAGGGATGAGCATTCAGCCTTGTGAGCACTGGTTGTCTGCGGTTGATTCATTCCACACCTTGCTGATGGACTCAGCCCCTGCCTGCCCGCCATAGCACGAGCTCTGCCTACTCCCTCGGCTCTCCCCTCCACCTAAGCCCAAGGCATATTAATAATAGTCGTCGTCACAACCTACATTTGCACAGAACCTTTTCATTTTTTCAAAAAAGTTTCGCATCTATGACCTCATTTGAGCCTCACTGTTCACTTGTAAGGTTGTCAGGGAAGGTGTTTTTTTAAGGTAAGAGAATTAAGAAATCCAGAGATTTTACTGACTCATGATATACGGTGCTACATTTCAAGTCTCTGGGCTGTGGCAATCAACCCTGAAATATGAATTGTGGTCACTAGTTTCCTATTGGGCCGTATCAACTCTCAGTTCACAGACTCCTTTGCAATCTGATGTACAGGGAATAAGACATTCAGAGAGAAAAGCTACCAGCAAAATCCAGCCTCAGAGAAAGAGCTCTGCTTTTCAAGGAGCCATAATGATAAAGAAAATGCATCAGTTCATTTGTTTGTGGGTTTTTTGTTAAGAAAGGAAAGGAAAATATGCAAATTTCACTCCGACTGGTTTTATGTTTTCAGGTAATTCCTGAGTCTTAGTCATACATGGGTTCTGGATTAATCAGAATTTATTTTTATCTCCTAACCTTCCGGCTGAAGATTCGAGTGCTGTTCTTTGCCTGCTGGGTGAGGTTGCCATAGAAACTCTTTCAGGGGAAGCAGTGTCTCTCTTTATAATGTTGTGACTGCAAGCAGGGACTAAAGCAAATCAGCCACTCCCAGACAGGAATAAGAATACTCTGGAACTGGGAAAGTACTCCTCTCCTCTGCTCCAAGATTTCCTGTGCCCTGAGATGTGAAGTGTTTCCCAGTCAGATCAGCATCTAAGCACACAAAAGGAAGTATAGTTTGCCCTCGGTGCGTGATCTTCATTAGCCCCTCACTGGAGGTTGGCTGGAAACCCCAGATTAGAATTAGGAGCACTGCATATTGGTAACCAAGATAATACTCAGCCTCTCATTGGTCCTGAAGTTCGGCTTAATTAAACCTTGCTTTCCAATGAGTAATTTTTGTGGTCTATAAATAGATATTGAATATATGAGTCTCATATATTTTGTAAGGTTTAGAAATAATTTGGATGCAATTTTTGATTTAGTTTAAGAAAAGCACCACAAGCAATGTCATTGATGCTGAGAGAAATTTTCTACCAATTAGGGTTACAAGTCACTTAATAATGACCAGTTTGAGGGAAGGGTTTGATCCTGTGTCAAATCATGGCCCAGGCAAGGTATCTTTCAGCTTGTGAAATCTGCTTTAAGTAAAAGATGACATCGAAACAAAATTTTAAAATTAAAAAAAAAAAGAATTAAGGAGAACTAGAAAAAGCACTGCTAACCTGCTGCTGGCTTGTATTGGTTCATGAGACCGATGTGTGCATTTCTTCCCAATTCCGTATTCAAGGATGTCACGTCAGTAGCTTGAAAGTAGTCATGGTAGGAGTATTTACACCATAGAAATGTGTAAATCCTACAGATCGGGGCTTTTTCCTTTTTTACCAGCTCACTACTAAGAACTTTTAGATTTAATATCTAACTCTGGATACTTTGTCTTCCAAATATTCCTGGGTTATAGGTATCTTAGAGTCAAAAGAGATAAAGTAACTCCGTGTAAAAAAAGCAGGAAAATAAGTTTCTTTAACCCCACTCTACGATATGGTTGTTTTCACCTTGGACATGTTAAGCTACTTTTTAATTTTAATGCCCTTAGAGTCAAATGCTTTTATATTGTATCTGACCCCAGACTCTTAAAATTTGTGTTCCCTTTCTTCCTGCTCTGTTCTATCTGAAAACAAACATTTCTGAGTCACTCTTCTCTGTCTCTGAGCGTAGGTCTACTTTCGAATCTCTGCTTCCTGTTGACAAGAGGAGCAATGACACCACTGCTGGGGGCAGAATAGAGGGTACAAACCCAGAGCTGGGCAGAGACCGAGGGCCAGGAGGTGCCTGGGTCAAGCGAGGCATCGCCAGGTCGTCCCCTAAGGAATAGTCACACTGGAGGCTTTGGTGCTGTTACAAATTCTGCCTCCACAGGCAGGTCCAGTCCAAGTGGAGTGTTCAGCACCAGCCTTGTCTAGTTGGGAACAGACACTCAGCCAAATTTAGAGCAGAGGTGACTTTTGAAGAGAGTCTAAATAAAGCTCCCAAATTGGCAGCTGTTCTGAACACTCATCTTACTTCACTAGGTTGGAATGAATTTTGTGCTGCTGGGACAGAAACCTCTAGGAAAGCCATGGACATGCTGCCCTTCATCCCACTGAGGGCTGTTAAGTCAGCTGAGCCTGGGAGCTGAGGAGTGGAAGTTGGCACTTCTCAATTCCACGTATGATATCACATCAATAGATTCTGTCAGCTGGAAAAGAGTTTTAGCTGTGGCCCTGCCTCCTTCCTGCCAGCAAGGAGAAAGGGAAGGGAAAGGAAGGGAAGGGAAGGGAGGGGGAGTGAGGGGGAGGTGAGAGAGGGGAAGGGGGAGGGGAGAGGAGGGGGAGGGGAGGGGAGAGGAAGGGAGGGAGGAAGGAGGGGAAAGGAAGGGAAGGAAAGGAGAGAAAGAAAGAAAGAGAGAGAGAGAAAGAAAGAAAGAAAGAGAGAGGGAGGGAGGGAGGGAGGAAGGAAGGGAAAGAACGAGAAAGAAAGAAAAATGAAAAAGAAAGACAAAAAAGAAAATGAAAAAGTGCTAAAATCCTCTTCTCACCTTTCAATCTGGTCCTGGAGACTAAGACCCAAACAGTAAATGGTTCATGATGAGATTTAAAGAAGTAGTTTCCTTACTACTGCTTTCCACTTCAACTACACACAAGAACGAGACCAAGGGTATGTCTCTTCCCTCCCGCATAAAAACAAAAGACATCTTCTCCTCCCTCGGAAATCTGACTCCTCCCTCAAGGCCTTGAAGGCCCTCAGGGACGGCTGGCAACGCACAGCTGCTTATTTATTTGGGTTGTATTTAGGCACCGTAAGTGCCTGTGTGTGCAGAAGGACTATGATGTTATGAGAACTCAGTTTTGTCCTTTTAGGAACAAACTTTCCCCCAATTTTGACTGTTACATCTTTCATTTCAATTAACTGAATCTTTTCTTACTTTCTCCCCCAGCCCTCATAGGACTAAATCTCTTGGAATCCTTTGGCAGGAGGCTGTGTGTTCCACTTATTTCTATTCTCCTGGAAGAGAAGCATTTCTTATCCCTGCTCCCACCTGCCTTATTCAGACCATAGTTTTATCCACATGACTCAAGTCAGCTCTTCCTTTATGGAGTTCATGCAAGTTACTATGTCACTATTGCATCCTCTTCAGAGTTCTCGGCTGACTTCCCTATAATTCGTCCATCTTCCTCAGTGACTTCTCCATCTGAGAATGGTTGTTTCTTTTCTTATACCCATTGTTACCTTCGTGAGTGTCAATAATCCGTGCTGATAAAGCTTCTCATGTTTTGACCTCACACGTTCTTTTCCTTTCTTTCAAATTCCAGAGACCTGCAAACATCCACCAACTTTCAATCCAGTCCAGCTGAACATTAATGAGTTTAGTAAAGAATTGTTGGCTTACTGACCTGGATATGAACTTGAAATCTCTTCCTCTGTTTCATTCTTTGGAATTCCATAACTATTTGTTTTGATTGTATTGCTTTGCAGTAATGTTTACTTGTTGGAAAAATAATTCAAATTTGTACGTCAAAAAAATTCCATTATCCTGACCTCCTTAACTGCAATGTCCTCCGTCTGCAATGTACCCTGGTCACTTAGCAGGAACCCCACCATACAGACTTGTTTATTCCTCAGTGCGGCTCCACACTGAAGATTCCAACCCTCAGAATATCTTCTCCAGCAATTACCTCCTGCCCTTCCTTCTCTCTCAACTGCTTGCCACGCCTAACATTGCTTCTTTTTTTTTTAAATTTTTTATTTATTATTTATTTATTATTTTTATTTTTGGCTGTGTTGGGTCTTCGTTTCTGTGCGAGGGCTTATCTCCAGTTGCGGCGAGTGGGGGCCACTCTTCATCGCGGTGCGCGGGCCTCTCACTGTCGCGGCCTCTCTTGTTGCGGAGCACAGGCTCCAGACGCGCAGGCTCAGTAGTTGTGGCTCACGGGCCCAGTTGCTCTGTGGCATGTGGGATCTTCCCAGACCAGGGCTCGAACCCGTGTCCCCTGCATTGGCAGGCAGATTCTCAACCACTGCGCCACCAGGGAAGCCCTAAAATTGCTTCTTATTCTTACGGTCATCACCAGTCACTCTATGATTCTTTATTTTCCTTTTTTATCCCATTTGTTTGACTTGGCATATAATTAACCATTTCACAAACATACTACCACTCCAGGATTTCCTCAACACCTGGGACTTCTGTACCATTGCCACTCCTAGCCTTCAGGAATAGTTGCCAATTGTTGTTGGAGAAAGCCTTAAAGCCACTGGAACTGGATTCGTCACAAATCCATTCTTTGTTGGGTCTACTGATACTCACATCTGCTTTCACTTGTCTTTTATTAATTACTCATCCCACTTCCTAGAGACTTCTCAGTATCTCTTTCATTCTCCTCAAGGCCCAAGTTCTAGCCAACCTCCTACTCCCAGCAGGTGACTTTACTACCTGTTTCACTAACATAAAATTTCTCTCATTGGAGCGACTTGAAATTCATTTCTTCCTTTCTCAACATCTCTGTGTTTCCTTCCTCTTTCTCCTCTTCTTCCTCCTCTAAATCTGAGGTTAACCCCTCAGCTAGGGCTCCCTGTTCAAGTCTCTCTTTCCTCCTTGGTACCAAGCACCTGCATCAGTTCTTTCACTTCTCCTGCATCTTCAGTCCTTCCCTCTGAGTTGACTTCTAAGCTTTTGCCCATATGACCTTCCTTAAGAAAATCCTTACTTATCCTAAAGTTTCCTCTCATCACTTTCCTATCCCTCTTTCATTCCCACTATCAAATATTTTGAAAGGATAGTCAAACCAATCACATCTACTAGTTTTGTACCAACACTTCTTTTTTTTTTAAATTAATTAATTTATTTATTTTTGGCTGTGTTGGGTCTTCGTTGCTGCATGCTGGCTTTCTCTAGTTGTGGTGAGTAGGGGCTACTCTTCATTGAGGTGCATGGGCTTATTGCGGTGGTTTCTCTTGTTGCAGAGCACGGGCTCTAGGCGTGCAGGCTTCAGTAGTTGCAGCACGCCGGCTCAGTAGTGTGGCACACGGGATTATTTGCTCTGCGGCATGTGGGATCTTCCCGGACCAGGGCTAGAACCCGTATCCCCTGCATTGGCAGGCAGATTCCTAAACACTGCGTCGCCAGGGAAGTCCCTGTACCAACACTTCTTACTTTACTTCTTCCATTATGTGTTGCCCCCTCTCTCTCCTCTACTGAAACTCCTCTTAAGGTCATCAGTGATTTCCTAATTACCAAGTCTCCCAGCCAACTCTCCCCCAATTAACTTGCTGCTGCAGCACGCTTTGGCATGAAACTTTCCCTCTCTTTACTCCCTGACCACAGCACTATTTTGATCTCCTCCTATCACTTTGATCACTCTTTTTCCATCTCTGCTCCTGGCTCCACTGCTTCCTCTACCCTCCTAAGTTAAGATATCCTCAGATCTCCTATCTCTTTATAGTGTCTCCTTCAAATATCATCCATTTTCATTACTTCAATTATCACTCTATGAGAATGACTCTCAAATCATGATTTCTTCTAAGGACTAAATTTAAATTTCCAGATGATCTATCGGTATCTGAAACATAAAATATATCAAACAAGACCCAAGATCCAGCCATTTTGTCCCCTAAATCACTCCTGCTATCTTCTCTATAACTTCTAATGGCATAAAAATTTTCCCCATCAACCGTGACTAGAGTGACTTTTCCTCCCTTTCCCCACATCTGGTCATTTGCCAAATCCAATGTCTTTTTTTTTTAAATGTGATTTTATTATTTTTTATTATTATTATTTTTAAAAATATTTATTTATTTATTTGGTTGCACCAGGTCTTAGTTGTGGCACACGGGCTCCTTAGTTGTGGCATGCCAACTCTTAGTTGCGGCATGCAGGTGAGATATAGTCCCTGACCAGGGATCGAACCTGGGCCCCCTGCATTGGGAACATGGAGTCTTATCCACTGTGCTACTACAGAAGTCCCCAAATCCAATATCTTATACCTTCACATTTTTTCCAAGATCAGACCTCTCCCACTCTCACTCCCTACATCAGCCCCTCCTTCCCTCTTACTACATCTACTCCAATCATTTCACCTATTTTTCTCATTCCATGTCTCCTATTCTGCCAGATTAATTTTCCTAAACTCATTTCATATCATCTTACATGCTTTAAAGACTCCCAATTACCTATCAAACTAAGTCTAGACTACTTTAATGAGCATTAAAGACTATTAACTTACTTTTCCAACATTACCCACCATTATTTCTCTAAATGTGTCCCGTGTTCAGATAAACTAAATCATTCACTTTCCTCATCTCAGGTCTGAAACTTTCCTACCTCTATGCTTTTGCTCATGTTGTTTTCCTGTCAAGAATGTCTTGCCTTTCAATCACTTCCTGTTGAAATCCTATCTTTGCTTTAGGAAGTTTTGTTCCTTTTACTGTTTGAGATGTAAACTACCTTTCATCTGATCCTCTATATTTTACTCTTAATCTGCTTTGTATCATATCCACTGGCGAACGTACCACATTCTCACCACTGATGTCTTATCCTCACTCTAGCTTGTGTCTTTAATACTATTTTCCAAGTACTCTGCTAGTTTCTGCAGATTCAAAGATAAGTAAAAATTTTCCTAATTTCCCTGGGAAATTCAAAACGCCCTTACCCAAAAGACACTTGTATTTATGTTTCTCATCCCCATCCCACCGTGCAGGTTTCTCACTCACCTAGAAGGCAAGTGAGCTCCTATCGCTACTACTTAAAGGATGTAAAACAGAGAAAGTAGGGCCATCTTTACCACTACGGCAAGGGAGAGTGTGTTCTCGAATCCTCGTATTGGAGTTCGGGATGCCAATCTTTGTGCCAGAGAGGGGTTGCAGGCTAGTGCTGGAGACAGACCCCAAAGAACCAGTTACAAGGTAATTTGACAAAAGCTGTGGTAGGAGTGTGTACTCTCGGAGCTGTGGGAGCCATCTCTAGCAAGGAGTGGGAGCAGGAAAGAACAAATCTGAAGGCTTTATTGAAGGATGAAGGAGGTTGGCAGCTGCTCAGCTCAGTCAGGTTTTCTCAGTGACTTTATCAATCATTCTGAAACACAAGATCCAGTGCTGTGCCTTTCCCAAGCATTAGGCATAGTCACACGTTCTTGCAAGTACTTACAGAAATGCAGTAAATTTTAGAAGCTATGTTACTGTTTCATATGTTCTGGATCTAGAGACCCATCCCTTTCCTCCTTCAAGTCCTGGAGTTGGTACATTAGCCTCTACCTGGCCATACATGGCTGTTGGGGAAATCTGAGTCCACGGACATGGTGAGTGAGGAACATCAAAGAATTGAAAACAAAAAACTGATGGTTCTGCCACATACATACAAGTTGAATGGCCAAGTTATTTAACTTCTCTTGAATTTAGTTTCCTAAAAAGAAGAAGATAGTAATAGTGTCTACTCCTTATTTATGATGAAGGGAGAAGAAAATAATATCTATTAAGTTTATGCTAAGAGCCAGGTGATTTATATGATAATTCATTTAATTGCCATAAATAGCTATGGGTAGGTAGCATTATTATTCTCATTTTATGGCTGGAGAAACTAAGACTCAGAGGAATTAAATAACTTGCCCAAAGTTACAGAGGTAACAAGCAGAGTACCCAGGATAAACCTGTCTGATCCCAAAGATATCGTTCTTTTCCATTACTCCATTTAGCCACAAATCACGACCTTACTTGAAAATGGCAGGGTCATTTGGTGAAAAGTGCCCCAAATTAAGAACCAGCAGAGTGCCACCCGCATCTACAAGGTAAGCCTTTCAGAACACCCATCAACTCCCATTCTAGCATTCCTTTTCTTTGGGAAAGTCTACTCATCTACTCAAATATTACCGCTTTCAAAACCTTCCCAGCTGTCCCCCTGCTCCCCCCCCCCCCCCACAGAGCATAATCTGTGACTCCATCCTCCAGGACTGTGGACATAATAGCCCTTAGCCCACAGTTTCACTTATTGTTGTAAAGCCAGAGATTAATCCAATACCTGGCATAGAATAAGCACCCAGTAGAAGTTTTCTGAATGAACGAATGATGTGTAACAGTACACAAATCATTTAATCTCTCTAAATATCAATTTTTGCCATCTCTAAAAGAGATGACTAGTCTCTCATACCTCACGGGTATATCATGAGAATTCAATGAAATATGTTGTGTTCTTAAAAATAAAACTATTAGATGAGGCCAAGAGGTTATTCCTTTTACAAAAAACAAAAGACAGAAAAAGAAAGCAACAAGGAGGTTTTTATTCATGTTGATCCACATGAGCTCTCTAAATGGTGAGTGATTATAAGCTGCCCCCGCCCCTAAAAAAAGAAAGAAAGAAAGAACACAAAATATATTGGATTTTCTCATGTTTATTTACTTAGAGTCCATAGTTTTTCATCATACTAGAAGTTTTGTGAGTAAAGGGATTATACCTACTTTTCTCATATATAAATACACATACCTACACAACACTTATCTAGGAACTTTCCATTGCACGATGAGTCATTACCTTTCTGACTGATTTGCACATAGACATGTCTTTTGATGGTGTCATAGGAAGAAGTTAAGTCCTTAAAGCTTTGGAGACAAAGAGCCTTATGTCTGAGTCATAGTTCTGCCATGTATAGTTGAGTGAGCAAGTTAACTCCTCTTGTATTTATTTCCACAAAAAAATAAAAAATAAAAGAGAGAGAGAAAAATTATAACAGTACCTACTTCTTAAGATTGTTGTGCAGAGTAAATGATTAATCCTTATGAAGTACATAGCATGGTTCTGGGCCAAAGCATGCCTTCAAATACTGTGATGATGAGATAATAATGCTGCTGATGATAATGATAACAGAAGTGATGATAATCATGAAAAGCTGATTATTTCTCATCCTGCTGAAGTTAACAGCTGAGCGCATCTCTGTAAGGATTAAAGAAATCATCTGAACGGGAGCCTAACACCTCTTGGTTTTATAGGACTTTACAAAATCCAAAACACATTCACACACACAATTTCATCTGTGCTCCCAGTAATTCTGGGAGGCAGATAATTAGAGAGAATTGGTTCAGAGAGGTGAAGTGAAAATGTCAGTACTATTCAGAGTACAATGAGGCACGGGACACAGGCCTATGTCACAGACCTGGGCCTCATGTTGTGGTTTCTTTCTCTTTTTCAATAGTGTTTCTGATGAGCATTGAGTCCTGTCCCAAATGTCAGAACAACAGTAGTATTTAGATAAGCAGCAAAGGTAATAATGATATTTATTTCTCCAAAAGACTTTTCCTTTTTACCTACCTGAGAGCTCCAGCCACATGCATGCCAGAAATGCATAAACAATTATGCCAGGCTAACAGCAATAGCTGAAAATATATTATAACTTTTCCTCTGAGGTGAAGTACATTATCACCAATTATATTTTCTTTTTCCCCACTCAAATGTTTGGATTATCATACCTACCTATTGACAGCTTTCTCACTGACGTATAACCACGGGTTTCCTGGAGATTGGCTAAAAGCAGTGTGACACTGGCTTTTTTGTACACAGGGTGTGTTCTGAGTGGTGGGGTTCCTCCTGGGTGTCAGGAAAGTTCTGGCTTCCCTAATCATTCAGATGGGATTCAGTTCTATTCAAAAAACTTGTTTGGCCCCATCTTACCTGCCAGGTTCTCTGCCATGTGCAGTTCCAGAAAGAGATTACATAGTCTGGTCACCATGTCACTGTTTCCTGTTCTAATCCCAAACATCCCTTGGCTAGTGACAGTAACCACACAGCTGGCAGGCAGGATAAGGGAAAGATCTGGGGGAGCCCAATATCTCTCAGTCCCATATGTGCTCTTTGGCCACAGTTTAAAATAAAGAGGTTTCCTCCCTCTCATCCCCTGGGGTGTGCACTATTTTTCAAAATCCACTTACAATAGCAGAAGCAGGTCATTTATTTGGCTTGCCTACACTGGGCTCTGATTTCTGCATCTTGACTCTAAGTTCAGGTATGTGTTGATCTTGAAATGCTTCTCTTGGCATCTACGTGTCAAGAAGAACCCCACGGTGATTCCAGACTGGTTTTCTTGTCCCCAGTTCCCTTGTCCCTACTCTCACTGGACAATTTTGTGTGTGTGTATATATATATATATAAAGATCTCATGCTTTATCTTTACTCACAGTGTCACTGCCACTACTGTTACTAATTTTCCCCCCAATAATCTTAGTGAAACGGGTTTCTTTCCTCAGGAAAACTAACTTCTCCATGCATATCTCAGATGTCATTATTTTTTTTTTCCAGTCAGAGTCATTCCTTCCCTCCACCTCAAAATCCCTGAAAACCTCAGGCCTCATACTCCCCCCTCTCCTCTTCCCCAATCTCTGAGCACAATTAGCTGAAGTCCCCTCTGAGGAGGAGTGTCCCCAAAGTCTAGATATTTTCTCTTCCCTTGTCTAGTGTGGCACTGTGTCTTTCTGGACCTTCTCCCATTCCTTTGACTATTTTTTTCTGTTCCCTCTATTGATTATGGCCTCAGCTCTTCACTCTTTCTGCACTATCCTCTCTCATTCCTCCATCCATTTATTCATTCATTCAGGATTCACAAAGGATGGAATATCTGCCTGGTACCAATCCAGGCATAGGGATACCACAGCGAAAAGAACAAACAAGGCTGCTTTCACGGAGCTTACACCCTGAGAGGTGGAAACAGAACATAAGTATGTACATAAATTTAAAATAAGATAATTTTGGATAGTGAGAGAAGATGGGAAGAACAAGAAAAAGGGTAATGAGATAGAGAGTAGCTTCAGATGGGGGAAATAGGTAGGAAACCAGTTTAGAGAGTGTGTCCAGGAAGTGCTACTCTAAGAAGAAGTCATTTAAGGCAAGAGTGGAATGATAAGAAACCAGCCACAGGATGAAGAGCAGCCTGGGCAGAGGGGACAGCTCGTGCAAAGGCTCTGTTAAGGGGAAAGAGCTTCTTAAGTTTGAGGCACATATTTAAAAAGTCAAAAGTAACTGGAACACTGTGGACAAGACAGGGAATGGCAGACGTGAGGGTGAAGAGATAGGCAGGGCTCAGGGCAGGCCTTGCTAGACCATGGTGAGGAGTCTAGATTTTATTTATTATTTTATTATTCAATGAGATGCTATTGAAGGGCTTCAAGCAAGAAAGGTACATGGTCTCACAGAATACAAAGAGTGCTCTGGCTACTGTTGGTAGACTAGAAACTACAGTTTCACCCTCAACTGTAAGGGGAAGATAATCATCAAATTGGGAAAGGTAGAAAAATAAAAATAAACAAACAACAACAACAAAATCCCAGCAGAAAAGGATTGAAGCTGAAATGGCAGAAAGGAGGAAGGGATAACAATTTAAATGAGTAAAGAACTCTCAGAACAAGGCCAGAGGTGCTTTAGGGAATTTAAGGTACTTGTGAAAGTGACTGAGAGCTTCTGCCAAATATTAAAGGTAATGTCAGAAGACTGAAGAAACCAAATGCTCCTGTTTTCAATAGAGGAGAGACAGGGGAGTAAAATCCTCAAAGTGACTATTTAAAATGGGATTGGTAAATATTTTTAAAAGAACATTGTGATTATTAGGAATCAGCACAAATAGACCTAAGAAAAAATTATGTAAAATTAAGCCAGTTCCTGCTGCCATAGTGGTGATGGCTGTAGTGTAATGGTTGATGGAATTATCAGACTGAAAATATTTCAGTCACTCTATGTATTTGGGTGAGACTTTCAATAAAATCATAGAATCTCAAAGATGACTGGAACTTTATCAACAATCCGTTCCAAATTTCTAACCTATAGAAGATTTTTTTTTTCTACAACATCCCAGTAATTCTTTGGATAACACCTGCTTGAACATAACAAAAGGTAATTCATTCCACTTTGGAATGGTTTGAAATGTATTGCTGAAAATCTGTTTCTATGTAAATGTAAACCTCTCCTATCTGGATCATTATAAGTTTAATTCCTCTCACATATACCCTTCGTTTTAAATTTTCAGAATGTGTTATGTTACAAATACGGAAAATAGGGAGATATGTTTGGGTATTTATTTGTGACTGAGCAATAATACCAAAGAAGTCTAATTAGTCAAACTAGAATAAGGTCTCTAAACTCGTGCCAAAGAACTCTTTTTTTTTCTATCCATTTAAAAAAATCTATATTTAAAAAAAAAATCTATGTTTGGATCAAGTGATTATCAAGCCTAAAGATGAAACAAAGCTAAAGAAGAGAGATGTCGGATGATTAAATCTGGATTCAATACAATTATTAATAGCGTGGGATAATTGGTTGAAACTAATACATTTTTAAAAATTAATTAATTAATTAACTTATTTATTTATTTTTGGCTGCGTTGGGTGTTCGTTGCCGTGCACAGGCTTCCTCTAGCTGCGGTGAGCGGGGGCTACTCTTCGTTGCGGTGCGCGGGCTTCTCATTGCGGTGGCTTCCCTTGTTGCGGAGCACGGGCTCTAGGCGCTCAGGCTCAGTAGTTGTGGCGCGTGGGCTTAGTTGCTCCGTGGCATGTGGAATCTTCCCGGACCAGGGCTAGAACCCGTGTCTCCTGCATTGGCAGATGGATTCTTAACGACTGCACCACCTGGGAAGCCCTAAACTAATAAATTTTAACAGCAATAAGCACAGAGGTGTCCCCCCCCCCCACAAGATTCCCTGTATAAGCACAAGATAACTCTGCAACAAGTTGAGTGAAAAATACTTAGGGATTTTAACTGACCATAGCTCATTATGAGTGAGATATGGCTGTTAATGTAACTGAACAGACGTACCCTCTAAAGCAACTGTGGCCATAATTCTCCTGGATTTATGCTGGCAGACCCCGCAGAAAACATCAGTTCTTCTTTTGGATGTGTGATGCCAACAAACTAAAAATCCTCCTGAGACAGTGACCAGGGTAGTTAAGGGTTGGAAACTACCAGAAAATACACTGGAAGAAACTTACGAAGCTTAGCCCCAAACAAAAAAGTCTGGGGTGAGATGTGGGGAAGCATAGCTCTCTCTTAAGGAAAACATTTTGCCAACCACTTAATGGAGTTCAGGGAGGAAGGAAGAGTGTACATAATTCAACTGAATATAAAGAAGAACTTCCTTAAACATTAGGAGGGACTGACTTGTGAAGTAGTGAGCTCTCATCCCTGACAAAGGCCAAGGCTGTTCATCTGGAATGTCCTTGGGGGATTCAAGAATTGGAAAGGAAGTTGAATTAAGTCGACTTCTAACTTCTCATCCAGGTCTAACACACTGTGATTCAAGGGCTGGCCTTCAAAGCTACATAGAGTATGGCCTGGTGGCTCCCTGCCCAGGAAGAAGGACATTCTGTTGCTCTGTGATATGTTAGGAGGGAGAATTTCCTGCATATGGTTCACTTACAGTCAGCTGTTACTCTGCCGTTCTGTTTTGGAATATCAGTGTCAAGCTTCCCCTTTTGGAAAGGGAGCAGTAGGGAATGAGAAGGGGGGAGAGGTTCTTGTATTAATCGTTCACTCGGTTCCAGGCATTCCTAATCTATTATGTCAACTTGAGTTTATAACTAAATTTAAACGTTCAGGTTTCCCTTCCAGGGATGGGGAGGAGCAGTGAAACAGCTGCTAGGACTAGGGTGAGGCTAATAGTTGGAAGAAGCCAAACTACAGTCTATCTGCTTTTAAACTTAACAACAACAACAAAGTGATTAGAGCGAGGGGGAGTTGCTCCACCCCCCAACACCGCTGCTGCACAGACGTTTGGATCACCTCGTAAGCCAGTGAGGAGGTGAACACGGGAACAGGTGCGCCTCCCTCTAACCCCACTTCTAAGCAGGGATTATTATGCTGCGTTCAGGGTGCCCGGTACCAATTAATCAAGGCTAGACAAAAGGATATACCAGGAGGGAATGGGGTCGGGGGAGAGAAGCCAGGAGCCATGTAGCATGTACATTGCAGATGACATCATTGAAAGAGATTTGGCCCTCCTCTTCCCGGAGCTGGAAGCTCGCATGTCTGTGCAGGAGCCAGAGTGGGGTTGCTTGGCGGGGGGTGGGGGGTGTGAATTGGTGAGAGGAGGCGTGCCGGTGCTGGGGAGAGGTGTGGAGATGCGAAAGGGAGACCTGGAGACAGCCGGCGAGCAGAGAAATCGCGGGGGCTGAGGTCTTTGCGCCGCTCCGAGCTCCGCCCCTGCGCTCGGCAGCCGCGCTCGGCCCTGAGACGGGCACGCCTGTTTGGGGGTGGGGAGTATTGCACTGGGGTGGGGGGGCGGGTAAGTGGTGGCGGCGGCGGTGGAGAGCCGCCTGCGCATGTCAAGGCTGACGGTGCACACACGGTCGGGGCGCCTGGAGAAGGGCCGCTGGTCACCCGCCACCCAGGGTCCGGGCCCCTGCACGATCTGCAGGCGAGCTCGGGGACGGGGCCCACCCACCCCACCTCTCGATCGCAGGCCACACAGAAGCTTCCGCCTCCTTCCTGGCCCCCCTCCGGACCTCCCCGGGGAGGCTCGGCGGGTGTGGACCGGACTGAGGTGGAACGAGTTCTGTAGCTCAGACGGCAGCCCCGGTGGTTTCGGGTGTGAGGGCAGGCCCAGCTGGAGAAGCCGATCAGGGCGGACTAAGCCGGCGCTCCCGGGTCTGGGTGGATCCTGGTCGGAGCGTAACTCTTGGTAGGGAGGTGAGACGTGGATCAACATGGACCCCTCCGGCAGCGCAGCCGCCTAGAGCCTGCCTGCAGCTCACTTCGGAGCTGAGCTTTCCCCGAGGCTCAAACAGGGGAAGCCGCTGAGCGACTGGAATTGGAAGTTCCGGGTGGGCGGGGAAGGCTCTGTCCGTGGTGCTGATCCGGATCCCAGCAACGGGCTCCGGGGAGAGCGCGCCAAGCTGCCGATCCACTCCCTCGAATTGGGGCAGTCCGCTAGGGTGGCTGGGAGCTGAAACCCCCGCCCGGCTCAAGAAGCCCGCAGAGCCTCCCCAGTCAACGGCACTTGGCCCTTATTTCAGTCAGAAAGTCGCCCTCTTGGAGCAGTTCGTCCCAGAGGGTTTCCTCGAAAGTACTGAGAGGGAGGAGTTGTTGACCCAGGGAATCTCTCTGTTTAGCCCCGGAAGCCACCCGCTGAAAAAGATGCCTGGCTTCAACAGATTGTTTCCCCTGGCTTCCCTCCTGCTCATTTTGTGGGGTAAGTACCAGCACCCTGCCATGCGAGATGCAGATGACAGTAATAATGCTAACAGTAATAACACTTATTGATGTCGTTGGTGACAACAAGGAGCCCTGGTTGACTTCCCTCTGTGCACGTCTCCCGGACACGGGATCCAGAGGGGTTCCATGAGAGCTGGGATTTTGAGATTGGAAAAAGGCCTCCCCACTCCCGTGCTGCTTTATTCCTGAACCTCCCTTGGTGGTTTTTCCACCCTTCCTCCCGTTTCCTGTTAATTCCAAAGTATTTTTTCCCTTTCCCGTAGCTGAAAGAGCATGCAGTCAC
Organism: Balaenoptera acutorostrata; assembly: GCF_949987535.1. NCBI lineage: Eukaryota > Metazoa > Chordata > Mammalia > Artiodactyla > Balaenopteridae > Balaenoptera > Balaenoptera acutorostrata. Next base: position 103,268,714 of record NC_080072.1, on the reverse strand, counting down.
ATTCATTATTAAAAAATCTCGGTTACAGTTACATTTCATTTCTCAATGAGGTCTTTGAATTAATTTTTATATATTAAAAAAATCTGGATGCGTGCATTTTGAGAGTGAAACTAGTTGTTGATCCATCTGTTTAATTTCAATAAGTAAAACAGGCTTCAGCCATTTGCAGCTATATATTAGATAAATAGGCACCTGGGAATTACATCTTTCTTCTTTTTCATGAACACGTGGAATTAAGGTGCTTTGGTGTTTGGGGGGCTGAGTTTTTTTGCCTTTAAAGATAAATAGGTTCTTGTTTGTCTGCTGTGAAGGAGTGAGGTGACCTTCTCCCTCCAAATAAGGGAGTCCTATACTTGCAACAGTAAGGCTGAGCAGAGTGGTGTTAGAGATGGGCTTGGAGTGGGGTGTCTGCATGTGTGTAGTGGGAGTTAATGAGTCTACATGATAATATCTGAATGTGTGATTGAGAGAATGCTTTACTGTGTTGATGTATGCCTCAGGGTCTGAATGTGTATGCTAGTGTATGTCAGAGCATGTTAGTATGGGCATCTGTGTGGATTGATGAGGATGTAGTAGTGTGTGTGTGTGTGTGTGTGTGTGTGTGTGGTTGTTGTGTAGTTATGGGCATTTCAGTTTTGGCAACTTAAATCCTCAGGTCAAATATAGGTGCTCTCCAGTTGATAATTGCTTTACATGATCTTAGCTACATTCCTCCATGTTAAAAATCAATAACCAGTATAATTAGATGTGAGCATGCCCACCTGCCTTACTGAAACTAGGTATAGGATTATGCTCTATGGTTGGCATGGAACTCATTCTGCTGGTGCAGTGGCAGATATGCTGATGGGAACAACCTCTTTACCTTCGTATCACTTTATTAAGCCTCCAGGACTAACTCTGGCTGCCAGCATTATCTGGATTTTGCATGTGACCAGAAGCAGAGCCAAGCTTCCTGTTGAGACAGGCTGGGAAGGACAAAGAGGGAGAGTAATGCCAGTCCCAAGGGCAGACTCACCGCCACCCATCCCCAGTAGAGCAGATCAGACCTGAAGATGAAACAGACATAATAGGTTGCCAATGATCTCACCTGCTTTGAAGACTTAAGGCTGTGATGTCCTCAGGGGAGGCTAAGACTAGGGGGCTTAGGAGAGGTTAGTTGGGCTGTATAAGAAAGAGCATGAGTAAAGCAATGAGAGATGAAGTTGTAGAGAAGGTTGGGGTGAGATTCTACAGAGCCTTTCTTCCCACACCCTAATTTAAGTTTTTAGCATATTTGCCTGAATTCTAGTGGAGGGGGAGAGCACTCTATAGGCCAAGGACCTTTTGACTAGGACTTACAAAGCCTGGATTGGAGTCTTAGCTCTGCCACTAGCTTGCTATGTAATAACCTTAGAGTATTTTGTTCCTCATATACGTATATTTGGAAATACATAAGTTTGGAAATTGGGGCAGATGATATCTAACGTCCCTTTTAGCTGCACAATTGAATGGTGGGGAAATATTTACAGAATATTGCTAAAATAAGCAGAATACCCATCCTCCTCCCCACCCCTCAATTCCCCCACAATAAACCTTTGGAAGAGTGTGCATATTACACCTATCCTTGCCCATCCTCAGCTTCTGTATATTGGTTCACCAAATTGAGAAGCTGCAGAAGGGAAAGAGAGATAGATAGTTCAGGAAACCTTGCCAGTAAATGTAAGAGAGAGGGCCTCGCTTCACAAATGCAGTATCTTTTCATTTGCATGTAATTCCAGCATTGGAAAGCACTTAACTTAGATGTGTTCACCCTTCCCAATATGAATGGAATATTTTCCATTCTTTTATTTTCTGCGTGAATTGAACAAAATTCCCTTATTTCCTTCAATAAAGTATATAATAATAATAATAATAACAATAATAATAGAACCTACACTTGCCTTGTGCTTTCCAGTTTACAAAGCAATTTTCAATCTATTACTTCTTTTGGTCCCCATAGCAATCCTATGGTGGTAGTCAGGGAAAGCAGTTTTATTTCCAATTTAGAGATGAGAAAATGAGTGCAGGGGAGGGGAAAGGACTTGCTAGAGAACTCTTATCTCTTGATTTCAGTCTTCCAGGGCTTGTTCTAGCTCCTCTTATGGACATACGTGCTGCTATACAGGATTGCCAGGTGGGCGTCTGTCTTCTTCTCATCCCTCTTTGGAGCCACTCTTCCATTTCTCTCCCATGCCATTGCCTTTCCTAGGGCCTTACTCATTCTTTACCTCCTAGTGTCTTCTCTGTTTTTCCTCTCCAGGTCTACTCTCCCAGGTGTCGGTTGTGTCGGGGAATATTTTCCTCTCTTCCCCCAGTAACCCATTTTACATCCCATTCTTTCAAGGCTCTGCTAAGTGACTGGCTAATCTGATGGACCAACTCATTTCAGGGAGTTAATATCTACAAATAACATCATTTATTACCCCCTTTTGGAAAGTATTTACATTCTAATCAAAGCCTTTATTTTCTTAGCATTGTAGAGCAAAGTCAAGAGGAGCAATATAGCAATAACCAAAGAAGAAAAAGATTTGGGGTTATTAGAGGAGTTGATTACATACACATTACTATCCACCTGATAATAGATTGATGCTATTCCTTAGTTAAATATAATCATAATTAATATATTCTTCCTTCTCTGGTTTCCTCATTATTACTATAGACATTGAAGAGGAGACCATGGGTCAAATGATTTGGTTAAGATTATTCCAGGAGTTTATTATTTACAGTCAGCAATGTGGGTTGAATGTCTACCATATGTACAATCTTTTCTTGGATATCTAGAGGATTTCTTGGAAAGAGAGGCAATAGTGTACTGGAGACTTACAGGGTGGAGAAATATACTTTACCTTTTGGTGAAAGGAGCAGCAAGTCATATTGCAAAGGGAAGGCAAACAAGGATGAGAGGATTCTGTGGCCATTTTGCAATGTTCTATCCAGGACCTCATGAATTAAATTGATCTCATGAGCTGAGTTCTTTCTTAGGACTTCAAACTGGACTTTGGCAAGGAGAAGGCGATCAGTGGGGCTTGCTGTCTGATGATACCTTGGATTACTCAGGGGCAACTCAGAACAAAGAGAGGCTGCCGTGCCCTACTCACCAACCTGACTGCATGTATTCTGCCTTCCCTCCTTTAACTATAAATGAACTAACCGTGTTTATATTTAAGACCAACTCATCTACTTGTTCACTAGAGGCTATCACCTCTCACCTATTCAAGGATGTTAGTCCAGCAAACCATACACTTTCAAGCCCCAGCATCTCTACTGTTATCTTCATCCAAGCAAAATCATTGAACCACCTCTCAGTCTGATCACTGTACCAGCCTCTTAACTGTTCTCTTTGCTTCCACCCTTATCCTTCCTCACCTCTTCAGTTTATTCTCAACATAGCAGTCAGATCATGTAATTTTGTATAAATCATGTCATTCTTCCACTCAGAAGCCTCCGATGCTCCCATGTCACTCAAAGCAAAAGCCAAAGTTCTAATTGTGGTCTGCAAGAGCAGCCATGATCCGGCTCTGGCTTATTTCTCCTGCCTCATCTCCTTCTACTCTCACTTTGTGCCCTGTACTTTATTGTGCTTTTCGCTTTTGCCAACACACTCCCACCCTAGGGCTCTCGAGTTGCTATCTCCTTGGCACACCTTCACACAGATATTCATACAGCTTGCTCCCTCCTTTCTTTCCTTCAACACCTGCTCGATGTCACCTTCTCAGTGAGTCTCTGATGATTCTATGCACGCTCTAACTCCTCTGTTCTGTTTTATTTTTTCTTATAATTGCACTTATTGCAGTTTAATGTTGCTTATTTTCTCTCTCCTTCCACTGGAATGTGGGCTCCATGAGAGCAGGGATGGTTTCTGTTTTGTCCCCTGTTGTGTTCTCAGTGCCTAGAGCAGTGCCTGGCACACAATAAGCACTCCATATATGTTGAATGAGTGAACAAATAAATGAAGGAAAATAACATTAACGAATGTACAAAGCACATTCGAAGAAATCATCCCATAGAATTTGCGTGACAAATCTATTAGATAGATATTATTTTCAGCATTTTGTTGATGAATAAACTGAGTCTCAGAGAGGTTAAACAGTCTATCAAACTGGGAATTCTCTGGCGGTCCAGTGGTTAGGACTCTGCGCTTTCACGGTAGGGACCTGGGTTCTATCTCTGTTTGGGGAACTAAGATCCTGCAAGCTGCGCAGCGCGGCCAAAAAAAAAAAAAAAAAAAGTCTATCAAACCCAAGCCTTCAGTTGCCCAATACCGTCTTTCTTCTGCCTCTATAAGTGTAACTGTACATTCCTTGGTACATTTTCCTATTCTTCTCTGAAGTCATCATCATTGAACTAACTCATCTTTACCACATCTCATTAAATATGAATGTGCCCCGAGGCTCCCTGCTACATGGGGTTATCAATGCACACTCTGCACCTCTATCCACTCCCAAACTTTTGCACAAACCATGCTTTTTTTTTTTTTAAACCAGGCCTATACTCAAGCTTTCAAACTCTTCATATTCTGAAAATGTTTCTGATCAGTTCTCTCTAGATATGGACCCTCCCCCGATTAAAGTGATGACCCATATGCAGAAGCAGGAGAGCCTCTTGCAGGCTGCCTGATAAAACCACCCTCTGCTTGTTGAGAGTTTTAAAGCCAATAAAATTTATTTTACCTTGATATGTTAAATTTTATCATAGTGCCTCTAGTTTTTAAACTCTATGTCTAAAAATTAAATTTGTTGCTTTCTGAGTCAAATATGTCATTTTTTGACTCATAATTAGTCGGTCAGTCTCATTTTAAGTTCTAAATAAAGCTTTTCTCTGCTTTTAGAAAGAACTGTCTGCCAGTAGAGGAACAGACTGACCATTCACTGTGGACTATTTTTTAAATTACAATGTGTATTATTTCATTTTTTAGGGGTTCTGTTTTTATTATTAATGAGAAGGTAGCCTCAGAAGGGGTTAGAAGTTCTGATACAAGAATCGTTGGTAAAAAAAAAAAAGAATCGTTGGTGATTCATCTCACTTTTGAATCTTCTGTATAAGATGCAAACTCTCTTACCAAATAGTTTTTTGCATTTGTTAACAGCTTCAACACCAGAAAGAAAAAAAAATTTTTTTAATTGAGTTAGCTTTACTTTCTTGTGACTTTTGGAGTTGGACAGAATCTATTTTCTCTTCCACAGGCCAACCTTCAAATATTTGAAGACAGGTGTGTCGGTGTTCAAGCTAAGCACCCCCGGTCCCCCCTTTGTTCTTACCAGACTTTGCCCCCAGACCCTTCTCCATCTTGCTTTCCTCTGCGCATGCGCTCGTTGAAAACTTCCTTTTGTACAATGTGACACCCTGAACTGATCATAGTGGTCCAGATTTGCTCTGAACCACACAGGGGGACTGCCCCGCCTTTGTCCTGCAGTGCACATCTGATAACGCAGCCCACGTTTGCACTTGCTTTCTTGGCAGCCACGTCCCACTTTTGATTCATTCTGAATTTTCAGTCTGATATACTTACCCTCTGTAATGGGCCATGAGCTTCCAGAGGGCAGGAACTATAAGTCCAGGCCTGCGTGTGGCCTCCAAGGTGCCCCCCAATCTGACCCCCCTCCTCATTTTGTTTTTGTTTTTTACTTTTTTTTATTTTACTTTTTTATTTTTTATTTTTTAAATTATTTTCTCTTTTTCCCCTTCTCATTTTTAACTGTGTGTCTCTCTCTCCTCTTTGGGTGAAGATCATCACCCCAGCCCCGTGGTCAGCTCACCGTTCTCCTCCTTGCTGCTCCATCCTCCACCATGCATCAGAATTACCTACATTTTCCATAAAACACAGATATGATGACGTCTCTCTAAGGCTTTAAAACATGTGACCCCTCCTATTGTGAAGGGCATACAGAGGTCTTCACAACATGGGTCCAATCTACCTTTCTGGCCTTAAGTCTCACCATCCTTCTCTTCTTCTCTTCCCAGCCCAGCCAGGAAGAACTGCCTCTCCTCTAGTGTGTCCCTCACCATGGTCTGGTTTAACGACAGGAGTGTGTGTTCCCTGCTAGACTGTAAATGTCTTTAGGGCGTGAAACGTGTTTTATTCATCTTTGTATCTCAGCGTCAGGCCTGGCATAGAGTAGATCTCTGTGGGTGTTGGTGGAATGAAGGGGTGCATGGGTGGTTGATGGATGGATGCATGGGTGCCCAATTTCCCACCTTGACTCTAAGTCCTTGAGGGCAGAGCTGAGGTCCGAGCTGTACCGCATCCCTGCTGCTTTCGGGGAGGCTTTCAGTCAATGCTGCCTCATCCCTGCCCGTTGTGAGAGGGTGTACCTGGGGAGACACGTACATGTGCACGCTATTTTCCAGTTTGTCTCATGATTCTGCCTTCTCTGTCTCTCCTCCCTCCCTCCTTGGTCTCCACTGCCTCTGCCCTAACACCTCCTGTCCCTTCCCTGGGGTCCGGGCTCTCCCCAGCTGGCGTCTGCTTCCCTGTGTGTGTGGAAGTGCCCTCGGAGACGGAGGCCGTTCAGGGCAATCCCATGAAGCTGCGCTGCATCTCCTGCATGAAGAGGGAGGACGTGGAGGCCACCACGGTGGTGGAATGGTTCTACAGGCCCGAGGGCGGTAAAGATTTCCTTGTATGTCTGACTGCTGACTCTGCCCTTTGTTTTGCTGGCCTCTGCCATTGTGTGCCTGGCTCTCGACAATTCTGGGGAATGACATCTGACAAACACCGGCTCTTTCTCTCCAAAGCACTGACAGTTCCTCTGCAGATCACTGACAGCCTTAGTTTAGCCCAGCCTCTGGGAAAGGGAGGGCTCCAGGCCAGCTCTGGGCACTCCCGGTTACAAGCAGGGTAAGGAGGAGAAAGGCATAAATAGTATTTAGAGCCTGCTGTGTGCCAGTCACCCCACTAGACACTGTGCAGGTGTTTTCATCGAATCTCTGCACCATCCTACTGGATGGATTAAATTCACAGAAACATTGAAATAACTCCAAGGGTCATTAAATGAGATAGCATAGGTTAACTCATTTAAGTCTCACAATCTCAGTGAAATAAGAATGTCAGGCACGACCAAAACTGATGTGCAACTGGTACACACACATCAGTGGGTAAAATATTCAAATAGTCCTATAGTGGTTACTTGTGCCAAATCTCCCAAGTGGCTTCATCACCATCCTTCCCACTAGGAACCTCCAGACCTCCCATGATGTAGGAACTAAGGGATCAGCCATGGCCAATGTCAGTTCTGATGGGTTGGTGCCAGTGCCAAAATGGTTGTCATATACTTTGAACAACAACTTGGGGATGACCATTATTCACACCGTCGCTGTCTTTGGAGCCAGGCTGCCTGGGATTGATTCTTGACTCCACAACTTATTTTAACTCTGTGTCCTTGGACAAATTACTTAACGTCTCTCTCTGTGCCTCAGTTTCCTCATCTCTGAAATGGGGATATAAGCCATAGCTACCTCACAGAGCTGTTACCAGGACTCATGTGCTATAATTTTTTAATGCGTTGAGAATAGTTCTGGAATACAAGAAGTACTGTATAAGTGTTTGATAGAGAATACACAGACACACACACACACACACACACACACACACACAAATGGGGCAACTAAGGATCAAAGAAATTAAGTTAGTAAGACAGCTTAGATTTGAACCAGGTCGTCTGACAGCGGATATGAAGCCCTTTTTACTGCACTGCCTCATCTTCCTGGGGGCAAGTTTTTCCCCACAAAGACCTAATGGAGACACGACATTAGGATGAAATTGAGTTTTGCTTGCTCTTCTGTCTAGCTCTCCTGAAGCTGGACGCGTTTCTCACTCGAGGCTGGATGTGCTATTCTGATGTGGCCTTGCTGCACTCAGGCGCCAGGCCTGGGACAGTAGGCTTCCTAGTGCCTGGCTCAGGGCTGACCGCAACCGAGGCTACTGCGTAGGTTACAGGAGCCTGGACGTCTTGACCAGATGCAAAGGTCCCCACGAGCCTCAGGTCTGGCCATATGCCAGCCACCTGCTCTGCTTCCAGGCCTGCCCAAAGTGAGGAGAAGGTGACTCAGATGGAGGAAAAGAAACTTAAAAAATTGTGCTGGAAATCCAGAACAACACTAATAGAAATTTTTGTGACAATGAAAATGTTCCATATTCGTGCTGTACAATTCAGTAGTCACCAGCCACAGGTGGCACTGGACACTTGAAATGTGGCTAGTGCAACTGAGAAACTGAATTTTACATTTTATTTCATTCCTAGTAAGTTAAATTTTAATGTAAGTAGCCACACGTGGCAAGCAGAAACTAGATGGACTGCATAGCTGTAGAAAGAAGCAAAAAAAAAAAGCTATGTCAGAAGGTGGAAGTGTTTGAGAAGAGAAATGTAGAGACCAGATTTCAGATCTCATTTTGCCCAGAGTGGAAGAGCTGACGTGTGCACATTGGCTGGCAGCTCTCTGCTCACGTGGGCCACTTAAGCAGCCTGGGTCCCCTTCCTGTGGACTGGCCCCGACTGCTCACATCCCCTCCAAGGGCACCAGCTCCGAGAGACACTTTTGGAGGCCAGAGCTCTCAGACGTCTTCATGACAAATGAAGCTGCCTCTCTGCCTTAATCTCTCCCCGGCTGCCCCCATGACACGCCTTTCTCTCTTGTTCTCTCTGCCCCCTTCCAATCCTTCCTTTCTCTCAACTTCCCTCTCCTGATCTCCTGTACACTTCACTCACCTTCCTCTGTCCTCTTTCTTTCCAGCCCTCTTTTCCTGCCCACCCCTTCCTGCCGTGTCCATGTGCCCTGACACCTGTGTGCCTTTGCCCGTCTTTCCCTGTCTTTGCTCTCTTCCCTGCCCTCCTCTGAGCTGCCCATCCCACTCCCACATTTGGGAGCTCCTGGTAACATTGTCCCTGTCCCCGCATCCGAGCACCATTCTGGTCCTTTTCTCTGCCCTGTCCCCACCTCTACCCTGTCTTCTCTCCTACTCCCTCTGCTTCTCTACCTGCAGATCTATGAGTATCGGAACGGCCACCAGGAGGTGGAGAGCCCCTTCCAGGGACGCCTGCAGTGGAACGGGAGCAAAGACTTGCAGGACGTGTCCATCACTGTGCTCAATGTCACCCTGAACGACTCCGGCCTCTACACCTGCAACGTGTCCCGGGAGTTTGAGTTTGAGACACATCGCCCCTTCGTGAAGACCACCCGGCTGATCCCCCTCCGTGTCACCGAGGAGGGTAAGGCTAGGGCACAGGCTCCCTTGGGTGCGCTGCTCTCGGGGGAGGGAGGACAGCGGGTTTCCACACAAATGAGCCCCTTGCAGAATGCAAAACCCCATGTATCCGGAGTGGTGATATCTAAAAATGTCACCACTGGCTTGTCTTCCTGGGGTGGCCAGCTTTCTGCAAGCTGCCCGAGAGCTTGCCTCTCTGTGTCTTTCCTCAAAGCAGAAAGGCTTGGAGATGATAGTGCAGTAATCTTGACCCGGTCCCTGGACTCTCACCCTTAGAGAAAGAGGACAGCCTCCCTGAAGCCTAAAACTGCCAAGACAGTTACACCTACTCTGGCCTGCGCTGAATCTCCGACTCAATGGGCTCAGAGAAATCTCCTGAGGTTCTCTAGAGGTCATCTACCCTCTTGTCTGTGACTCATACAAACCTCTAAACCAGCGGTGCTCAAACTTCAGCCAGCCTCAGATTCCCCTGCAGGACTTCTTAAACCCGGGCTTTCTGATGCCGTAGGTGGAGCTTGAGAATTTGCATGACTAACAAATTGTCATGCTGCCAGGGACGCACTTGGAGAACAGCTGCTGTAAACCAAAGTCTGACAGTCTTTGTCTTCTGTCTCCCTGCACAGTAATCATACAAGCAACCCCCTCCCCATCCGTGGCGTCTCTCATTACATAACCTCACTTTCAGCTACGAGAAGGGGAAACGTGGTTTGCTCTCCAGTCTTTAAATTTTCCCGATTTCCCACAGCTGGTTCCTTGTTAGGCTGGGAAGTTCTTTCATCAACCTAACTCAAAAGTTTCTGTTGCGATCGAATCCGGAATCTTGAGGGTGAGCTTAGAACTGTTCTTGTTCTGCTTTCAATGGACTCCTTGTTCAGAGCACTGTGTCTCCTCGCCCCTTGCAAATGTCCCTTCATGTGGCAGAAGAGTGATACATGCGTCTCCCTTTGTGTTTTCTCACCCAGGCTAAATGAGGACTCCATTTTACTTAGCCCTTCCTAGACAATCTATTTCCAGCACGTTCCCAGCATTCTGCATCTGCCTCAAGATGCAGGTCAGTGAACAGGCAAAAGGTGTGGGGCAGGAAAGAAAGGAGAGGTCAGATTAAAGCCAGGCTCTTCCTAGAAAAGGATGCCAGGAATCCCGACTTCCAGGCCACAAGTGTTTTTTTTTTTTTTATCGTGTTATGGTGATAAAATTCATGAAGCAAAGGAGAGTGCACAGCAGAGTGAGCGATGTCATGATTTAGACAAGACGAAAACGGAAGGTAGGGCAATCCAGATGGTGCACAGGGACTCTCAGGCCACTTGGCTCAGACCTGATGAGCCTCTTCCCCTCTTTGAGCCCGTCTCCTCTTGTGTGAATCGAAGGGGTTGGACTGGGAGCTCTCTAAGCTATATTTCTGTTCAGAAGTTCCATTATCCTCTTCTGTTTACACACCTGTGCCCCCGGGGGAAGGGAGCCTGGCGCCCTCTGCTGTTCACCCTCGGGACTGTCGGCTACTGACAGCCGGGCCCTAGGAAGCTGCCTCTGTCTCCACCTTGTGCTCTCAAAGGCTTTTGCCTCCAGAGACCTTCGCGCAGCCAGTGGAAAGGGTGGCAAAGTGGAGCCAGTCCGCCTGCCTGCCGGGCACCAGAGCCAGACTTGGGTAAGAATAGAGGGGAAACAAGTTTGTCATCAGAGCCACAGAGCCCCTCGGGACGTTAGGGCTGGAAGGAAGCTTGGCTCTCTTTCAGTCCAGGGGTCTGAACGAAGAGCTGGCATCGGAATTGCCCAGGGGGCTTTCCTTCAGTGCCGACGGCTCCATACCACTGCCGCGGTGTGAGTGCAGCAGGTTGGGGTGCGGTCTGGCGAATGTCAGTTGAAATGACTCCGCAGGTGGTGGGAGGGTGCAGCTCTGATGCCTCATGTTGTGGCTGGGAGACAGAGCTCTGGAAGAGGAGGGCTTGCCCAGACACGAAGCACATTAGTGCCAGAAGCAGGACTGCGGTCCAGATCTTTGCCTCTATTAGCTGTGTTTCCACTGCCTCTTTTCCCTCCACCACCGCCCACTCCCTGCCACTTTTTCTTTTTCTCTCTTCCCCACCCCCTGTGACCCCTTTGGCAGCCCCCTGCATCCCCACCCCCAGATATTTAGTGCTCTCATACTGCTGCACGCTCCACCGTGACACATTCCCCGCGTCTGCTCCATCCCTGTGGTCCCAGATAATCTCCCTGCTTCTCTTTGCTCAAGCTGGACTGATCCTGGCGTAGGCTCTCACCTCCTGGCTCTAAGACAGAAATCTGAGTTCTCTTCACCTAGAGGTAAATAAAGTTACTGAGGACAGCCTCCTGCGGTACTACTGCTGGCTACTGCATTTAAAAAGAAATAGGGGGCTTGAAGTTGAGCACACCGCAAACCAGCCCGTTGTCAGACCATGAAAAGACATTTGATGTGTCTGGCGTTCTCCTGTGCCTCAAGCTGCATCTGTGACCTCCAGCTCCAGTTAGGAAACCTGGGTGATCCTGGAGCCCTTGGACTGCTTCTCTGAGGTGAAGGTCATGGCTGTGCCTATATTGTGCTTTTAATGAGCAAGGCCTTGGGGATGACTTACGCCCTATGAATAACCATGAATCTAATTTGCTGCTGAGAGCTCGCAAAGGGCCATGTGGCTGCAGCCTTCCTTGCCACTAGGAAGGAATATATGTCGGGACATTTGCCATGTATTATGTTTCATTTATTTATTTATTTTAAATGAAAAAAAAAATTTTTTTTTTTTTTTGGCCGCACCGCACAGCTTGTGGGATCTTAGTTCCCCAACCTGGGATTGAACCTGGGCCACGGCTGTGGAAGTGCCGAGTCCTAACCACTGGACCGCCAGGGAATTCCCTATCATGTTTTATGTGTCATTTTTGTTGGTTAGGAAACAAGGAAGATCAATATTTATTTATATTCATTCATTCCACAAATACTTATTGAATACTTCAAGTATTCTAGGATTAGGCAACAGGCTGTTAATTCAGAAATAAATATGTTCTTAGTAAGCACACAGTCAGTAGAGAAGAGAGAGAAATGCATCACAGTACAATCTGGGAAGTGTTATAATAGATGGATGGAAAAGTGCCTGGAGAAGAACGTGAATAATAACTGCACGAGAAGCTGAGGAAGGCTTCACAGAGGAGGTGACTTCAGTGGAGTCTAGAAAAATGGTTGGGAGATTGAAAGGCAGGAGGCGATGTTGGGACAGAGGTAGCACTGGGGTGTGAGATACAATCTAGGAAGAGGGAAGAGGAAGAAGAAACGTCCACAGATTCCAAAAGACCACAGCGTGTATGAGTAGAGAGGTTTTGCTGGCCAACCGAATGGAAACGAGGTGAGGAAGGCTGCCCAGCGAGTGGCCTCCTGTGCCCTGTTCAGAGTCAGGTCTCTGTGCTGAGGGCGGTGTGGAATACTGGAAGGTTTTCAGTAGGGATACGGCAGGATCAGATCTGTGTTCCGGAAGTAGAACTCTGAGGACAGCCTGGTTAGTATGTGGAATTCTCCAACCCTCATTTCTGTTTGGGTTTGGGATGACCTGGAGGGAAGACGAGCTGGGAACGTCCTTGCTTCTCATCCAGACTTGCAGAAAACATGCTCAGGTCACTGGGCGGGCTGACGGCACTGTCCGCGCGGCCCTGTCCATGTTTTCCGACGCCTTCTTCCTGGGGATACCACACTCCACCACCCTAAGCTCAGAGGACAGAGTCGGCTGAACTAAGACATGTGCCTCACATCTGTGCAGACTTTTACATCTCACAAGGTATCTTTAAATACATTAGGTAATGTATGGTATGAATTATTATCCTCACTTTACAAATTAAGAAACTGAGTCTCAAATCAGGGAAATGACTGTTCACACACCAGGAAGTAGGAAAACTGGGACCCAGCTGTATGTATCTCACACAGCTCCAGGATTCCTTTCAGTGCTCTATGACTTCTTCCTCCACCCATCATTCTCCCTCATCCCTCCCTCCAGAGCATCTGAGGAACATCAGTGAGAAAGCTGACAGACAGGAGAATTAGGGGATATTAAATCTCATTGATACCCTCTTGCGTTCCTTTAGACCCAGTGCTTATTTAAGACATACCTAAAAATAGGCCTCGTATATCTCAGACCTCAGTGACAGCTCTGGGTTTGTTGGACTTGCATATTGTGAGCCTCACTCTCCCCCTTGCAGCTGGAGAGGACTTCACCTCTGTGGTCTCAGAAATCATGATGTACATCCTCCTGGTCTTCCTCACTCTGTGGCTGCTCATCGAGATGATATATTGCTACAGGAAGGTCTCAAAGGCCGAAGAGGCAGCCCAAGAAAATGCGTAAGTCCAAAGATGCCAAAATAATGATAGCTCGCACCTTCCGAGTGCTTGCTCTCATAGTTGAGGTGGTGAGCAATTTACACAGTCCTCCACTTTCCTCACAACAACCTTTGAGGTAGGCAGCATGAATATACCCATTTTACAGATGCGAAAGCTGCGCCTGGGAAAGTTTGCCCAAGACCATTATAAGAGGCAAAGCAAGGTCTGACTTCGTGCCTGCTAACTCATGCCCTGCACTCTTAACCACTATGTAAAGCCCATCAGCTGCCACCACAATCCCATGACATTAGCATTATTATGACCATTTTATAGATGCTGAAGCAGTTCATAGAGCTTAAGTGGCTTGCTGGGGCCACACAGATAATGAGAGGAGAGGCTGGGATTTTAACCGAAGCCTGTCTGGTGTCCTTGCTGTTCCCGTCACATTCAGTTGTTTGCTGTAAACCACAGAGCTCGTCAGGCCACCTGGGCTCTGCTGTCTATTAGCTAAGGAGCTCCAAACATGTTCTTCCCCCTGGAGCTTGGCCGTGATTGAAAACCCAGAGAGGGGCTCTTCTGCTCCAACGTCCAGACTGTACCTTGGCCATTTTCGCCAAGGCCCTAGTCACTCGAGCACAGGTAACAGATGATGGGGTCTGAGAGTCTAAGGGGCCGTGTTGGCTTGTAATTTGGGGAGAGGAGAGAAAATAACCCTCACAGATTTACACAGCGGAGGCGATAAGCTAAAAACCCTAGGCTGTTATCACCTAGAAATGCTTGATAAATATCATTTTTCATGATATCTATGATCTCAGGAAAGTAAAAAATTATAACTGACCAGATAGAAGGAAAGAAAGGATATGCTGGGGAGGTTGTCATTCCTGGTGACCTGGGTGATCAGATTTCAGTGCTTGAGCATAGGAAGCGGCCACACTTGGACAGGAAGTGGCCACACTTGGACAGGAAGTACCCACACTTGGACAGGAAGTGGCCACACTTGGACAGGAAGTACCCACACTTGGACAGGAAGTGCCCACAGCTGGCCTTGCACAAGAAAACAGAGTTGGAACTGAGGTCACCAGCAGAGCCAGGATCCTCAGAGGGCTACAGCTCGTGCAAAAGATAGATCAGTAAATAATCATCAGTCCACCAGCCCAGAGAAAAGCCAAGGAAACATATCTATTTGGCCTGACTCCAAGTAGAAACATAAAAGATTCTTGAGAACTGGTAACCACAAGCCTGCTCTCACAATGTTTGGGATTTAAATTTATGCTACCCACATGATCCAGGAACCTCTAAACTGAGAAAATCAATTAAAAAAAATTAGTCCCCAGACAGTGATAACCATGTAGACGCAAATGAAAAACTATTCTGAAGGGACCCACTTTTAGCTGAGGCTTAACAGTGCTCCCCAGATAAAACATTGATGAATCTGATTCCACAGTCTCATCCAAAACTAAAAGACACAGCAGGAAATAATCCAGCATGAGCAAGAGAAGTAACAAATGGCAGGATTAAACCCCAGGAGCTTCAGACACAAGAAGGACCTGGTGGAATATAGAAAATAAATTTGCTTAAAAGAGTTAAAACAAGAGGAGGAACCAAAACATAAGAATACAGTAAGTTATTAAGAAAAAAGAACAGGCAGGTTTGAACAGGAATAAAGAAAAACCTGGAAATGAAAAATACAGTCAATAAAATTCAAAACTCAATGGATTGGTTCACCAGAGATTAGATACTGGTAACCAGAAGATAAACATAAGGAAGTTTCACAGAATGAAGCACAGAGATATAAAAAAATGGAATATCACAAAGAAATAGGAAGACGAAAATTGAGAAGATCGATTAGAATAGAAGAGAGAAAATGGAGGAGAGACAATATTCAGAGATACAGTGGCTAAGGAAAGGTATGACTCTTCAGATTCAGGTAGCACAATATGTCCTGAGCAAGATAAATACATATAAATCTAAACCTAAACACCAACCATCTTTAAACTGATTAATGGCAGCAACTAATGTAACCTACAGCAAATATCATCTATGTTGTAACTTTAGAAGAACTGCCTATAATATTAGAAACATGTCAAGGATACCTGCTTCTATTCTATACTGGAGATCCTAGGTGGTGCACTAAGTAAATACAAAAAAAGAAAAAGAAAAAGAGTAAGAATTGTAAAGAAACAAGCTAAATTATCATTCACAGCCAATATGATTACCTATATAGAAAATCCAAGGGGATCTATAGACAAACTATTAGAACTAGTAAGAACATTTCATAAGATTGTTGATACAAATCAAAATATTTATATTTATAAATATGAAAACACCTATATTCCAGCCACAAAAATTTAGAGAAACATCTCAATATTTAAAACATTTTTAAAAATTCAATTACAATAGCAACAAATACTCTCCAGTACCTGGGAATAAATCTGATAAAAACGTGTAAGATATTTAAGGAGAAAATTACAAAATTTTACTGAAAGATTTGAGTTAAATAAATGAAGACTAAAGCCTCACTGTTACAAACATGGCAACTCTCTTCCAAATTAATCTGCAAATTCAGTAAAATTCCCATCAAAATACCCATTGGATTGTTCAAGGAACTTGATAAGCTGATCTTAAAAGTCATACAGAAGCCCAAAGGCTAAAACTAGTCTAAGCCAGAGGATGGCCAGATAGTAAATATTTTAGGCTTTTTAGGCTACAGAGGGTCTCTGTCCCCTATTGTTCTTTAGTTTTGTTTGTGTGCAACCCTTTAAACAAGTAACAGCCTTTATTAGCTCATGGGCCATAGTTTGCCTATTTCAAAGAACAATAAGTTTGGGGGAGGTGGCTGGTAGGACTTTTCCTATCAGATATAAAGATTTCTTATACAGCTATTAGAGTAAAGAGTTTATGATACTGAACTTCCCTGGTGGCTCAGTGGTTAAGAATCCGCCTGCCAATGCAGGGGACATGGGTTCGAGCCCTGGTCCGGGAAGATCCCACATGCCACAGAGTAACTAAGCCCGTGCGCCACAACTACTGAGCCTGTGCTCTAGAGCCCACGAACCACAACTACTGAAGCCCACGTGCCACAACTACTGAAGCCCGCACGCCTAGAGCCCATGCTCTGCCAACAAGAGAAGCCACCACAATGAGAAGCCCGCGCACCGCAACGATGAGTAGCCCCCGCTCGCCGCAACTAGAGAAAGCCCATGCGCAGCAATGAAGACCCGACGCAGCCAAAAATAAGATAAATAAATTTTGAAAGAAAAAAAAAGATATTTTCAAGACGTGGAATCGTCAAAGAAAAAGACAAATGTCTCAGAAGAAAAACTGGTAAACAAATGAAGTCCTATTGCAGAAGTACAAACCCAAATTGCTTATAAACTTATGAAAAGATGCTCAACTTCACCAGTAATCAGGGAAAGGAAAATTAAAAGATCTATAAAATGTAATTTCCCATCCATCAGTTTGGCTGATTTAATCTAACAGTACTAAGTCCTGAGAACAATGTGGATAAATGAGAAGACTCATACATTGCTAGTAGAAGGAAAAAACAAAAGTATTTATTATTCTAGTCTGCTGAAAGGGCCATTCTCATTTTCTCTTGGGTAACATGGTGAGAAGGAAATGCAGGGGTGTTCTAGAGACATCCTTGTTCCCGTGGCCCTTGCTTTTTCCCTTTTCCTGTGTTCGCACCTCTGGGTACAAATGCACTGATTTTCTTCCCCTGTCTCTCCTTCAACAGGTCTGACTACCTGGCTATCCCATCGGAGAACAAAGAGAACTCTGCGGTACCAGTGGAGGAATAGAAGGGGGCAACTGGAGGTGATGTACAGGGAAGGGAGGGGCAGGTAGATAAGGAGGCAGGTTGTACAAGTGACCTTGACACCCACAAATCAAAATGACTTTAGATTTGGTCCCTTAGATTTCTACCCTACCTAGAGTCCCCACCCTCAGGGTACTTCTTTAAGTTGATGCCCAAGTAGTCATAAAGCTCTGTGCGAGGTTCAAGTCCTTCAGAAAGTGAATTGCTTTGGCCTGAGTGTTGGGGCAACTTGAACTCCTTACCCACAGTGACAAAAAATAATTCCCCATTCTCCCTCCTATGTAAGGATCGTAGATTAGGTCAGAGAGCCTTTGGCTGGGCTGGACTGGGCTGGCAATTCTCAGTGAGCTGTTTTGTCGCTGGTAGGTGGCCTGAACACTGAAGCGCTGGCTATCCCATGTTCAGTGATGTCAACAGCGTCAGGAGGGTGTCCCAGGGGCCACATCACTTCCCTTCACGCGTCCATCCTTCAGTTCATTCATCATACATCCACTCACCTCTGAACTGTCACCTCTGACTTGCTAACTCCATCAGACCTCCACACACCACAAGACTTTGCCAGAACCGAGGAGCCAACATTTCTACACGACTCAACCTCAGCCTGCCCTTGCTTTCAAGCAAGCAGCTCCCATGCCAACTGGACCCCTCCCCTGTGCTCCACCCGACTTTGAACACATGCTGGAGTCGGCAGATCCACGGGCCCCTTTCTTGCTGGAGCCGGCTCATTCTCCATTGCCGCAAGTGAATGGAGGTCTTAACGGAAGGAAGCTGGAGTGATTAGTTTGGGTTAAGGCAAAAGAGTGTCATGAAGTAGGATTCCTTGAAGTCAGTTTTTCTAAGTTCCTGGCCCACTTGGCTGGAGCATCAGAGCAAAGCATGCCTTTCTAGGCCCTCCAGTGATAGAAAGTTCATTAAGCATGGACGAAAAGGTTCTCTGGATTATGGTGCTCCAGGGCTAGATCCCAAGAGGTCTCAAAGGCCTGGGTTAGTGTCAGTCCTTCAAGAAGCCGAGGGCAGGGGACTTGGGAAGTCATACAACATGTTCATGATGCTCCTGGGGCAACGTGTGTGTGCCTTGCCAGGGGAGCACACCACCGGAGATGGCTGGGTGCCATTGTTTTCCTGTGGGCACTGGGACTGAAATTCCCAAGTTCTTCCTCTCAAAATTTCTGTGGGTCAGTAGTATTACTCATACAGGAGGCAACGGAGACTCAGACAGGACTCCACTGATAAGAGACTTCAAAGGATAAACTGGAGCAGATAGAAGCCTAAGGCGCTGTCCAGTTTACACTTCCCGAGATGGGATAATTTTGTTCTTGAAAAGACTTCGAAATTGAGTTTGGCCATGGCACAGAACTGAGTGGATTGCCTGGCTGAGGTTAGCTCTGATTCAGTTCATTAGAAATTGGCCAAAAAGGCAGAGAGAAGGATGGGAGGTAGATTTGAAGAATTTCTTTAGTGAAAAGATTTGTGAATCTGAGACGTCTTCCAGAAGGGGAACGCATCTGGGAATGGCATTTAACTAAGAAACATGTTTTTAGTCTGAGATAGATGATGGCAAATGAGTGACGTGATAGAGGAGGGACAGGCTAGGTGGCTTCCAAATATTTCACCTGTGAATTCATAATGTCCAGGTTTCTGTTTGTTTTTGTTTTTCTCCCTAGATGTTAGGAGAGCAGATGAACACTGGAAACATTTTAGTCAGTATCTCATGTTTCACTTTGAGGAACTGGTGTAAGTGTGGTGTCCTTCCGCACCTCGTGATGAGAGGGGGAAGGATGCTTTACGGGATGTGAGAAGATGAACGGGACTGGGATTCGAAGAACAAGATGTCCCTCAGATCCAGGGGAATCTATGGGGAAAGATCCCACTCTCTTGGCTTCGGGCCTCACCTGACAAACTCAGTTCATCTCTGCCATCCCTGGGAAAGCACTTGAATTAGTCCTTGTTCACATATTCGAGAGTCTGATTTTATTGAAGAAAATACTTTCAATAAATTCAAGGCCGTTCTCATTGGTAATTTCCCACACAATCTCTCTGAAATAGGGGACAGAATATAGATTTTCCTTACTTTCCTGTGAGGAAAACAGGCCTGGATTACTGTGAGGTTTTCCCAGTCACGTGGCTGGTGGATGACAAGCCTGCCGCAGAAACTACTTTCTACCACTCCACTGCCCTCTTGCTTCAGTAGACCACGCATCTAACTTGTGATCTAGAATGCACGTTTGCTTTTTTTTTTTTCCTTTTTAAAAGCCCAACTCATATTTCCTGAGTGATTTTTAATGAAGCTGAATGGTACCTCTCTTTTCTTCTTATCCTTTACAGGTAATCTTCTCTAGTCGTTTTCCTCCTCCTAACTTCTCAACTCTTCTCATCTTTAATGCTTTCTTTATTAAGCTCTATGATTTACCAAGCATTTTAATTATCTTATTTCTTCTCCACAACTAGCTCTGTGAGGTGGATATTGCTAATATGTTAACAAAGGAAGAAACACACTGCCTGAGGCTAAGAAGCTTTACCAAACCATAAGCTCATATAGTTGGTAAATGGAGAGCTGGAATTCAGGTCTTCTGAGCCCTAGCCCAGCTCTCTTTCCACTGAGACCATAGCTGCTTCCTTTCCTCTCACTTTTTTTTTTTACTTCCATCTAATCTTTGCCTCTCTTGCTTGTCCTGAGATGTTAAACATCTTCGCTCACCCCTAATCCCACTCGATTGCTCCTCTACCACTTTGCTTCTTGGTCCGTGCTGAAAATGTGCTTTCAGAGTCTTAATCTCATGTTCGTTTCCCCTTTCTCGTTGGTTTGTACCTCATTATTTCTCCTGAATTGCAATTAAACTCCTTCCTGGGAGACTTGATCATGACTATAAATCCACAAGGTACTGTGGTCACCAGCCCACTTCAGATCCTCACTCACTCCCCGTTCCTCCGCATATTCCTACCAAGGACCCAGATAAACGTGCACTGCTCCGGAAGCTTTATCTGGCATGCTGTTCTTATTAAAGGGCTTAGAAATGTTCTCAAGGGCTATCATCACTCTAGGAACCCCACCTGTTGTCTTGGTGCTGGATATTTCCCCTGACTGATGCTTAATAATACAATTCACTCAAGGCCAGCTCGGCTGGGTCTGGTTTTCCCTTCCCTTGGGCTTAACAGCCATGACCTTCATTGCTCGTCTGCTGGCCCTGTGAGCACCTTGCCCTACTGACCTTTGCCATCAGCTCAGCCCTGCATCGCAGCCCCAACGCCTGTGTGGAAATACCTTGACGGTCAGCACCTGTCCCGACACTAGCCTTTATTTTCAGGCCATCTAAAAGCACTGTCCTTTAGAGTCACCACCCCCAAACACCCACACACCCGGATCTCTGATTCTCTAAGTTTCCAGTTTCTCCTTAGATGCCGAACTAGAAATGTTAGTAGGAAAGGAATTTTTCAAAGCAGGAATATGCTGGAAATATGTATAGAGCTATGAATGGTTAAGAGAAGAGATAGTACCTCCTTTTCTTCCCCCAAAACTACGGGATCAGAAAGGAAAATATACCCATCTCAGAATCTGTGAACCCACCTGACATAAATCAGAGAGAAAAGGCCGTGTAACTGCATCTTGGCAGGAAGAAGCAGCAAGGAGCTAGACCCATTTCAGGATATATCTTGGCTCCCCTTCCCAAGTGGAAATGGAAAAATAAAACAAAAACCACCTTCCTCTCCCCTCCTTTTGTAAATGAAAAGCCCCCAACCCAGTGAACCCTCCTAGTCACGGCAAATGTACCTGTGTAGTACTTGGTGCGCCATTACTCCGATCATGCATTCATTCTGCGTTTCAGCTCCCTCTCTGCGTCCATTACTCCGATCATGCATTCATTCTGCGTTTCAGCTCCCTCTCTGCGTCCATTACTCCGATCATGCATTCATTCTGCGTTTCAGCTCCCTCTCTGCGTCCATTACTCCGATCATGCATTCATTCTGCGTTTCAGCTCCCTCTCTGCGTCCATTACTCCGATCATGCATTCATTCTGCGTTTCAGCTCCCTCTCCGTCCATTACTCCGATCATGCATTCATTCTGCGTTTCAGCTCCCTCTCTGCGTCCATTACTCCGATCATGCATTCATTCTGCGTTTCAGCTCCCTCTCTGCGTCCATTACTCCGATCATGCATTCATTCTGCGTTTCAGCTCCCTCTCTGCGTCCATTACTCCGATCATGCATTCATTCTGCGTTTCAGCTCCCTCTCTGCGTCCATTACTCCGATCATGCATTCATTCTGCGTTTCAGCTCCCTCTCTGCGTCAGGCACCAGTCTAGACCCTGACTGTGCCCTGTGCTCTTAGGTTTTAAAAATATCATCATCCAAGCCTTTCCTAGTCTCTTAAAACTCTACCATGGTAGACGACTCATGTTTGGCGCCCCTCCCCTTACTTGAGGCTGTAGTAGGACCCAGGAGATGTACACTTGAAGCGAGTCTGAGCTGTAGCTCAGACTCAACCCTATCATAGGCCAGCTAAGCCTCAAAGCTGGTATTACTCTTTTTTGGGCAGAGTGACAGGGAGGGAGGCACCGCAGGACGAGTGCTTGTGGGTTTGTGAGGCACCAAACACAATCAGCAAACTCGTACAGCCATGGAACTCGTCACCACGTTGTCACCTTCATGTGGCTTCTTCTTGACTTTCCACAGCCAAGCTTTTTCTGAACTTTAGAAATGTTGTTCCTGACCACGCAAGCTCTCAACAACCTAATGCCTGTACGCGGTGTTTTTCAGTGAACTCCCTGTTCACGTCAATAAAGTGTCTCTGAACCCTGCTGGCTCTGGTGTCGCTCCGCTGTGTGTGTCTGCTACACACACCACGGCTTCTACCTCCCTACCCAGCCCACATCAATCCCTCAACTCACAATCACTACCCACCTCCCCAGCCCACATCAATCCCTCAACTCACAATCACTGGGTATAGGCCCAGAGAATGAAAACTACATTTAACAGTCTAGAATTAAACATGCTGTCTCCCTTCTTTCCTTCCCTACCCAAATACAAAGGAATCCAAGAGCCAGCGGGTTCTCACCTGAATGACATCAAACAAGCTGGGGAGGGGCTCCCAGCAAGGAAGACCTAGTGAAGGGAGGGGCCCCACTCCCTTACCAGGTTGGCTAACATGAAGGAAATAAAGCAACGCTGTCCCCCAATGTGTGTCTTCCTAGAAGTGCCAAGGCCCCAAAAGGGAAAAGTTACACAAGAAATTGTCACTGGGATTCAGTCTACCATACACTCCTAGAATACTACTACTACTGATTAATAATGATATAAAATCATTAATAATGATATAAAATTATCTTCATATAGTACTAGCCACTATACTAAGAAACACACACACACACACATATATTTTATGTTATCTCTAAAATAAACTGAGGCTGGCAGTAATGGTTGGGGCCCAAGGACACAGCTGGTAAATAGTGATGCTGCAATCTGGACCCAGATCTGATTCCCAAACTTCTTATCCATTCCACTTCATCAGGCTCCCACCCTCCCCTGGGAAGGAGGTCCTAGATGGCTGGCTGTGCATGTGTGTCTGTGTGTGCCTGTGAATGAACACACGCCTTCAGGGCTTGCTGTGATCACACCTGGGAAGACCAAATCCATCTGGGACGATGAGGACTAACGACTCAAGCAATGAACACACACACCGTTTATTATATGTAGTTCAATACTTTTTTTCTTTTAATTCATACTGTACTTCCATGGCTCTAGCTACTTTACATTAAGATTTGACCGGGAAGCCTTGTTTGTCTCTAGGTACTAGCAGTTAAGTTTTTAGACCTTGCGCACAGCGCCAGGCAAAGTACAGTTATAGCTCCAAATACAGATGGCCAGACAACTCAATTGCAATCAACCTGTGTTCTTTCCCATATACGGCCCAAGGCAGGGGTTGGGGATGCTCCCTCTGGCTCACCCCACCCCCCACCCCCACGTCAGGATTCTCCAGGGGCCGCAGTGGCCTCGGACCCATCCCTCCCCACCTTGGAGTCTAGGTTGAGTCGGGGGGAAAGCACCATGGGTTTGGAAAGATGATCTGGTCCATGCAGAGAGTGGTCTGGCCCTAGAGTGCAGGAGAGAGAAATGTGGGGAGCCGCACACTGTTGTTGGCAAAAATGCTTGCTTTTACTATGCCGTCTCAGTGCGTGGCACCCAAGCCCAGGGCCAACTCCCCAGACACAGCCAGCTGTCTTGCCTGGAGCAGAGGCCACCATTTTTTTGCTTCTGCAGTGTCTCATCGTGTTAAGAGAAGCAAGGAGGGCCAAGGGGCAGAGGTGACAATGTTCTTTAATGCCTTCACATGTCGGGTACATCGCCTGGCATCAACTCCTCTTGGCAGGCAAGGTGCTTCTCGCCAGCAGCCAAGGCTCCAGTCCAGGCTTCCAGGCCTGCTGAGGACCTCAAGTCGCAACAGAAGATGATGGCCCAGACCCCTGAGCTTCCCCCGGAACGCCAAAACAGGGAGCTGGCTGGGTCCATCACAGCCACGGCTGGAGCAGGAGTGAGGTAACAAGGTGGGCAGAGAGGTGGGGAGGCGGGGCCAGCTCTCTACACCGTGGGCAAATTCCTGCTCCACATCAGGCAAGCAGGGCCGCTAAAAGATGGCCTTCCAGAAAGTGCTCCTCTCGGACCCAAAAATGCATCTTCTGGAAGAAAACCTAGAGGTGGAGGGGAGTGGGGCCAGCCTGCTGGAAGCTGGGGGATGAGGGTCGAGGATGTTAAGTGGTGGATGGGATGATTGTCCCACAGCCTAGAGACGAAGGTCGGAGGAGGAGAGAGTCAGGAAGAGAGGTTCTCAAGCTTCCTACTGGAGTGGGCAGGTGGAGTCAGGGGGTGCCCTACCACCTGGGGGAAGAGAGGGGAGTGCTAGTTCTCCTGGGGGCCCCTAGGGAGGAAGGGCTGGCCTTGGCTGCCCTGAAGAGCTAAAGGCGCAGCATGGTATGGCGCAGAAAGGTTTCTTCTGAGACCACACAGACCAGAAAGATCCGCTCCCTAATCCCTCCTCCAAGACTTCACCCTAGACATGCTGCCTGTAAACGTATGGACATGGTCAAGCTTGGGTCACAGACAGGGCAATGGAGAGAATCCACTTCTATCAAAGCATTCCTCTTGCGCTTTCTTGGTCCTCCCCCTTCCTTGTAATCCCAAGTTCTTAGTGTCAGCGCTCTAAGGCAACCCAAGGATTTTAGCCAAAGCTTCACACTTAATCCAAACCCCAACAAAGCTGGAGACAAAAGAGAGGTGGTAGAAGCAGGAATGACTTCTCTCCACTGTTTGCTCTAGCAAGGAGGAGGGAGGATGGATAGATGGATGGAAGGCTTCATAGCCCAGGGACGGAAGATGAGCTTAATTCAAGACGGTGTCCTTCTTGCCACCATCCTCCGCTTCCCAGCTTAGAGAAATTCCAAAAGGACCCTTCCCAAAGTAAGACTAGGCCAACAAAGGAAGAAACACCCTCCTAGGTTAACACCAAGCAATACAGCAAGCTTCATCTTTCTCCCTCTCCCTCCCCCACCCGCCTCTCATTGGACCTCCCTGCCCCTCCTAGCGTGTAAAGAAGATTTAACTGCCCTGGATTTCCTGGGAACCCAGACTCTGCCCTATGACTCATCTAAACGCCAGGGAGGCTCTAGTCCAGAAGGCTTGTGCTCTCCTGGCAGGGTACCTTCCAAGTTTGAGAAAGCCCAGCCTCCAAGATCATGTCAAAGCTAGAACCCACCTTAGGGACAGTCTAGCTCAAGCCCCTCCTGTTACAGATGAGGGTCCAGAGGCTCAGAGACCGGGGCTGTGTGTGGGGGGTGTGACCTGCCCAACAGCAGAGCCACGACTCAGGCCCAGGTCCCCTGAACCCCTCAGCTCACTGCCCTTCCAGAGAGCTCTAAGTTGCTGATCTTGCTGTCCTGGAATGTTATCCCTTTCTCCCAGGGAGGGGGATGGGGGAAAGGAGAGAGTTACAGACATGACTGGCCTCTCCCAACACCAGTCCTGTCAATTCCCCCCCAGTCAGCAGGAGTAGAGTGCAGACCCGCTGCTGTTCTCACCTGTCTAGAAACGGCAGAATCTTTGAAACTGAGTGCAAGCTCTCAAATGTCCCACCACATGAATCCTCGCAGAAAGACTCCTATAAGACTGAGTTCTTATGTGAAAAAAACCAAACAACAACAACAAAGAAAACAAAACAAAAAAATGCCCTGGCTGGAAGAAATAACATAAGAAATGGTGGTTTTAATGCTCCCTTACAAGCCAGGGTTGCCAGCCATGAGTTACAATGTTATTTATGTGTTTCACTCCCAGACTGAGCTGCTAGGGCGAGGACCCTTCTCTTTGACAGGTTCCTGAATAAAGGGGAAAAGCTTCTGTTTGGGAGTGAACACAGCTGTTGGTTTTCTCCTGGTTTGAAAATCAAAAAATTACTAGACTAGAAAGCTCCCACAAACAATCCGTGATTCTTAGAAATGAGGCAGGCCAAGAGATGCTTCCCATGTGTACACACTGTCTCCCGGGTTCAAAACCCCAGAAATCAAGAGGGTTCCTTGGACATCCCTCCCTGTCACCTACTCCTCCCTGAGAGGGGCCTGAGAGGTGAAGCAAAAGCCGAACAATTCTGCATAGCCAGGCCCACTATACCACTTTATTCCCAGCAAAGAGTCCTTTTAAAGTCATCCCAAAGGTCCCAATATGGCACCTTTAATAATTGAATAATTTAAATAAATAATTACGTATGGAATAAATTAGAGTATTTATCATTTGTCCTTTCCTTGCAAAAGTTTCGGGGAATAATTTTGACTTCTGGCTACTCCAACCGGAAAATTCCTAGCAGCCTGCACTGTTTCTCCTTCTTTGGCTCAGGGACCATGAACCCTGACCCTCACCAGGGTCTCCCATTCAAAGTCCTGGACAGGGACAGAAATGATCTTGAGCCGCTGGCCTGTGGGCATATGCACACTTCACAAGGATTACATTCAACTCCATTTGCTCATATCTCCTTTTCTAAAGAAGGGATATCAACAATTCTAGATGACCATTATGGAATCATCCATCTCATCCTACTCCCCCTGCGGGGGGATGGCCTGGGTGTGTATCTTTCTGTCTTCTCATCCTGCCCTTAGGGCAATAATGAGGCCCTCTTCACAGACAGACTGAAGAGTCAAAAACTTTCTTTAATTGCTAAAGTGGGATGCCCAGGCCAGTCCCAGAGAATACAACATGGTCTTCTTTTGGGCTAGATCAGTGATCAAATCTACCTTTCTTTCCTCTGTCCCTTCCACCAAGAGGTCCACTAGAACAAGCAATCTGGAAGAGCTCTCCTTGCCAAACTGGTTTAATCCTTTCCTGATCAAGAATCTCTACAAGCTCTGCCTGGGGCTGGCAGGATTCCTTGGGTCATCACAGGGAGAGATAGTAGTTAGTGTGTGAAGGATGGTAAGCATGCCCAGATGGGCCATCAGTTCTGTGAGCCAACCCCCAAAAGGCCCTAGATGGCTCACTTTCCTAACCCATGGTCTTCTTTCTACTCCGTAGTGATCTCATACCTCTCTGGGGCCAGAGACCAGAGAAGGCGCTGGTTGCTCTCTCTGCCAGAACTTCCACTCCCAACTCTCAGAAACAGGGTTTGGAATGGCCCTCTGTGGGGTAGACTCGATCTGGCTTTTTCCTGCCCAAACCTATGCACCTTTGCCAAATCCATTCTCTCCAAGGCTTAGGTCTTCTTTCATGTGCAAAGTGTCTCAGACGGTTGTCTCCCTTGACTAAGCTGGTTCCTCGCTGAGAGGAAATGAGGCTGGCCGCCAAAGAGTGCTGGGATATTGGTGCTCGCAACTCACAGTAGTTCTGTGCTTAGACCCTACAATTCTTCCATGGCTAGTGCATTCAGTCTCTCAAACCCTGGAGGCCCTAGAACACCCTGATTCATCCTAGAAATCAAATGACAGCTCAAAGGGAAGGGGTTAGAGCCACAGAGCTGACTTGCTTACAATCGCTAAAAGAGGTTTAACAAGATCAAAAATGCTCCACCCTGACGAATAAACAATGTGCTCTTAGGGCACAGAGGAAAAATAGGGCTTTAGGCACTAAAAAGTGACACTTCACCCAGATCCAGCCTGGGAAAAGACCAGAGAGAAGGGGTGGGGGGGAGGGTGGGAAAGTAAGAAATCCCCAGCCCTTATTGGGTCCACACCCCACGCAGGGTAGAGGAAGGTACAGGGGGTGATGGAGGAGAACGCCCTTCAGAACACAAGCCCTCAGGAGCCTGCGGCTACAAAGCCCAATCCCTCCGCGGCCTCCCCAGCTGTCCCGCGGTCCTCTGCACCCGGCTCGTGGTGCGCGGGCCACGTGCAGGGGGCGGCCTCACATGGTAGAGTTTAGCTTGTGCTCCTGCTTTTGATGCTTCTTTGTTCCCAAGAGAACACTTGGGGAAGTGTTGGGTAGGGAAAAAAAGATTCTTGTTTATTTTGGAAACAAATCAAAAGGGGATTAGGGAATGAAGCACCTTAAGCAATGCCCCCTTGAGACTTCTTTTCACGACCCCAGGGTCTTCACAGGCATAACTTTGGCTCAACGTTTCCCTTCTCAGAGCCAAGAATGGCCAGCGAGGGAAAGGGTGGGGATGAGAGGATGGGGAGGAGGAGGGTCAGGGGAGGTCGGTGCCGAGAGGTGGTCCCTGCCCTCCTCGGCCCCGCCGCCGGCCAGCACAGGGGGGCGGTCCCGCTCCTTCTCCCTGGTACATAGGCATTATCTCTTTTTAAAATCTGTATATAATATATATATTTATATTCTCTCTCTATTTATACATATATATTTATATGGTCTATGTACACGTATTGCACAGGCCTCCTGCAGCTGCCCCCGCTCCTGCCTGGTCAGTGATAGCGGTTCCTCTTCTCTTCACTTTCTGACGTGTAGTCACGGGCCCTGATGCCGTTCTGAAGATTGATGAGCGAGTCCTTCATCTGTAAGACAGGGAAGCCCGCCCCAGCCCGGGTTTGTGCCCTCAGTGGGCTTCTCCACTCAGCAGCACCCACCACACCCATGTATGGCAGGTCCCCCGCCAGGCCAAGGGAGCTAAAGGGAGCAGGCTCCTGAAACAAGGGTGGTTCTCAAGGGACACGGTCTCAGGCTGAAGGGGGACAGCCGATCGAGCACTGGGAACCCCTGGGGTAAGGGGTGCTGTGTCTCAGTGATTTGTGGTCCTTGCTTCACTGAATTAAGAATTCTCTGGAAGGTTCCATTGTTATCAGGACCCGCGTCCGATGCCACTGACCGGTCTTCTACTCACTCAGCTTGGTTTCCCAGTGATCCTGAATACTCTGTCCTCCTCCCTTGGTACCTTTGCCACACTGTTCCCCCAGCTCGGACTCTTCTCTCTTGCCCATTCAACCTCACCCACCTACTATCAAGGCCAAGAACAGATCCAAACTTTCTCTGGCTCACAGCCAGCTCTCCCTCTCCTGGCCTTTCATGGACCCCTCACTAGGGCTCTGCGCTGCAGTCATCTTTAACAGCTTTGTTTCAGCTGTGTTGGGACTGCACTGTCTTATCCTTCCCTTATACACCCCAGGTGCCAAGCAGAAAACTGAGTAGGCTCCTAGCTGTACCCATATCACTGAATTAACTGAATCTTAACCGAATTTCTTAACCTTCTTTAAGAAACAGATACACCCCACATCACGGGATGGAGTTTACACGGGGCAATTCCAGCAGTAGAATCCTACCCTGGTTCTAGGTAAGCTGCCTTGTTAACACAGGACGGTTAACGGTTCACAGGTAAACAGTTATAGATTTTGAGAACCTCTGATCTCTCTCCCTAATCCATCACTTTCTTCTCTTTAGTTCTTCGATATCAGGAGGGATGAGGGGCCCATTAATGTTCTTTTAAAGGGAACAGAACGATGGGAATTCCCTGGCGGTCCAGTGATTAGGACTACGGCACTTTCACTGCCAGGACCTGGGTTCAATCCCTGGTCGGGGAACTAAGATCCCACAAGCCATACAGCGTGGCATGCCCCCCCCACCCCCAACCCCAAAAAATGGGGGAAAAGAAAAACGAAAAACAAAATCAAGGGAACGGAACGAGACACCGATCTTAATGCTTGCAGAGTCGAGTCTATGAGGCTACAGGTCTGCCTGCCCCAAGCTCCTTCTGAAGGAGACCCACCCCAAATAGAATTCCACAGCTGGAAGGGGACCGGGTCATCCAGTCCAACTGCCCCCGCCTTTAATTCAAAAGTCCCTCACCCCACATCATTGCATCACCCTCTGAGCACTTTCAGTCCTTCGAAGTAGCCCGTTCCATTGCTGGACTGCTCTACCCGTAAGGAGTCTGCTTTTCGCTGATGACTCAGAAATCCGATTCCCTGTAACTTCTGGCCCTGGTTCAGTCCCCTGGAGGTTCACAAGCAGCGTAACCCTTCTTCTAGATGTTAGACCCCAATGTCTGAAGACTGTCCTGTGCTGCTCACCCACCCCAGTCTTCCCTGCTCCTGAGCACATCTTTAATTCTGTCAAGCCTTCCTGATAGGCCAGAGCTTCCAAACTCCTTGCTGTGCCGTCTGCCCTCCTTTGGTTAAAAAAAAAAAATGCCCTCCTTAAACGTGGCTCCAATGTTATGCGTGATACTCTAAACCCATTAAACTGGATCGTGATAGCTGCATTAAAATTCTCTCTCCTTAATTTAGAGCGAAGAGACCAAACCATGAAGGGGAAGTAAAGTTGAATATTAATGAGTGCCTCCCATGGGCCATCAGATCAAATGTGACAGCAATTTCACGAAGCAGTGATTATAATTCCAATTTTATAAATGAAGAAACTGAAGGTCCCTAACACTAAATCCCTTGCTTGAGGTCACAAAACTAGTCGGTGGCAAGATTAGGATTCCACCTCAGTCTGATAAAATGAAGCTAACTATTGATTTTGCCCCAGAACGACTTTCTTAAATAGACGCATCTAGTTTTTCAGAAAGAAAACTGTACCAGGAAGAAGACGTTATGAAAAGGAGACACAGTACCAGCCATCTTCCCAGACTCTCAGCACAGCCCCTGAGGAGGAGCCATGGCCTGGGAGTTGGGTGTTGTGTGCATGTTTTGAGGGCAGGAGGTGGGGGAGGGGAGCACACGTCAAAAGGAATTACAAAGACACGCCCTCTGGGAAGATAAATCTCTGCCAAAAGGGGGCTATCTCTTTCAAGGCCTGTCAGATGGCTATGGGTTACCAAGAAAATAAATTAGCTCTCCTTCCATCTAACCTACAGTTTTCCTACTGCAAATCCAGTGTGTCCTTTCACTGATATAATTTTGGGGAATACACGGGTGTCTCCAACAGCTCACTCAAGGATGGCTTTAAAATTAGAACAGTGGATGGCCTGGGGGAAGAACGAACGGGAGGAGGGCATCTGGTGGACGGTGATGGAGATGGCGCTCTCCTCAGAGCACAGGGTAGAAGTCCCATCTCCATAAGACCAGGGTCAGGAGGGACGGTGGGGGCATCTCACCTGGTCAAGAAGCATCACCGAGGATTTGATGATCTCCCTCCATTTTTGGAGCTCGGTATCGTGGTACTTTTGCTGGGACTCTAAGAGCTGGGCCCACTCTGTCTGAGACTGGGGTAACCTGCGGGGTAGAAGAAGCGGTACCCCAGCGGCTGGAGTTATGGCCCGTCGACTGTCCTATGCGCCCAGACCCCGAGGGACAGAGAGCCACATCAGAGTGCTCTGCCCCTTGCTCAGCGCCCTGGTTCCCCTGTGCCCCGAATCAGAAGCAGACTGTAACTACAGGGACAGTTTTCAGAGCCTGCCTAGGGACTCATCCCAGAGGGTTATCCCCCCGCCAAGCGCAGCAGGGCTGCCCCAAGGAGACTGGGAAGCAGGAGCCGGGACACAGTACTGGCTGGGGTGAAGGTGGGAGCAAGGGGGAGAGGCCAGGGTTACCTTTCCTGGAGCCGCAGACCCTGCCAGGCAGTGAGGGTCTGGGTGGTATATTCCAACATCCAGAGCTTGTAGAAGAGCATCATGTTGAGGATGACCAGCAGCACCAGACTAAGGAGGAGACAAGGGGGAAGCAGGAGCCATGAGACGGGATCTGGGAGAACGCCCGCCCTCGCAGAGCCAGGCTCCCCCTCCCCAGCGGCCGTGTCCTTGACCACCAGGTCACCTGAAGCATCGGGTCACCTGAAGCATCGCAGTGAGTGATTAAGGGAGCCGGAGGGATGCAGCAAGGCGGCGGGGGGCGGGGAGAGAGAGAGAGAGGGAAGCAGTGTCATCTGGAGGGGCCAGGAAAGGGCCGTGGAGAGGTGTGTGGGGTGAACACATCAGAAAGGAGAGACATACAAGTCACCCAGACACCTGGGTGCTGGGGGAAGCGAGGTAAGATGGAGAGGAAAAGAGATGAGGGGGTAAAAGAAGCAATCATAGAGCCAGCACCTGAAACAGATCCCAATGGGAGCAAGGAAGACAAACAGGGAGGAGGCAGAGGTTAGAAACAGGCTCATGTGGGGAAGGGGAAAGCCGCACTCAACCCGAGGCAGAGAGAAAGTGAGCGTCCGTGAGAAAGAAATGCCAGGAGCAGAGACACAGCAGGATGGGGACATCTAGCAGGAAGGGGGGGGGGGCAGGGAGCAACTGTAAACAGACTCTTAGCACTTCAAGGGTGATCAGTGGAGACAAGGTTCCTCCTACAAACCCAAACCGGGGGAGGAATTCCAGTGGGATTCCCAGCTCTGCCCCTGATACGCCTCCCAGATGTTAGCACAACTGCCCGAGAGCTGCCGTCTCCTCCGTGCACCTGCCACAGCCCTGCACGGGGCACGAGGACCAGCCAAGGCTTCTCAGGGATGGGCTGGAACTGCTCAGAGTCAGGGAGGTGGCAGGAAAACCAGGGGCCGGAGGACCCAATGGGGAATGATGAAGAGTCACTGAGGCCTGTGGGAATTCTCTTCTCTTGGCCTCAGTGGCCTAAAGATCATTTTATAACAGAAGTTCATGGGATGGAGAGAGGAACGCTCCGGGAAAGAGAGGACGCGGACACGCAGAACTGGGTACAAAGCCTGGCTCACTACTTAAACATCTCAACTTTCAATCAAGTTTCCTAGCTTCACTGAAACCCAGTTCCCTCAACAGGATAATACCTACCCTGCTGAGGTTGTTATGTGCATGTATGTGAAGCCCTCCACAAGGAGCAGTTATTTTCATTAAAGGAGGAAGTACAGACACACAGGGAAAAGAATGACAAAACTGGGAAGATAAAACAAATAGATGGAAAAAAGACCAACAAAGAAAGAAAACCTATACTACGCCTCTGACCTTTCAAAGTGTGTGCTGCATGTGGTGTGTGGTGTGTGGTGCGTGTGGTGTGTGTTACTGCGTTTCTCACCTGGGCTTCCAGCACTATGGACGGCGGCATTCCTTAAAGCAGCAGCTGCAAATCCCTGGGGCTACTCTGTTGTGTTCTTGGGGCTCTCTGTTTTCCACGAGAACTTCTAAATGTTGTATTGAATTTCAATGATACCACCTTTAATTGCATCAGTACGCCTGGACCACCTGAAGGCCGCTTCCTCAGGGTGTGCTGCACACAATCTTAGTACTTGCGTTTGGGTTTGTGTTTACAGTCCTGTCTGTGCTCAGTGGAGGTCAAGGGACACCCCTGCCCACTTCCCAAGTGAAGGCTTGGGGGTGGTCTAAACAGAGAAGAGGTAGGAGGCTGGGGTCACCACAGGGCAGGCTTATGGCAGCCAGGGCCTCTAAGACGCAGGGCAACCTGCACTGTACCAGAAGGTTCCACTCACAGGCTGGGAGCAGACGCACCGCCTGGATCTTCTAGGGTTGAATGACGAGGCCCAATTATCCTAAACTAACAAAGTGCCAACATTTGTTAATATGCTATACAATTTACTCAGGCCACTGGCCTTCTCTACTAAATAATGACAAAACACAGAGAGAGCTTAAGCAGAACTAACCCAAGGTTAGAATTTTCTGTTGACCAAAACCAACATCAGAGATTTAGTTTTAACAATGGCATGAATCACATTAAAATGATGCTGCCAAAGGTGAATTCTACTGGTTTTACAGTTGTCTTTGTATTTAATTTTGTAAAAATATGTTGGCTTCTTATGCCATAGTCAGAAGACTTTTGCATCTACTTTTATGTTACATATTCAGGTAAGGTTAGCAAAAGAGCCCCCCTCGTGACCCTCAAAGGCCCCTCTCCCTACGTGGTCCCCAGGTCTGTCCTCAGCCCATTTCCTTTCTCACGCTCCACACTCTCCTCCGATGATCATCTCATTCCCACCATGGCTTTAATGCTACCGACAACTAACTCTGCAACTGCAGCCTAAACTTCCCTCCTAAGCTCCAGGTCCACATCAAGAAATATCTATCTGTCACATCCGCCTGAACAATCTATGGCAGCTCAGAGACATCGGGACCTGACAGCATCTTCTGTGACAACTTTCCTCTAAGTTCCAGGTTTCTGTCCGTGACACAACCATCTACAGGCACGCAGATCAGGAAGACCTCTTCCTTCGCTCCATAACCAGGTGTTAACGAGCCTTCACCTTCTGGGCCCTCTCAGCCCCAGGAGGCCCTCATCTCAGCGTGACAGCCCCTCCCGCCGAGATCACTGCTGTTTACTCCTGTTGGCCCCCACTGCCTCCAGTCCGTTCTTGTCTAGCCCATGCACCACCCATGCGCCATACTGCCGTCAGAGTGATTTTTTTTTTTTAAGTGCAAATCCAACCATGTCAGTCCAGGACTTCCTTCCCAGATTCCTGTGGGCAGAGCTGTGGACCTGCTTCTGCAATCCTGAAAAATGCTTTAGTGAAGGTAGGAAGGGCTGGGGGTGGGGCGGGAGTCACGGAAGCAGGACAGAGCTACGCACAGTCTAATGCCTGGTGCACACCTGGTAGAGCCAGCGTCTGGGCAGCTCCTGAGCCCCCCAAGCCCTGCCGCCACGTCTCACAGCACAGCCCAGGCAGGAAGGGCTGGGCGGTCAGGCGGTGGGCCCAACCAGGCAGAAGAGCTGTCTGTACTTAGCCGTCCAAGCTGTTCCTGCTCAAGGTTTACACAAGTCCTGAGCAGGCTCTGGGCTCACACTTCAGAAAGCTTGTCTTCCCATCTGACACCCTCATTTTTTTCAACAAACTTTCTCTCTGTCCCAGCATCTTTCTGTGCAAGTTACTGAGCCCACAGCTTTACAGCACTATGGCAGTGATTATACATTGCTTATATTAAAATAAGCATACACTTTTCCTGGACTCTAGTCATCGATTGTGTTTGGCCACCCTGCCAAAGGGTGGGCCCCGTAAGTGCACAGTCCCGACGCCTGGCACAGAGCAGACACCCAGAACGTCTGTCACAAACAAATGAATGGGCTCCTAAAATGCTCTGTGGCATCTCTATGGTAGCATTTATCCAACAGTGTAGCAACTGTGAATTTCCTGTCTGTTTGACCCACTTGAAACTGAGCTCCTGAAGGGCATGAATGCTGCACGCAGCATTTTCTTCTGAATCCTGAAGGCCTAGCATACAGTAAGTGCTGAGTGAAACAGAGAAAGAGCAGCAAAGAGGCAAGGAAGGACAGACAGAGCAACCGATCTGGAGAGGCACTAGAGGAGAAAGCAAAAACCAGGGCAGCAGCGAGGGTGTCTGGATGCCTGAGGAAGACAGACGGGGAGGAGGTGGCAGGCGAGAAAGGAAGGCGGCCGGGGCGGGGCGGGGCGGGGGAGGAGAGTCGGAGTCCCTTACACACAGCTGATAACCAGCAGCAGCTTGGACACACTCTGCAGGTGGAAACCACTGGGGCCGTCCTCGGGGATGTGCCGTGTCTGCGTGGAACCTGCGGGGAGAAGGAAGAGGCCGTCACCACGTGGCCCGCCAGGCCACCAACGGCCGCCGTGATGCTGGTCACGCACAGAACTGCCCGTGACGCTGTCGCGGCAACGATGTGAGACGTGGACCCGGCCCTCAGGGAAGGGAAGCTCCTCGAGGGCGAGGCGGACACGAAAGTGACCGAACAAATGAGAAAGTCACCTGACCTCTGTGGCTAGGACATGCAGAGGCAGGACACAGCGACCTGCAGCCGTGGAAGGGAAACAGCACTGGGCGGGGACCAGAGACAGCTTTCAGCTCTGGCTTTACCCATAACTGGCCATGTGACGTTGAGCAAGTCATGTAATCCACTGAGGGCCAGCTTGTTCGAATGCAAAGTTAGCCAGAAGTCCTGCATGTAAACCTCATGAACAACACGGGAGTGCTCCGGCTGAAGCCAGGCGAGGGACAAGGAAGGCTGGCACCCTCCTCCTCCTCGTCCCCTGCCCCATCCAAACCTGATGAACACCCGGGGAAGTGCAGAGCACAGCCTGAAAATCCCTTGCTGCACGTTTCCGCGACCGAGCAAAGACGGGAGGTTGTGAATGGCCGGATGGGAGGAGGGAGCCCCACTGCCTGGCAGGGGCCGAGGAGGGGGCGGCCTTGCACTCCCTGACCTTTGTGTCATGAGGTAACCCTGGGGCCTGAGCTTCGGCTTCTCCCTGGGGCGTGTCCCAAGCGCTCGGAAGCTGCAGGCTCGAGCCTAGGCAAGCGGGGAGCCTCGGAGCTCAGGGAACATGGAGGCAGAAACCCAAAGGCAACTTCTGTTCAGCAGAGCACACGGGGGGGTTGAGCAGGGGCCGAGGGGCTTAAGGGCAAAGGGAAATGGCGGAGTATCCGGAGCCTCAGATTTAATGAGTCGTGAGCCAATTATACGCAGTCCACCCCACGCTGCAAACTGCGCACGCCTGCGTGCCTGGCGTAGGCACGCAGCTCCCGCCCACAGCCCTGAGCCACGCCTCCCCGGCCCCCGCCCGGCGCACACCTGCCACGTGCTTGATCCTGTGGCCCACATCTTCATCGGTGGGCGTGGTCACGGGGCTCATCGCCTCCTCCAGGTGGGGCACCCGCAGGTGGGCATGGGGACGCTTCCTCCTCCGCACCGACGGGGGCTTACTGGCCTTCTCCTTGGGCGACTGTCTGTGCAGCTCAGCCAGGTAGGTGCTCTCCGTTTTGGTCAGCTCGCTCTCTGTCAGGGTCAAAAGGCCACACCAGAGAACATCTGCCCCTCCCGCCCACCCAGCACGCTGGCCTCCAGAAGCAGCTGTCTACTCCTAGCCGAACCTTCTCTAAGGGGACCATTTTGCCCTACTGTACTCTGGGATGTTGCCTGGGAGGGTGGGGGTCCCTCAGGGATGCCCATGAGCCCCAGGAAATACTCCTGGGACCCAGCCCAGCCCAAGGCCCTCTCTGGGTCGTTCAACAGTGTGTAGAGACAAAGGCTCCCAACATGCACCCTCACGTATGCAATCTGGGGCACGCCACGTTTCCCAGTGGACGCCTTCACGGGCTACTTCCTTCTCATAACAGAATCACCACCAGTGTGCCTGGATCTCAGGCTCATTTTGGGGGGGGGGGTCATGGATCCCTTCATGACGACGATCTCATAAAGGTTACAGTCAGAATCTCTTGAACGTGCGTATGTTCACATACGTGCTGAACTTTGTACCCATTTCTGGGGCAGACTCAGGGACTCCATGAAGCCTGCTCACTGCCCCGTCTCTCCCCGTGCCCCATGCCTCTCACTCCCTGAACGGTGGCAGCGGGATGGTTCACCCAGCACCAGCGACGGGGTTCACCCAGCACCAGCGACGGGGTTCACCCAGCACCAGCGACGGTGCTCACCCAAGTGGCGGAAGTAGTCCTCCAGCCCACTCCAGAAGTTCTTCTCGATGAACGTTTTCACCAGCCCCCAGGGCTGTTTTCGATAGCGCAGCTCTGTGGAGACCCTGAGAAACAAGCCACAGACAAGATCAGCCATTTGCTGGGTGGACCCTCCTCTGCTGGGAAAAGGAAACTTCAGGTTTAAGGCCGCAGTAGTTTCATATCCGTGCTGCCCTTTACAAGTGAAAAGAGCCCCTTCACATCCACATCACGTGACCTCCTTGGCCACCCCTTGGGGTAGGTGAAGCTAGTGGATTTACCCTCACTTCACAGAAGAGAAAACTGAGTCTTAGAATTTGTAAGCAGACCAAAGACTAGCAAGAAGGGCTCTGACTCCAAGCCCAAAGCTTGCTCACGAGGCCACTCGGCCTCCTCCCAGGAGGGCTCCGGATGGCGGGCAGCCTGCCGGCCCCAGGGCCCTTCTCTCCTTCTCCAGAGACTTTTAGCCCAGGGCAGGCTCTCGGGCTTCATGGCGTCCACCTTTAAGAGCTTCGTCAGCTCCTGGCCTGGCCCCTGCCCCCCCACCCTCCCCAGGACCTGGCCAGCTCCGGCTCTGTCCCCAGCACTCTCTCCCCGTCGTGGGCGCCTCCGCTGCCCGTCCCTGCAGCGTCACCTCCCTCCGCTCCTGCACAGTCACGCTGCTCTGCCTCTCCTGAAGCTGCGCTTCCATCGGTTACTAGATGCCCCCAGTTTACGCTCCCCACGCTCAAGGCTCCCTGCTCTGCCCTCAGGAGGAAGAAGGGACCTCACTCCCAGCCCCGGCCCGACGTGTGTGTGTCCACGGCCACCTCACCCCCACCCAGCAACTCTTCCCTGGATTGAGGGTGGGCACCTCTCTGTGAAGGTCTGTCTGGGGTCAACCAACTACCTCTGCGTGAGCTGGACGGAAGGGACATCCAACTGGAAGACCCTCCAAGGAAGCTGGAAGCGAGGAACACAGATGCTGCAGGGGAGGGACAGCGGGGCAGCGGGGAGAAGAGAGAAGGGAGGGGGTGGGGGCGGGAGGAGAAAAGGAAGGAAGGGAGAGAGGGAAGGAGGGACGAGGAGGGGGGGAGGGAGGGACGAGGAGTTGCTCAGAGAGAAGCACCGAAACCAAAAAAAATGTTTCAAAGGTGAGAAAGCTTCAGGCCCTTTTCAAGGTGTGGGTATTCAGATCTTCCTGATTCCCCAGAGACCTCTCGCAGCCTTTCACCAAACTCCTATTTTATTTGAACAATGTGAGTGAACTTCTGCTCCATATAACCAGAAGAACTGGGTCTAAGGTACAGGTACACGATCGGTTGTTTTCAAATGGGTGTGTGTCTTGGCTTTTTGGTCAGACTACAAGCTTCGTGGAATGTTAGGGTCTAAATTTCTTCCTTCCTTGAAGGCAAGTCACAGTGCCCAGGTCAGGACTCGAGCCACAAACAGCGTCTAACTAATCACTGAGTCAACCTTTTCTGACTCTGCTGTGTGCAGGCCCCGTGCTGGGTGCTGGGAATGCAGCGGTGTGTGGGCTGGGACTCCTGCTGGCCAGGGTGGCCGGGGCTGCCACCATCAGGGAGACGCACGCGTGGGAACTCGCAATACGCCCAGCACCCAGCACCCAGCACCCAGCAGCGTGGGAGGGGCAGAGGTTTGCATTTCTGAGACCTGGGTTTCAACACTTTTGACTCTTGGAAAAGTTACTTAACTTGTATGACTCTCAGCTTTCTTATCTGAAAAGTGAGGATAAACCCACCTCCTTGGGTTAGTCTAAAGAATCCAGTTCTTGGAGGTGAAGTACCTACACGGTATTTTATAAACTGCAGACAATCCCTAAAAAGCAGTGCTTGTGAAAGGTTTACTACGGAGACGCACAGAGGGGTGAAGGGAACACGTGGTGGAGAGAAGCAAGAACGGTCAGGACGGGGCGGGGGGGGGGGTCTCGGAGGCTCCAGCGAGAAGACAGAAGAAAGGCCGAGGCAGCGGCCAGCACACCCAGCGCCCCCTCCTCCCCAGGTGCACAAGGAACTTGCTCCGCACCCGCTCGGCCGCAGAGACAGCACCTGAGTCGACTCTTGTTCCGGGCCACGCGGGTGAGAGTGTAGCGGTTGATGGTGTAGAAGTAGTCGTGATACGGCACGTCGTGCGTGAGGACCTCGGCGTCGACCACGTAGCACTCGCTCTCCTGGCTCGCCTTGTACATGGTCTGTGGGGAGGAGAGGGTCGTGGGACGAGGCTGACGAGAAGCAAGACGGGAAAAGCACCTCCTTCCCAATCTCCCCAGCCCACCCCCAACTTCTGAACGGGGACCCGGAACCATGGGAAGTGGCAGCATCTAAGCATGTCAAATGCCGCCGTGTCAGGGCTAAACAACACTGTCACCCAGACACTCCTTCCTGACGTCTCTCCTGAATCCTCCATGACAGAACAGAGGCTTTTCCAGCCTGCCCTTACTGGCCTCTGCCCAGGGCTCACCTGTGTCTCCCTGACAGTGGCAGTTTTAGGAGCCAGAGGGTTGGTAAGGGTGATGGTGTAAAGAATCACTCGGCTCTGGTTTCCATTGTCTTCCTTCTTCCACGGGTGGAAGATGATATCTGAGGGGAGAGAGGAGCCGTGGGATGAGGGAGGGAGGCGCGCCATCCCCACATCTGAACGTCCCCTCCAGCGACCTTCTCTTGACTGTACTGACTGCCGACTGGCCCCCAACAGGAAGCCAACGGGAGCCTGAGGGCCGGGGGAGGAGGGTGAGAGGAGGGGGCGTCAAAGCAGAAAGAAGCTCATTGTAGCACGGCCGAAATCCTACACAGGGCTCCAGAATGCTGATTGTTCTGGGGCCACCTACGGGGCAGCTGGCAACACTGGGGTTACTGTGATGAGGGCCTGGGATCCTTGGGACGAACTCCTGTGCTCCGAGGCACAACCTCCCCGTGCCCCCGGCTTGCCCCTCCTCCTGGCAGAGGGCTTCACCGATGCCCAAGGGCTCTTCCACAGACTCGGACCCCGAGCAGCCCTGCCGGTCCCTGCGGTGCGGCCGAGCAGGGGCAAGGAGCACACAGGTGCAAAGCATCAACTCTGAGAGCTTGAGGTTTGAATCCCAGCTGGGCCCCTTCCTATTAGCTGCATGACCTCGGGCGTCTAATAATGGTCTGAGTTTCAGCGTCCTCACTGGTACCGTCGGGATCACGATCCTGGCACACAGGGCAGACGGGAGGACTGAACGAGACAGTGTAATGCGCCTGGTGGACAGCACGTGCCGACAGGACGTGGTAGCTGCTACTCTCTACTAGACGGTGAGCCCTCGTGGATCCTGTTCGCCGCCGAGCCTTTGGGGCCCGGCACCGAGGGTCTGGGCACCGAGGGTGAGCATACAGCCGCAGTGGCGCGGGGAAGAGTAGCCGGCAGGGCCCCGAGGAGCTCCGGCACCGTGTGAGGCCAGAGAGGGGGCGCCCCGGGCCATCAGGCAGCCTGGAAAAGGAGGGCACTTGGGAGGAGAGGAAAGGAGAGTGGACAGAGAGGGAAGGGGTGGGAGGCACCAGCCCCGGGAGGGACGGACCTGAGAAGCGTCGCTGCTCCATGAAGTCCCGCTGGAAGGGCGAGTTGGTGAACAGGAGGTCATACAGCTTGTCCACGCTGAAGTTGAAGACTTCGTTCACGTACTGCCGGCCACTCAGGTCCTCGTAGAAGGCCTGGACCTCCCCTGCAGAGAGGATGAGGAGGGAGACAGGGAAGGTGAGGGAGACCCCAGGGACACCCCCCCAGAGCACAGATGTCTCCGTGGCTAATGTGGGAATGGCCACGAAGCCTCAAAGGAGGCCGCGGAGTGGGGCAGTGGGGCCATGGCCTCCGCCGTTCATGGCTTTGTGTCCGTTGGCCTCCTTCCTCAGCGGGCATGCACGCTACGGACTCTAGCTTTACAAAGAGTTTGGGAATGTGCTATTTGCCTTTACACTCTCAAGCCTTCCTAATTAAAGTGATCTTAGACCAAAGTTTAAATAAATGACTACTTCCTGGGCTTGCCGGAACCCAGAGGATCCGTTATCAAGAGTCTGTAAGTTAAACCACAATTGACAGCAAATGTCATCACAACCCATGGCACTGGTGTGTCCAGGGACACTGATGAATCTGTTTTTACAAAAGCTTCTGAGGCTGGTCAGGTCTGCAGGGCCGTGATCTCTGCGCAAGGTCTGCTCTCCTTCCATAACGCAGCCTATATCCCCTTTAAAAAATTTAATTTTCTACAGGAGAGAGTTTCTGAGTACAGGTGAGTTGCTCAAACCCCAGCATTCCTCTTGAGCCCTCGGCACCCCACAGGCCCTAATTACTGCACCTGCAGGGGCTGTTATCTGATCTCAAGCAGAACACTGCCGTTTCTGGCATTCCTGTGACCCTGAGAAGGCCAGGGAGGAGTTCACGAGCATCCTGGAGGGTCCGTGCCCATGACTGTGCAGGATCAGGACCGTGGAGCACAGCTCGGGGGATACTCACTTCTCAGTTTACGTGACGGCACCCCGGTTCTTAGGCAGTGCCCACCTGCGCAGTCCTTTGCACCGACCCTGCACCCTAGGTGGCAGTGGGCAAGCCCAGTGCAGGTGAGAAAGCCCCACCGGTGACTCACAGGAGACCGTCCACAGACGGGTGAGTGAGCACTGTCTGCACAGCCTCGCCAGTCAGAACCCGCCACCAACTCAAAGGAGGTAAGCCATCAACCATACCCGTGAACGCTGAGGATCTGGCCTCTCGCCCTGGAATGTCAGAGGCAGCGTGTTCCCGAGGGAGGGCTAGACGCCAGCCCTACGCAGGAGGGCAGTAAGAAGCTACCCACTTAGGAGAACGAGACGGAAGGGCAGGCTCCTCAGTCTGTCTGACCAGGCAACAGTCTAGCTCCGAAAGCCCCACGCTGGAGCCACCAAAGCAAGTGTCTGTTAAGATGTGTTTCCAGGGCCAGCTGCCTGGCACTTTGCTTGTGGCGTATACGCGTAAACACTGGGAGGGGCGGAGCTGCAGGGCACGCTGGTGCCAACAGGGGGCACGTGGAGTGACAGACTAAATGGCAGACAACCTAACACAACACTGTAAAGCAATCATACTCCAAGAAAGACGTTTAAAAAAAAAACTGAAAAAAAAAAAAAAGAAAAAGACAAATATGAAATGACAAGGATACTACGGTGAGTACCTGTAAAAAGGGATGTTTGCTAATAACAGGTGCACCTTTTTTAAAAGAGCTGTTTTACCCACCCACCCTTCCGCCAGGAACCCAGACTGACTCCAGTCTCCATATGGGAACATCCGTTAAGCCTTCAAAATGTTTGGAGACAGGAAGTGCCGCTCTGCCCCCGCTGTCAGACGCCCACCTTCATCGTGGGTGTCGGAAGAGTCACTGAGCTCGGTGGGGATGTCCTCGTTGTCGTTGAAGTCTAGCGAAGGGGAGTTCACGGGCGCAATGATCTCAATCTTCTCCCCGATGACGCTGTCGATGGCGAGCTCCTTCTCCAGGGACCCGTCGCCCTCCAGCACCTCCTCCTCCAGGGGCAGGCCGTCAAACTGGGGCGGAGACAGAGCGGTCAGCCTGGCCTGCTCTCCAAGAGGAAGTCAGAGAGCTGGCCGCAGGAACCCGCAGGTTCAGAACGCAGCCGCTCAGGGGCTGGGCTGCGGGGGTCAGGGGTCTCCCCGGCTCTGCCGGGGAGGACAGAACACAGCACAGGGCCCTGACCTTCTCCTGACACCAAGCCCCACACGTGGGCAGAGCCAGCTCCATAGTCCAGCTCCTCTCCTGGGGCCAGGCCTCCACCGTCCTGTAACAACGTGGGCCTGCCTCCAACTAGTGCCCTGTTTTCTGAGAGGCTCAAAAGGCTTCCTAAGCAGTTTTTGATTCATTCTCCCATCAGCCCTGGGAGGGAATGGGTACAACTCTTTACATTTTAAAGTCAACCTCAGAGACAGAAAATGGAGACTAGGCATCATATGCATGATGCTTTCATTCTAAGGCCAAGTGGTCTGACCCCTAAGCCACAAGGCTCCCTTTTCTGGGAACCCTTTCTTCTACCTGCCAGCTCACACCCCGACACTTCCCTCACCACGCTTCTATCCCTTCTATAACCAAGTCCCAGAGGACAGAGTCCTTCTTACACATTTCTGTCTCTTCTGCAAAGTCTAGCACAGCAGGAAAATAAACCAGAGTGTCGACACTAGGAGCTCCATCACGATTTACAGAATGAGTGAACAGATAGCAGTTCTGCAGTCCTCTATTCATGTACAACTTTGACTTTACATCGAGGCAGTGAAAAAAAAGACCTGGAATAGTTCTCCACCAGTGGGCGGATCACAGCAGCCCACCAAGAGCAAAGCTCA
This sequence comes from Balaenoptera acutorostrata, assembly GCF_949987535.1. Taxonomy (NCBI): domain Eukaryota; kingdom Metazoa; phylum Chordata; class Mammalia; order Artiodactyla; family Balaenopteridae; genus Balaenoptera; species Balaenoptera acutorostrata. The sequence continues at coordinate 103,225,291 of NC_080072.1, read as the reverse complement.
CACAGTGGACTTGAAATGGCTCTCATCTGCTCCGAAGCCAAACAAAATCTGGTACCCGAAGCACCAAGAACCCAGCTCTGGATTCTACACTCATCTGAATGGAGAGAGTGCCTCTGCTCCAGGATGCCTCCCTGCATAAACTGACCACAGTGTAACCAACCTCCCCTCTACCTGCTCCCCAGGTTGGGGTCCCGTGGAGTCAACAAGGCTGGGAAACACTGCCGCCGGATTGGGTGGAAGCAAAGGGCTCCCTGCCCGTACCGAGACGGGCGCTTCACTGCTCCCCGTGGACGTCAGTGTGCTGTTGGTGATGGACTTCTTGGGGAGCTGTGGACTGGCATCTGGCTTGGTCTCTATGCTGCTTTTGGAAGAGCTGTCATTCACTTCATTCTCCTCTACAGGGATCTCCTCACAGTAGCTGAAAAGGGACAACGTGAACCCACGTCAGCCTCAGTGGCCAAGACGGCCGACCCACAAGAAACTCACACCCATCGATCCATCCCAAACTATGGGCTTTCCTGCTTCTTTGCTTTGTGCATGACCTTCCTCAAACCTCTCGCTGCCCCCGAACTGCTCTCCTAAAACCTCCTTCCCACCTGACACCCCCTCCCCGTGGTAAAATTCTGTCCCCAAACTCACCTTTTCTAGGCACCCTCCTTAGACTTATCCCTACCTAAATACGAAAACTGTTTGTCTTAAACTTTCTTTTTCCATTGGCTTCCCATCCCACCGCAACCTGACCATGTGAATCAAACATCCGGGCTCCGAGCATACATCTGATTTCCCACAGTGACCAGGACAGGACTCTGGACGTGAGTGCCCTTCGGGGGCACTGCCCAGATTCTGGATCATGACTAGCAAGCTTCTCTGCATTGCACACCTGAGGGAAAACCCTCCTCGAGATACAGGCAGGTGCCCTTCTGCGGACACTTCAGGGATGCCATCGGAGCCTCCCCCAAGGGAGAAATCATCATCACCGTCGCCATCAGCATCTAACTTATACTTTACATGTTACCTCATCTGGATGCATAACAACTCTGAGTAAATCATTCCATGCGTTTTAGAGATAATCAAGTAGATATTCACAGAGGCTAAGTGATACTACTATTAAGTGTCAGAAGTGGTACCTGAGCCCTGGGCTACGCACCACACGTTTGACGTTCTTTCCTTGCTGTCTATTCCTCTTGCCTCTCACATGACCACCAAGCCTCTACCTTCCAACCTCAAGCATATTGTATCACTCTGCAGTCCCATCTGTCTTAGCCTGTCAACAGCACGTGGTACAGCGATAGCCCGTTCTCCTCACAACATCCTTCCCTTGGCTTCCAGGATACGAAAACTCTCCTAGCGTTCCTCCTACCTCACTGAATGTTCTTTTGTGATTTCTTTTGCTGCCTCTTTCTCTTGTTGAGTGTTCCCAGGCCCAGTCCCTGAGCTTCTTCTCATGTTCATTCAGTTACCTGGTGGTCTCAGCCACTAGTAACCCCCAAGGTTATGTCCCTAGCCCAGACCTCCCGGTGAACTCCACACTCATACACACAGATGCTTATGTGACATCTCCACGTGGCTAACAGTCATCTCAAACTCAACCTGCCTAAAATCAAGCTCCTGATCTTCCCCCACATCTGCTCTGCTTATAGTATTGTCCATCTCAGTTCAGAACAACTCTATCCTTCCTGCTGGTAAACCTTTAAAGCCACCTTTGGATCCTTTCTGACCCATCAGCAAATCCTTCAAAATATGTCTGGTTCTATCTTCCAAATATATTCAGAAACTAACCACTTACTGCTGTTTCTACTGCTACCTTCCTGGTCCAAACCACCATCACCTCTCATCTAAATGACCTAAATTATTCAGCAGCCTCTTAGCCAGTCTGCCCTGGCTCCCCTTCACTCTATCTTCAACCCAGGAGCCAGAGTGATGTTAACGTGTTATGTCCGATCTCATCAATTATCTATTCAAAGCCTTCCCTGGCTTCTCATCCCCCTCTGAGGAAAAGCCAAGCATCACGCTGACCCAGCGGCCCTCAGAGTCCAGCCCGACCTCCCCGCTTCCCACCTGCCCTTTGCCACCTGCCCTTTGCTCGCTGGCCCAGCTGCCGCTTCCCCTCCCTCCGCCTGGGAGGGCCTTCCCGGGGCCTCCCTCACTCCCCCAGGGCCTCACTTAAGATGCCACTCCCCAGCCGCCCTCACCCCTCTGCAAAGGCTTCCCGGGCAGCCTGCCCTCTGCCTCGCTCACCCCATCGTGTTGAAGTCGTCATCAGGGGGCACGTAGTCCTCGTCATCGCTGGTCAGGCCCAACTCATTCCCGTAGCACTGGTGAACGAAGTGCCAGAGCTCCTTGGGGCACAGGGGCTGCAGGGGACAGCAGACAGGCTCTGACCCTCCCTTCCTCAGGACCCCACTCTCCACAGAGGCACTGAATTGAGCTGGACTCTCTCAAGGGTAGGAGAAGCCAAACTCCACCCACCTGGGCTGGACTAAGTAGAGGGCAGCGCCTCCACGACAACCCCACCCCCTGCTCTTCCCTCCTCTCCGGATCTCAGCAAGACGGCCATCTTCCCCCGAAGAATATGGTTTTTAGTAAAGCCAGGAGCTTGGCCTGTTCCCTCAACTCAGGTTTGCACAGTGGGACCAACAGGCCCTTGAGGATGGCAACCGCCCGCCTCTTGCTCCTGTGGGTGAGGCCCGGCATTAAGCAGCACAAACCAAAACTCCTCTGGGGCCAAAGTGATCACAGAGCTTCTGACTTGGACTCAGAATGAGCACCAGAGGCCCCTGGGCCAGTCTCGCCCACGCTGCAGAAACCTCCTTATACTAACAGTGGCCACGCAGGTCCTGACGGACCTGAGCCAAGATGGATCAGGTCCAAGAATGAGGTGTGACCTCAAAGGTGGCCCATTCCACAGTTGGGCAGTTCCTGTGCTTGGAAAGAAGTCTACATTCTCACAGTTTCAGGGGCCTCAAAGGTCACTGCATCCAGCCCTCTCTTCACTACTTGAATACTTCCTTCTTTATTCTTAATTACAATCAGTCTGCCTACGGTTCTATGTATTAGTTCCATAAACAGTTTTTCTCATTTCACTGGGTGTCTACATGTCCTCCTCAAAAGCACTGTCCTAAGAAAAGTTAGCTCTCGTTGAGGTTCAGAGTTTTGGAAAAGAGGCAACAGAATGTCAAAGAATGAAGGTCAAAGGTGGAGACCATGGATGAGTCCTGGGTTGGGAGGAGGGAGAGAAGGTGGGAGGGATAAGTATGTGAAAAAGAGAAGCATTAAGAAAAACAGAAGCAGGGACTTCCCGGTGGTGCAGTGGTGAAGAATCCGCCTGCCAAGGGGACACGGGTTCGAGCCCTGGTCCGGGAAGATCCCACATGCCACGAAGCAACTAAGCCCGTGCACCACAACTACTGAGCCTGCGCTCTAGAGCCCGCGAGCCACCACTACTGAGCCCGCGTGCCACAACTACTGAAGTCCGCCTGCCTAGAGCCCGTGCTCTGCAACAAGGGAAGCCACCGCAATGAGAAGCCCGTGCACCACAACTAATAGTAGCCCCCGCTCGCCGCAACTAGAGAAAGCCCGCGCGCAGCAACGAAGACCCAATGCAGCCAAAAATAAATAAATAAATAAATTTATATGAAAAAAGAAAAAAGAAAATCAAACTTAAAGAATGTTTCCACCAACGGATTTGATAAGGAGTTTGAGCTTTCTCTGACCCCATCCTTTTGAGGTATGGCTTAAGAAGCACGCAGCTGGCAGGATGCCATAAGCTAGGTCGCCGGGTTCCCGGCTAAGGAGAACTGCCCAGAATGGCATAGTTCGGGCTCTCTGTGGCCCGGAAGGGTCTGGGGTGGCAGCTCTCTGTGCTGGCCGCCCCCCCACCACCACCCAGTGCCAGAGGGAGGCACCTGCTTCTGTACCTGGACCTCCTCCCTCCTCCCAGCGGCCTTTACATACACCATCCACCCTGCCTGGGACACATCTGCGTCCCTGCCAATCCACGCCCTCCCCTTCTCCACAATTCACCTGCTCCACGCAGCCTTCCCTGACCAGCCCCACCAGGCTCAGCTTGTCTGACCACAGCTAGGACAAGCACAAAAAGCAGACCCTGCTCGTCAGGCAGAATTCTGATGTGATTTTGTGAGAGTTTTTGCGAACCATATGGATGACCCTCTGTCTTAGTTAGAAATGACAGTGGTTGTGAGCTGAAAATTCAGACCTGCCAATGGAGACTCAAACACATTCTCATTTTACCATTATCCATGGCTAATAAAGGTAGACGATCAACTCAAAATAAGTTACCAGGATTTATACGAAGGCTACAGACTTTCAGGTTAGAAGAAACTCTAAATAACAAATCTATTCAATTTTCTTTAGACAGTACTAAGTTTGGGCTAGAGTCAAGGTAGATACACACATAAATTTAAACACATACAAGTCATATATATAGTTGTAATTACAATATTATATAATTATATTACATAATTGTTCCCCCAGGTCTCTTTCCCTGGCTGGGAGGCTGTTTCTCGACACCCCCGGCATCTGCGTGCACAGGATGCACAGCCGTGTCTCCATCTGCATCTCCCACAGCGTCCCCTTCATCCAGGTGATCAACCGGTGGCTGTGTTAACTCTATCTTCCTAGTTTCTGTATTTCTTTAAAACTTATTCCATTGACGTATAGCTGGCTCACAATGTTGTGTTAATTTCTGCTGTACAGCAAAGTGATTCAGTTATACATATACATATGTATATAGATTCAGTTATATACATATATATGCTTTCTTTTTCATATTCTTTTCCGCATGGTTTAGCACAGGATATTGAATATAGTTCCCTGTGCTCTACAGTAGGACCTTGTTGTTTATCCATTCTATATACAAGACTTTGCATCTGCTAATCCCAAACTCCCAGTCCTATTTTCTGTATTTTTGATGCTTTAGCATCTGAGGCCTTGCTGACTGGGGAAGGCCTGCCCCTTGCAGGATTAGCTAATTCCTAGAGAGAGAAGTCACCCTGCCAGGGAGACCACCTTCCCTATGTAAACCGGCCAAGCCAAAGCCCGCACACCCAACCACCTGGTTTTTCTAGCTCTTACATTCCAGGCCAATACTCTCTTGCACTAATCACCCCGGGACAGTCTCTCTGGAGACAGTCTCTCTACCCTGAAGCCCAGCGAAATATTCAAACTAGCCTGTCCAGTGAGCTGCTTGGCCAGCTCACTCTGCCTCACTCATCCTTTCCCATGAAAACCTGCAATGAAGGCTCTTGCCCCTGCTTCCCCCTCGCTCTCTCTGCCTCCTGACTGACCTCGAGCTTCCCCGTGTGGCCCTGCCTGGCATGCTGGGCCTCTGCTTCTAGGGATCTGTGAGTATAAAAACCTCTTCCGGGGCTTCCCTGGTGGCGCAGTGGTTGAGAATCTGCCTGCCAATGCAGGGGACACGGGTTCGAGCCCTGGTCTGGGAAGATCCCACATGCCGTGGAGTAACTGGGCCCGTGAGCCACAATTACTGAGCCTGCGCGTCTGGAGCCTGTGCTCCGCAACAAGAGAGGCCGCGATAGTGAGAGGCCCGCGCACCGCGATGAAGAGTGGCCCCCGCTTGCCACAACTAGAGAAAGCCCTCGCACAGAAACGAAGACCCAACACAGCCATAAATAAATAAAATTAAAAAAAAAAAAAAAACCTAGCATATATTAAAAAAAAAAAAAAAACTCTTCCTTCATGACAGTCATTTCTGTGTCTGTGCGTCTTACTGCACCTGATTAAAACAAACCCCGGTGCCTTTTAAGACAACAGGAATGCACTGCCCTGTCAACAGGGCCTTGCTCCAGGCAGCAATGAAGCTGTTCACATAAGAGGACGTGCTACTCTCAGCACGTGGGTCACCAGCAGTGGAGGATATGTTACCGCGAGCCTGGAGGACTTCCAGAACCAGGAGAGGCATGGGCTTCTTTGGAGCAGGCCAATGTCAAATGGACCCCCACCCAAGGGGAAAGAACGTTCTAAGTGGGTGCGCATCCCGAGGCTGAAGAGCTGGGCAGGACTCACCTTTTCCAGGAGAGCGTTCTGCCAGAGGCGGAACATCATCATATACGTCCTATCCCGGGCCCCAAAGGAAGTGAAAAAGTGCTGGATTGAAAGAGAACATGGCAAGAAATGTCTGTTAAGACTTACAATACAGTGAATGGAGACACGGTGCTCCTTCCTTTAGGAAAGGCTCCTGAGTCCGTCCTCAGATACTGCGGACTCTCAGTCACCCGTGATCACAGCACAGGGGCTCTGCAGTGAATGGGGTCAGCACACCGGGGACCAGGGACCTGGGACCTCTGAGTCCACACTGTCTCCATGTCCTTCAATGTTCACCCACACTTTCGTCAGTGGTTCTCTTTCTGGTTTGAAGTTTCCACCTCCATAAAAAACTTCCTTCGCCTACATACACGGACTGGGTGAGTGGTGAGCTGGGAACCAGCCCAAGGGAAGGAGAAGGCAAACCCACTAACCCACTCACCCTTTGATTCATCAATTCAGCAAATACTTGAATATTAGTGTGTGCACTCTTCTACATGTACACACACTAATACACGTGCACACACTCTTCTACATGCTTTGGGCACAATCACAAACAAAACAGAAAGCTCTCATGAAGCTTACACGTTCGTGGGGACCTTTTATAATGTGCGGGAAGAAAGCGACAGAAAACCAGATTTTACTGAACACGTTCTAAGTGCTTCACAAATGCTCCTTCATTTAAACCACACAAAAGCTTTGGAAAATAAACATAACTGCTAATACTTAATAAAGAGAAACCGGCTGGTGAGGTTAGGTGACCCCTGTCATCACAAAGCTGCTTCGTGCCAGAAACAGAATTCAAAGCAAAGACTATTGGACCCCCTAAGTCTCAGGGTTCTTGCCTCTGAAGTGCCTGAGTCCAAGGGCACTGTAGACCTGTGTTCAGTCCACCCCTAGCCCTGAAGCTATCAGTCTTCAGGCTCTGGTTAAAGGTCAAAGATCACAGTGTTCTCTCCGCTCTAAATTTTATCCACCACACTTTCCCCATGCTGACGATATGGCCAGTCTGTTTCCTATCAGACTCCTCTTCCCTCTGGACGGGCTGTCCTGATATATGATGATACAGCTTACATTTGTACAGCACTTTGCAATTTAGTGTTTTCAAGTGTGTGAGGTCATTTCAGACTGTTAAACAGGCGTTGCTGGCTCCGTTTTACATTTACAAGCTGGGGCTCAGAGAGGTTACATAACGTACCTACAGCCATGGGACTCTAATTCAGGTGTTCTGGCTCCAAGTCCAATGTTCTGCAACTCCACCTCGCCCCCTGCTCAGACCACATGCACCCTGCCCACCATGGAGGTAGCTCCCATAATCTGCATCACCTTACCACCTCTCACCCCAATCCTACTGGCCACCATATTAGTGCAGCCGAAGGGCAGAAATCCAGGAGTAGGGGCACTGGGGTTTGGGGGAATAGAAAGTCCAAGATCAGGCTCTACTTACCTTTTCCGAGTCAGTGCAAACTTGGATGGCATTGGGAATGAGGCGGGCTGTTTTTTCTTTAGTCATGGAGCAGATGTCTTTCAAACGAACGGTCAGCTGGCATCCGCACAGAAACAGAGAAGGGATAGCAAGCAAGAAGAGGCATATTAATAGAGTCGGGCCAGGAGTGTTCACACGGCACCAGTTCAGACAGAGGAAATCAGATCACAGGCTGCATACTTCTAAACCTGGACGGGACCTCCTTAGAGATCACCTGGTGTGGCCCCTTATTTCAGAGGCCACACAGCGAGCCTCGCCCAAGGTTCTCTTGATTCTTGGTCCAAGGAGCTTTGCTTTCTCATTTCTGCACAGCCTGGTAAATGTGCAGAGGTCCCATCACGATTTGCCACTTACAGAAACACAGAACACTGGCACTGGATGGGACCTTAGAGTCATCTAGTCTGTCTTTTCTCACTTTATTTTATAAGATTAGGAAACAGAGGCAAATAAAGAATAAAGGACTAGCCTAAAATCACACAGCTAATTGGCTGCAGAACCCAGGAAGTACAAGCCCGTTCTCCTGAGTCCCAAGGCCAGTGCCCGTTTTACCTACTCTTCTGCCTCCGTGGTGATTCCTGCCAAATATTTACCTGCACTTCCCCAAAATCAAATGCTCACCCGAGGAGGAGGGAGGGGAAGGCATGGTAGAGAGATCTATCCTTCAAGATTCAGGCACGTGCTTTTGTGAATTATGCAAAGGCTTGGGCAGAGTATGAAGTCAACCAAAGGACAAAAGTGAGGGCAGCTTCCTCAGCTACAGCCCAGGGGGACAGCCCCAGGGAGCAAGCCCCGGGTCTTTACCAGAGTTTCCCAGCGGAAGATGTTGCTGTAGAAGCAGATCCAGTTTTCAGAGAGGTAGAGTCGGCCCTGAAGAAGAATGTCTCTTTGGAGTGCGCAGGAGTAATCTGTGGTAGAACGGGGGACGGAGCTCAGGGGCGGGGAGCGTTCTCGGCAAAGCAGTACAGTCAGGCACGCCATCCCCCAGCAGCCCCGGGAAGCCCAGCTGCCCACCATGGACTAGGCGTGTGAAACCCTAGTCTAGCGGCCAAGGGAGTCCCCAGCATCTCCTGATCAGCACGGGAAGGATGTGAACTACGTTAGAGGCCGAGAGGCCGATACAATTCAACCAACGCCCCTCCCCCTCCACAACTTCCCCAGCCCCTCCTCCGCCAGGCCATCTGCAGGGACAAGAGTGGCAGCGATGCCTCCCAGGCCGGGCTCTCTGGAGGCCATCACGCAAGTGGGGCTCAGCCCTGAGTCCCCACCGCTGGGGCCAGCTCTCTGGGCATCCTCGCTCCCTATTCCCAGACAGATGCTCTTACTTGGGGAACCTGTACTCAGAAGCAGCCTGATTGCCCTCCTGCCCCCACATGCCAGGTCTCCCAGCTCACCAACGATGAGGCGCTCCGTGTCTGGAAGTTGCTTAAAGAGCTTTCTGAAGTCTTCATTTCTCTGCTTGTAAGTGGGGCTTAACACCTGCGTGACAATGGCCAAGGTTAGCAGGATGTTCCCAGGTTCACTGGTTGGGGAGGAAGGTACGGGAGGAGCACCTGCTTGCGTGTTTCAAGGCAAAGCTGAGGCTCTGTTGCGCCAGAGGCCCCAGGAGCTGGGCAGAGGGGGCTCGGTACGGGAAAACATGGTGGAGAGAATTTGATGCTGCAGAAGGCTTTATATCCAGCGTCCATCAGTGAGAAAATGTCAAACATACTAAGCAGGGCCCACACAACATCCCAAGTGGACAAAGGAAGGAGGGACAGCTCTGGGCTATTGCTGTTCTGCCTGTGACAGCAGGAAGCACCGCCGTGACAGTGAAAAAGGCCCAAGGGGACCAAGGGGAGACCCCCCACCCCCGGCAGGACCCAGGATATGACGGTGCCCAGTGTACCCCTCAGAAGAAGCTGTCATCATGAGTAACACAGTTGGCACTTGGCTGTGTCTGAACTTCATGATTGGAAAAAAGAAATCATGAAACATAAGACTAGTACAATGTTATGTCAATTATAGCTCAATAAAACTGGTGGGGGTGGAGCAAGGAATTACACCTTTACAAAGAGTGGACTAAAAAAACCCCATAAAACTAGTACTAAAAAAAAAAAGCACACAAGTAGAGAATTTAAAAGCATATCTGGCGGGCTTTCCTGGTGGCGCAGTGGTTAAGAATCCGCCTGCCAATGCAGGGGAAAGGGGTTTGAGCCCTGGTCCAGGAAGATCCCACATGCCGCGGAGCAACTAAGCCCATGCGCCACAACTACTGAGCCTGCCCTCTAGAGCCCGTGAGCCACAACTACTGAGCCCGCGTGCCACAACTACTGAAGCCTGCGCGCCTAGAGCCCGTGCTCCGCAACAAGAGAAGCCACCACAATGAGAAGCACGCGCACCACAACGAAGAGTAGCCCCCGCTCGCCGCAGCTAGAGAAAGCCTGCGCGCAGCAACAAAGACCCAACGCAGCCAAAAAAAAAAAAAAAAACAACACACATATCTGGCAACTTGAGGCATCCAAACTTCACTCCCTCATCATCCCTTAGAAGACGATCTAATCCAAACCTTACGTTACCAATGAGGAAACTAAGCTCGGAGAGAAGTCCCTGCACAAAGCCCTCTGGCTGGTCAGTTGGCAGAAGTCTCGATCCCTGGTTCTGTGCTCACCTCCCACCAACACCTGTGCTGCCAGACACCCCTGAACCCACCCAGCGTTTTGGTGCCTCAGTGAAAACTCAAACCCATCAACTGCCTTAGTGAATCCTTCTTGGAAATTCCATGAACCAGTTGAACAGACAGGAAAGGCACCCAAGGCTGATACGCGAAGACAAGTGCACAACCCGGGAAGGGTCAGGCCTCGTGACAGAGACATCTGCACTCCACCCAGGTGACTTGTTGACCTACTTATGCCAGGAGCACATGCAGGTAGACAAACCGTCCTGTTATTGCTGACAGATGGGTCTTGGCCATTTACGCTTTCTCGCCCACTTCCCTGGGAATCCACTGGCATACAGCTGTGGCGACGATGGAGTGAACTCTGCACTGTTCGTTTCTTGGCTTTCTGCAAAGCTAACGGCCCGTGAGACAGCTGAGGCTGTGGCCTGACCACCCTGGCAGCAGGCACTGACTACCTGAGCCAGAGGGAACTGGAGGATTTCAGGAAGTTGGAGGAGAGAAAACAGCATGACTTCAGTTTGGGGAGGTCTTCCAGGTAAGAGAGAAAGAAGAGGAGTGTTTTCAACTACTATGTCCATAGTTAATTTGAAATTTAAACTCTTGTTTTGGCTTATTTATAAAATGAGTTTTGTATGTGCAAGTGGACCCTCTGCTACCTTCCCCAAAGCAACAGATATGCTGTAGAACCCCAAACTTCACCGACCATATGTTTGAACCAAGTATCAGGGTCATTGGGAGGGAATGTCTGGAAGCCAGCCCATCCCGTGACTTCTACGGCTAGAAAAGACCTCAGGAGACAACATTCCTCGGACCCATCAAACTGAAACTGAGGTATCGAATCTCATGGCCCCCTGGCCTCACAGAACAGAGCCCACACACTGAAAACCCTTGCCTGAGCACCTGATTGTCAGGAAGTTCCTAATTATGACTAACCGACCTTGCAGAGCTAACGTGGAGTGAGATAAGACCCTGCACCAAACACTATCATAAGCCCTTCACAACATCCTCTCATCTGACCACAGGGTCGTTTTTATGATCCCGTTTTAGACGCGAGGAAGCTGAGGCACACAGAGGTTAAGCATCTTGCCCAAGGCACGTGGTTACGAAATGCGAGTGTGGAATATGAACCAGGGTGGGCAGTGTGGTCCACAGCTCTGGGTCTGAGCCATCACTCTGCACTGCCTCAGGATCCTTGCGCCAAGAAGGAGACAACAGGGATGCCCCAGCCGAGCACACCCTCTTGTGGATGAGGTGCTAACTTATGCGGGGGGCCCCCACTAGCCTTCCATGCCTGCAACTGGGGCTTTTTTGGGGCGGGGGTATAGTTTCAGTTTTGCAAGTTCTGGAAATTGGGTGTACAACAATGTGAACATACTTAACACTGCTGAAATATATATTTAGAAATATCTAAGATGGCAAATTTTATGTTACGTGTATTTTACCATATATATATATATTTTTTGGCCGCCCCATGCGGCTTACGGGATCTTAGTTCCCCGACCAGGGATTGAACCCAGGCCCTGGCAGAGTGAAAGCGAAGAGCCCTAACCACTGGACCGCCGGGGAAACCCCACAATTTTTTAAAAAACTGTATGTCAAGTTGGTCTTTAAATTTACAAAGTTCCAATATCAGCCTGAGGACCAGCCTACCAGGTGGCCCCGGACCCCCTTCAGTTGAAACTGGACATCAGGCATCCAATTGCCTGCAGCCTGGAAGTCCTCCCCTTTCTAAATGTTCCCTCCGTGGCGCTCTGTCACCCCTGCTTCTCTCACATCCAGTGGGGACTCAGACATGGACAGAGATGCAGGCGCAGGGAGTCTGGCCCTAATCTCCAAACCAGAGGCAAACGGAGGAAGCCGCCCTCTCCTCCCCTCGGAACAAAGCCATGGCTATGGGGAGGGGAGGGCCCATCCAGCCCTGACCTCAGAAGTCAACCAGTTCTGCGAGGGCTGCCTCGGGGTGTAGAAACTCCTTAACCCAGGCCCACAAGTCACTGCCCTGATTCGAGCAGGCTGCCGGCGTGGAAGGCAGGCAGGCTCGCCTCCTGGAGTCTAAAGTACAGAGACCTCAGTTGGCCCGCCACCATCTACCTTCTTGACGCGGGAGACCGTGACCCTCTCTCCCTGGCGCCCTCGTGCTCTTAAAGCCGTCTCCTCCGAAGGGGAGGCACGGCTCACCTATTTCCATTTTACATGGCCAAAGACTTCTGGTCCAAGGCTTGTCAAACCCGGGGCCCTCTCAGGGAGCAGGGCCAGGTGGCGAGCGACAAGGGCGCGGCGGACCTGTCACCCGGCGCAGAGAAGCCAGGATGCGCACTCACGGCTGGGATTTCCTCAGACCCGGGCCGGCAGCAGAGCTCCGCGCCGGCAGGTCCGTCCGTCAGTTCCTCCAGGCGCCGCTGCAGGGGCTGGCTGTCCTGCTCCCGCAGGAGGCTCCAGAGGACCCCCGATTCCGTCAGCGATTCCATCCCGGTCCCCCAACTCCGACCCCGCACCGTCCCCACAGGATGCAAACAGGCAGCCTCGCCCGGGCTGGACGCAGACAGGCGGCCTCTGGCTGCTCGGCAGCGGGTCTGCGTGACCCTCGCTGGCCCCCTTGGCGCCCCTGGAGCCCCGTTCCCGGTGCAGAGCCTCACGGGTGGGAGGGTGCGGTCGGCAAGGTTCTCAGGCGGGCTGGCTGGTCCCCAGGGGCCGGGCTCTGCCTCATCGCACTCGGCTCCCAGCGTGGCAGGTCTCCAGGCTGCGGGTGACCCCGAGGGGACGTGAGGAGGCCCCTCCCCCGGGTCAGCGCGGACAGCCGCTCCGAGGGGCCGGCTGCGGCCGGGACGCGGAGGACGGGGCAGGTGCACGGGGCCGCCAGAGGCCCGCCCCGCCGTTACTCACGCACGGTAAGTACAGGGGCTCACGGCTGGTCTGAAACTCCAGGGAGGGCAGACGCCCAACTCCCCAGCTCCGTCTGGCCTGTCCCATAAGGCAGCCTGTTCAACGTGCAGTCGCTGCCCTGGGCGGGCGCCGGGCGCTGTGACTCACGGTCCTCACCCAGGCAGCGCAGCCACCGCTGGCTGGGGCACCAGGGCCTGCCCCCACCCCCACCCCCCTTCCTCCCAGACGCGCTCCTCTCGGCTGACCAGCAAACAACTTCTTTGTTAGAATCGCCCGTGGCAGGAGGGAGGGGTGGGGGAGGCAGGGCGGGTGGGCGGGCAGGGCCGGAGCCCTACACACGCTTCGAGTTACAGGATCTGGGTGATGGTACCGGCCAACGTCCTCCAGTAACCCCCGGCCTAGCCTGGCCTCCCCAGCAGATGTTTCCTGCAATGGAAAGTAGCTGGCCTAGGCTCCGCGTCGGGGAAGGGAGGGGAGGAGGTGCCAGGGGCACTGCTGCTGTGATGAAATCTGAAATGTGAGACCTGAACAGCCAGGGACTTCTTGGAGACACACTCTCCCCTCACTGGCCCATCCATCCACCAACACCCCCCTAGCAGCAGCAGCAGCAACAGGAGACTTGGAAGTTTAACACATCCAGTTCCAGATGTGCCGGTGGGGAGAAGCTGAGGTCAACAGCTCCCAGGTGCGTGGGAGGCATTGCTTTCCTTCCCAGGGATGCCGGGAGGGTACCCACGCAGCCTCTCAGACCTTGAGGGCCAAGGAGCCATGCTAAGAGCAGAGAATCTGGGCCAGCTCCAAAGGAGACAGACAGGCTGCAAGGAAGCTGAGACCTCTGGAGAGGAAAGAGAGCCTGGCCAATGAGGGCAAGAAGGGCTCCAGAAAGAGAAGCTGGGGGCAGAGATCAGACAGCACTGGGGCCGGGAAGATTGGATTCCCAGGAAAAGTCAGACTCTGGAGACAAACGGGGCACCTCCCTCACCCTCCCCAGTTCTGCCCGCCTTGCCAGGAGGGTCTCCAGGCTGCACACGAGGGAGAACGCTGCCTTTGTCCTAGGAGTCTCAGCTATCGATATTGGATGCCGTAACGCTCAAACTGTACCGTACTTAAAAATGATCTAACCATCGTATTAAGAGTATAGATTCCTGACTCCCAAACCCCAAAATTGTGATTCAGAGGAACCTGGGGTCTCCCAGTTAAATCGCGTTGGAGGAAGAGCCTGAGTCCTTCCCCGAACTCCTGTTCGCGTCTCTCACTGTGCACACCCCGGACGCAGCCCCCTCCTCCGCCCGTCTATCACGCAGGGTGATTCCTCTCTCAGACTACCATCTTCTCCAGGAGGCAGCTAACGCCTCCAACTATCTTCTCCAGCACCTGCCATGGTGTGTTTCAAGTATCCGCCGCTCAGAAACTATCTACCAAATGAATGCATTCCTTTTGCACTTCTTACACTGTCCCTATTTTACGCATCTTGTGTGTACACATCCACACACATCCCCACTCCTATAGGCATGGCTCCCAGCACCCAGTCCCTGCCAACCCTCTCCAAGCCATAAATCCGAGCTTCTCTCTGCCCTGCGCCAGCCCCATCGTCAGGAGTGGGGTAGGAGAACTCAGCAATCCCGTTTTCCAGGGTGACCGGAATGCCTCTCTCCTGGGCCTCACCAGACCCCACGATCTAGGCAGTACCAGGACCCAAGAGGGCTGAATCCTTACAGAAATTCCTTGGAAACATCTGAGTATTGCTGGGGCCAGATGAGGGGATGACTGTTTGGGGTCCAATGCGGTGAGTCAGGGGCAGGACACACCCAGAAAGATAAGCGCTGGGAGATGAGTCCCAGTGCCCTCAGCCTTTGTCTCCTACGCCCCCTCACAACTGCCGCCGGGCAGGGCAGCGGGCAGCTTTCAGCCTGGGGAGAGGGAACTGGCCCCAGGCTAAACATTAACTCGAGGGCAAACACTGGGAGCTGGGACCGAGTGGTACCCCCGCCCTGGCTAGAGCAGCGGGAGGGAGAGGGTGGAGGTGTCCAGGAGAAAAACAGATGGATCTTGGTGGAGCAATGGCCTCACCTAGGAAGAAAGCAATTAAGACCCTCAAAGGAGACGCTGGACTTTCAACCAGATCTGGGTAGGGAGGAGCCAGATGTGGGATAAGGGGCAGTGGAGACGGGGGAGGTGACCCAGCAAAGGAAGGAGAGAGGTGAGTGGGTGAGGGTGTAACAGAGAAAGACAGAGAGGAGCGGGACTGGTAGAAAATTAAGACAGCTGTCGGGGGCCCGGGGGTCCATGGGTAAACAACAGAGGGGAGCCGGACGGAGGCGCACAGGAAGCAGAGGCCGTCCCCGAAAACAAACAAACAAACAAAAAAACGGGCTGCCAAGGTATCCTCAACGATGCCTTTCAGCGCTCACTCCCACTTTCCTCACTGTCCCCCATCATTCGAATTTCACTCCTACAAAGCTTCGTCCTCTTGTTCAATAGTATGTCTGCCAAACCTGCCTGGTCATTCCACAGGGCCGGCACCATCTCTCTTCCCCACTGGACAGCCAGCATCCCCAACGGGGACCAGCAAGCCACTTGGGCCCTAAAGTCTCAGGGCAGCCGCCAGGGTCTGGGCTCCCATCCTCTGACCTCAGAAACCTTCCTTCCCTAGGTTGCCACGGAGATGACTGACCCTCCAAGAAAGAGGTGAAGCAGGTGAGGAAGCACCTTTGTCCCCCTGGAGCACCGGGGAAAAGACTTCTGTGACTTGCCTTCATCCAATATGTGAGAGCCCACTGCGTCCAGTGGGGCCATCTTTGGGGGGCAGATTGCACCCCTCCTGCCCCTAACTCTCCCCTTGGTTCCCTGTTTCTGCTTATCCTTCCACCTGTGTATCCCCCAAGCTGGGGGCCTTGACTAGTAAAACTGGGGTAGTCAAAGGGGGGGTTCAGGGGCAGTAGATGTGATCAGGCCTGGCAGGGACTCAGGCAGATGGCCCAGCTTTCAAACCCCACTCTTGACCTGACTATCCCTGGCTGGAGACCAGAGGCGCTTGCCTCAGTCTTTCCACGTGTCCCTGGGGTCCAGCCACCTCCCTCCGTGGGACCCGCGCTTTATAAAGGCCAAGATGGTCTGTCATCACGGTGACAGCTCCTCCCTGGCTAAATAGGTAAAAGTAAAATGCAGAAGAGAGGCAGGTGGAGGGGGAGGCTGGGGAGGGACAGGCAGGGGTTGGAGGGGCTTCCTCTCACATCAGACCCAGGCTACTCCAGTGGGCCTGAGATGTTCTCGCAACGGTCGGCAAGCCTGTGCTGACCCTCCCTGCCCTGAATCCGGCCAGGCATTTCTAACTGTCCCTAGGGCTGGGGACGACAGAGCCTTCGCTTATCTGAAGGACGTCCAGTGCCAACAATGGAGCCTCAGGCAGCAGAATAGCTGGAGAGCCACCACCGGTGTCAGGAGAGGGATCAGAGAGGGCTGTCTGATGCCTTCCTGCTGGCCAAAGTCCAACCCCCTAGGGCAACACAGTGGTGAGGCAGGAGGACCGAGCAGATCAAGGGAAAACAGAGAACCAGGTCACAGCAACAGGGGCAGGGCAAGGGCCTCCTGAGAAACCAGGAATGGACTACGGGGGGCAGTGCTGGGGAGTGGGGGCGATGAACTGAAGTTTCCTGATGGGGCCTCTGCACACGAGCGCTGACACACACACAGCATACCGCAGGAGCGCAGGCCCCAGAGGATGGGGGCCCCGCACGCCCGTGTGCACGGACTCAGGTGGTTCTGAGCTCAGGCAGGGAAGCTCCCAGGACCTGGCTTCCCAATGGAGCCAGAGCATCCGGCCTAGGAGCACAGCCACGCGCAGGCGGTGCCCACGGACAAGCGCACTGGTGCCATCAGAGTGGGCATTCACGGGGGTGACACTTGTGTGAACAGGCAGCATCTTGCTTCCTCCACAGACACCCAGGGGTGGACCAGCCCAGAGCCGGGGCATCAGCCTCAGGACGAGAGCAGGGTTTTACTTGGAAGAGGGGGGTTCCCGGTGTTGCTTGAAGCCGGCCTCTCTAGAGCTCTACCCACTATGGCAGCTGATTACCCTCCGGACGTGAAAACACATAAAGAAGAAATGCCGGGCTTCCCTGGTGGCGCAGTGGTTGAGAATCTGCCTGCCGATGCAGGGGACACGGGTTCGAGCCCTGGTCTGGGAAGATCCCACATGCCGCAGAACAACTAGGCCCGTGAGCCACAATTACTGAGCCTGCGCGTCTGGAGCCTGTGCTCCGCAACAAGAGAGGCCGCGATAGTGAGAGGCCCGTGCACCGCGATGAAGAGTGGCCCCCGCTTGCCACAACTAGAGAAAGCCCTCGCACAGAAACGAAGACCCAACACAGCAATAAATAAAAAAAAAAAAAAAAAAAAGAAGAAATGCCAAGATGCACTAGACACAGCCCCTGACATCTGTAGCTCAGGCCGGCTGGAGATCCCTTCACCTCTCAGCTTCCCTCCATCTGCCCAGCTTCTGCCGCTTCCTCCCAATGTCCACCTGCCATTTCTCTCTCCCTCCCCCACGCTGGTCCATTCTGCTCCCTGTCCGGACCACAAGTCAGGACGTCCGCGGTGGAAGTCCGGCAAGACCAGGAAGAAGGCAGCACCCAGGGGCTGGGTGGCAGGCACAAGGGGCCACGTCTGCCTGGCAACCCTGAATCGGGGAGCAGGGGAAGCAGGAGAGCTGCAGGAACACATTTGTGGATGGGCCCCACGTCTGGTATGGCTGAGCTTCCAGAAGAAGCCCCCGCGTGAGAGCAGGAGGCCGCGAGGGGATCTCTGAACGCTGCTCAGCAGAGCCCCTTGTGCACTTGGCCTCTGTGAGTTGATGATTTGTCCTGGGTGGAGAGTCAGTGTCTCTGGAATTCATTTGGGGTGAGGGGTGGAGGGTGAAGGGAGACGGCCTAGGATTAATGGAGGGTGAGGGCAGGCAAGGCCTGGGAACCGGGTGGGCTCTGGAGGACGACTGTATGAGGGGATTTACGGAGCGAGTGAGGGCACGCTGCTGCAGCACGTCTCCGCTGCAGGCGGAAGCCACCAGCAAGCAGCGCTCGGCCACGCCGGGCTCCTCTGTCTGTCGCTTATCTGCCATCAGAACACCTGACCTCTGGGCCCCATATGGCAGCTGGCCTACCGCCACCGTCCAGCCAAGCGGCGGCATCTATTTCTAGCCTGTTGCTCTGCTGAGGGCTCAGACGCCAGTTCTCCTGTGCGGGGCTGAGGGAGAAATCAGGAGTGAAAGGAGGGGAGAAGCGGGGTGGGGAGGGGAGTAAAACCTGCTAGAACCAGAGAGGAAGAGAAAGCCAGCCAGGAGAAGGAAAGTTAGAAAGGAGAGCGGCAAACGGAGGTGGAGAAAAGAAAACGGGGGAGTCAGCGAGGAAAGGGTAGGCAAGGATTCAAGGGAAGGAAACGTGAGACGGAGCGGAAAAGCTGGCTGGAAAGAGGAAAGGAAAGAAAGGAGTAGATAAAAGGGAGAGGGTGGAGACTAGCAGCAAGGATGAGGGTCTGCCCGTCCAAATCTGGTCGATTTAATTGTCTCCGGGGTCTGCAGCCACGTGTTTCCTGCTCCCCTTTGAGGCACTGATTCTACAGTACCCCTCGGGAGGGTGGACAATTTCGTGACGACGGAAAGGATGCTGGAGGCCCCACCCACTCCCAGGGAAGCATTCTCCATCCCCTCTACCTCTTCCCACACAGAAGGAGCTCCTCTCCCCTCCAGGATGTCAGCTCTAAGCCACGGGGAGGCCACAAGCCCAGGTGAAGACCACTGTGGGGCCAAGGGGGGCGGAGGGGCTGAAGTCTGGCTTCTCCCACCCACAGGCCACCTCAGCCCTCAACTCCCCTCCTGCCGGCACAGCCCACCAACCTCTGCCTTGTCTGCGCTGGGTGAGGCTAAGGCTGGGGTCCATCAACCCTATCTCCAGCTGGTCCCCTGAGCAGGAGGTGGGAAGCCACAGGGCTGACTGACACGTGCTTGACTTTGGGGAACTGCTGAACCCTGTGGGAAAACACCCTCCACACAGTGATCCTGGCCCAAGTCCCTGCGTTACACCCAAGCCTCTCCCCTCCTTCTCCTCCCGCTCCCCCTCGCCAGGGCGTCCCCAATGCCTGTCTCTCAGGCGCCCACTCCGGCACCTTCTCCAAGTCCACGCGACCTGCCGCAGCGGGGGCTGGCGTTAGGGGAGCGGGGAAGGTGCGTCCACGTGACCATCAGGGTCAAGCACGGGGAACAGCGAGCTCAGGGATGAAAGACAGTGACCTGAGACCGGGCCACGGCTGCCCGTCCGTCCACTGCGCAGCCGCGGAGGTTGGAGCACGACCGGGCAGCTGCTGAGACTCCAGCCAGCTGCTCTTCGCGGGAAAAGTCTGAAACCCTGGGGCCCCGGCTCTGTGACCCAGAGGATGTGGCCTCTGCAGGGACCGCTTACTCCACGATCGGCTTCCGCGTAGGAGCGCCTGGCTGGACACGGCAGGGACGACCCCAGAGCCGGGGATGTGTTCTGGGAGGAGCGTGCCCGTGGGGCTACTGTGGGGACCCAGGGGCAGAAGTCACATTCCGCCACATGAGACTGCCTCGCTACAAATGGGCAACTTGTCTGGCTGCTTTCTCCCCAAAATGTCTTGGTTAAGGGGAGGAAACCTCGGCCCTAAGTTTAGGCCCCAGGACTGTCCCGTCCCAGAGTTCTGTCTGGCCTTGGGATGCCTCCCCAGCCTGGTCTCCTCCGTCAGGGCTGGAGGGCCCTTGTCGGGGATTCTAGGAGGGGGGACGAGGCAGCCCGTCTCTGCTTGGTCTCCGGGAATCGAACCCTTCCTCACCAGCAGTCCTGTCCTGCTACAGAAGAGAACCATGATGTCTGGTTTTTGAGGGGGGGGTTCTGGTCAGGAGAAAAGCCCACCTTTCTAGGCCCCTAAGTTTGCCCAAGCCCACAGGGAAGCCACGCCGCGCCCCCCATGCCTCCATCCCCTGAGCACGGCCACCCCCCACCCGCCTTACACGTACCCAACAAGCAGAGAAAAGGGATACTTACATTATACCAACTCTGGCTTTTCTGAAAAAAAACAAAGTAAAAGAGAAGCAACGTTAGTCAGGGAGAGATGGCGGGAATGGCCAGAGCATTTCTGGCTCCAGAGGGAAGGTTACACAGACAGCGGAGGGCGGGCGGGGAGGAGGAATCCCAAGGCAGCTGAAGGTTCCCCGTGTTGTTGCTCGGGGTGGGGGGTCCTCCTTTCTCAAGACAGCTCCCGAAAGGAGGCCCAGGGAGCGGTCCATGCTGGAAGCCCCCGCGGCTGGGATGGCAGGCAGCGCAGCACCAGCTAGAGCTCGACTGGAAGGGAGCAGACCCCATCACAAGGTTCTTCTGATGGGGGCGAGGGATGCACTGCAGGCATCCGAGACCCAGTCCCCAGTGGGCCCTGATCAGAAGCAAAGTACCCATGGAGACCAACACAGCCGTCCACCCGAGTCGGCCCCCCTGAAAGGCAGGGCGGGACCCTCTGGTGTCGGAGAGTCGAGGGGCTGCCTAGAAACTTCCCTCCAACTCAGTAAATTCCTCCTTCTGCCCAACTGGCTGATCACATAAGTGACAGTGGCCAAGGAGTGGTTGGGGGCTGTGTGTTGGGAGGAAGGCTGAAGCACATAATTGCTAAAGGTCCTTCCCGACTTCATGGGGTTAAAATTCAATACCAACAAACCCTGGTCTTGTCCCGACTCCAGAATTCAGGTGCTCTCCATTCCCAGCCCTGAGCAAAGGTAACAAAGATTTTTAGGGAAAGAGGAGGGATGGCTAAGAGGAGGGATGACCTAGTCTATCTCCCATCTCACTGGCCAGGAGTCCTTTATACATACACATCCCACTTGGAAGACAGACAGAAAGACAAGCAGATAGAGACAGACAGACACACACACAAGCACACGCACACCCCTGCCCCATCCCTTCAGGGGCTGACCCAACAGGTTTACATTGGGTAGACTGGGGCTGGGGTATTTTCAGTTTTAAAATGCTTGCCAAGGGTGTATAATTCAGGAGGAGAATCCCTGGGTAGAAGGAAGCTTTGCCTACGGGTCCACATCTTAACTATAGGCACACCTCGTTTTACTGCGCTTCATAGACATTGCATTGCTCACAAATCGAAGGTTTGTGGCAATCGGGCGTCAAGCAAGTCTACTGACACCATTTCCCCAAGAGCATTCATTATTTTTTAGTTAATTTAAAATTGTATTTTTAATTATAATTAAATGTACACTGCTTTTTTTAGACATAATGCTATTGTATACTCGACAGACTACAGTACAGTGTAAACGTAACTTTCAGATGCGCTGGGAAATCAAAATATCCACGTGACTTGCTTTATTGTAACATCTGCTTCACTGTGGTGGTCTGGAACCCAACCGCAGGCTCTCCGAGCTATGGCTGCACACGCAGAGGTGTGGATCATGGGCACACTTAGCAACCTTTATCCCGCCCACCTGGTCTTACAGGGTCCCTACTCCTAAGGGAAGAAGGCAGGTGTGGTCTCAGGAGGTCTGCTGTGCGGTGTCTGGAGAGGCGGGGGGGCGGAGGGTGAGGGTGACTGCAGTGGTGAAGGCCTGGGCGTGCGATCGCCCCCCTTGCTGGCTCTCCCATCCCACCGGAAGAACTCTGTAGAGACCTTCACCTTCGCTCTGAAGAGGAAGCGTGTCAGCAGAAGAAGGACAGGCGTGGGTGGTGCTGCCTCTGAGTGGCTTTGTTTCAACCTCACACCCTATCTCACTGGCCAGGGGGCAGATGGCAAGGCAGGCGCTCAACCCTCCTCTGCAAGATGCTCTCCTTGGTTGTTTCCCAACAAAGACTGTCACCACGGCCCCATCCGGAAGTCACGTATTCCCACCACAGCCTCATCTTCTCCTCCAATCCAGAGGGCTTAGCAGGTAAGGGGCCAAATCCAAATATTCAAAGCCAACTATTCCACCACTGAGGGAGAATGGGAATCGTGGACTGAAAATTCGCCTCTAGTCATTCTGGAGGAGAGCAGATGGGGCAAGGAGGCTGCATCGGACTCTACCCTGCACCTTAGAACATCTTAATTCTTGGGTCCTCATTCTGAGATCACAGGGCACGAGGCTGTGCAGGTATCCATGAAAACACCTGTCTCAATAGTGGAAAAGCACGCTCTAGAAGCTGCCGGCCTCAAGCACCCGCAGTGTGCCTGCGTTTCATCAAACCAAAGCCAGGTCATCAGACCCCTGCTTCACGGCTGAGAAAACTCTCTGTGCCCGCCCCCAGCTCCTCACCTCACTGCCCTGGCCTCCACATGAGACCCTCGGAGGAAAGGGGGCAGCAGGAATTTGATCCTTTACTTAGGCTCCCCCTCCTAACTCGGGTGAATGGAAGAAGGAGAGTTTCGTGCACTGCCCCACAGATGCGTGGCCCTTCTGAATCTGTTTGGAAGAAGAGCTTCAGAGTGACAAAGGGCCTGCACCAGGGAACCTGGGCCCACCTCTGACTAGCTGTGTGATACCTTTGTGTGTGTTACCTGCTTGTGTAAATACGTGTTCACAAGCACTGCAATGTCAGACACACAGAGCGAGGACTTCTGTCCCTCAGCCTGAGACTCCGCCCCGACCCAGCGCTCTGTGGGCAGCTTGCTGCCTGTCACCACTGAGGGTGTCCACCCCTCCGGCCAAATCCACGGCAGCCCCTGGGAACAGCCATGTGGGTGTGAGTCTCCCTGAACTCAGCTTGATCTCCGTGGCTCCGCTTTCCAGGACTGAGTCCTGGAGGAGCTGCTGGACCGGGAGGGCCCAGCTCACGGGGCAGGGGGGCCAGGGAGCGGTGGCCCCAGAGGGTGAGAGGGGTGTCCAGTGGCACTCGTGAAGTCTCTGCCCTGGTGGGTTCTCGAAAATGTCCTCCTGTGCAGAGAGGGCCGGAGGCAAGGGAAGAACAGAACGAGGGAGTGGGGGGAGGGCTTTCTGACAGGTGATAAGTGGATTTGGGCAAAGCGGGAGGACGGAGTCAGGAAAACTGCCCAAAGACAGAGCTGCTGGGACGGGGCTGGGCTGAGCAGGTTTCTAAGCTCCTCCCCGAGGTCTGAGGAGCGAGCACCTTAGGGACTCCAAGGCCCCTGGAAACAGACAAGTTCCTTACACATCCCCCCAGCGCAAAGGCCCGGGAGTCGGGAAGACGGGGCGTGGGCAGAGAAGGGACGGAGGAGCGCTAGCTAGAGGAGTTAGGGGGAAAGAACAATTTCTTACTTTGATCAGGTTAAGTCTGTCATACTGGAAAGGAAACCACAAAAATTAGGACTGAACAACAGGGAAAGAGTCAAAGGGGGAAAGGCGTGCCAGAGCCACAGAGCCCGTGACACCGCACACCCAGCGCGGGGAGGCACAATGCGGGGGCCAAGCAAGGACCTGCCTGGGCTCCCGGCACCGCAGCGCCCGGTTCCGGAGCTGGCGGAGCGGGAAACGGCTGCGGGCTCCCCCTGGCGGCCACAAGCCAGCACTACAGAGCGGAAGCTGGGCGGTGGCACAAACTGAGGGGTCCTGGAATAGACCTGGGCCTTGACGTGTAGCCCAGGGCTCCGGGCAGGGCTGCCCCGGGCAGGGCCCGCCTCAGTAGGACAGCTGCAGAGTCACAGGAGCGGGGCCTCGCTGGCTACCGCGTCCAACCCCAGTGTACTAACAGGAGGAAATGGGGGCGCAAGAGAAGGGCAGGCGACACTGTGAGCGAGGCCTGGCTTCAGGGAGAAGTGGGGGCACTCTCCAGCCGGCCTGAAAAATATGAGGTCACCTCCTCTAGTGCACAAGATGCAGGCAGCAAGGTGGCCTGGCTGTGAGAATAGTGGCAGTAGCTCTGGCCACCAGACCCCTCGCTGTGGTTGCATTCGGTCAACCTGAGAAAACGCTCCACCGGGGGAGGGGTATCCCCACCACAAGACCCCCCTCCTCTCCTCACCTCACCCCTGCAGCTTTCCCTCGCTCCCTGCTCCGGGACCTGACCGCGCAGAGCCTAACTCCTACACTGGTCCTCGTGTGTCTTCTCTGTCCCGCACGCACATTTCCCAGACCAACCACGGCTGCTACCACGTCCGCCTGGGGTGGCAGGCCGCCCTCCCCACCACAAGTCAGTCCTTGTTAACTGCTGTGGTGTCGGTCGGTGACGATGGTCACGACTGGGGAGAGGATGGGGTGGGGAGGCAGCTCTCCGAAGCAGGGGACCTCAGTCTGTGGCTGACGGGTTCAGGCACCGCCTCACCCAAGCTCTTCATGGCGAGAGAGAACCTGGACCCCATCAGTCACCTCCCTCTTCAGCTCCTTAGGAAAGGGGCTGAGATGCACTCTGGGTTCACGCTCAGCTCTGGGTCTCTTCATGATGCCTCGTTTTGCCCCTCCACAATCCCACTGGGAGTTCCAGCCTGGTTCCGGGCACCCGCTCCCCGCCTCAGACATGAGCTCTCCTGTCTCCGACTTCATGAAGCATCCCAACCACGCATGTGGTTCCGAAGGTCAGGTTAGGTTTGTGGATAATCTGGGCACAAATAATCAGGATAATCTGTGTTTCTTATCTCCCTTCCCAGACTAGACGCTGCCTGGGGGGTGGGAACCTGGTCTTCATACTCCTTTCTTAAGGAAGACCTACCATTTAGGGGTTTTTAAAAATCCTCATCATTGGCTACTCCCCTCAACCCATCACCTGACCAAAAGAGGCGCTCCGTTAAGTTCTGACTTAAGTGCTGTCGACCGTAAATAAGTATTGCTCTGCTCTCTGAGTGCCTTGCTAGGCACAGGGGTAAGAGGGTAAGGAAGCTTAGAGCTTGACCTT
This sequence comes from Balaenoptera acutorostrata, assembly GCF_949987535.1. Lineage (NCBI taxonomy): Eukaryota > Metazoa > Chordata > Mammalia > Artiodactyla > Balaenopteridae > Balaenoptera > Balaenoptera acutorostrata. The sequence goes on along the minus strand of NC_080072.1, from coordinate 103,200,378 downwards.
AGGATGGAAAAGTGGGCAAACACTGTGGGCAGAGGCAGAGAAGTGGAATAACTGGATGCCCCGTCCCGCTGCATCTGCCCTCTCCCCAGCCAGAGGCGTGAGGGGCTCAGGAGGGGCTGACGGAGGTCATCTCCGAACCCCGTCCCCAAAAGGCCTGCACCTGCTGAGCCCCCCGAACCCACAGGGGACTCCTGGGGGCCTCCTCGGGGCAGGCAGAGTTCCTCCTGCCCTGCCCACAGCCAGCAGCTGTGGTTTGAAATCCTCAGAGCTAAGATGAGTTTTTAGCCTGAAGGTCACAGACTGTAGGATTAGCCCTGCAGCCACTCGTTCATCCCTCAGGAACAGCTGTTGAACCCTGCTCCTCCCCAAAACCCTCACAGAGGCTTGAGACTATGATTAAGTCATCCCTCAGCTCTCTCTTCTTCGGGCTGTAGCCACCCCCTTCCCCCGTGGGTATCATTTCCTGAGCCCCGCTGTTGTAAAACACCTATTATTCACCCTCCGTTCCCTCCAAGTTCTCCTCAGGCCTCTGAAATCCTGGGGTCCTGGGCAGACCCTGGCACGGGCTCCCTGACCTGGTTGCATCTGTGCAGGGCCTGAGCAGGGACAACTCTCAGTGTCCGCGACCTCCCGGGGCTGGTGCCACGCCCTCTGAGAGAAGACTTCTCCTCTGATCACCAGCCAGGATCCGAAGAACACCACGAGCCCCAGGCTGGATGGTGGGCGGAAGCATGAAGGGGCGCTCAGGCTGAGCAGCTCTCAGCGGGCAAGCGGAGGGAAGGAGCGGGCCAGGGTGAGCTCCTGGGGTCGCTCTACTGCACCAGGGAACTCGCGTAAGGGAATTCGTGACCCTCAATCAGCTTGCCTGGGGAATCAGGAATCACCCACCAGAGCATGTACAAGGGGGCATCAGGACCTGCAGCCCCACCAGATCGGGGAGTGGGGGGCCTCCCTTCCCCAAAGGAATGAACCTAAGCCCTGGCAGGACCCTGCTTCTACATGGTACCAGGTAAGTAGGGAACAGACGCCCAGCCGAGGCAGTGTTTGCGGCGCAGGCAGAGACACGGGGGGGGGGGGGGGGGGGGGGGTCTGGTCTCCGACTCCGGGTGCAGTGGGAATGGTCCGCTCAGTGACCTCAGCCAGCCTGCCAGGGGCAGTGGGGCCGGCCCTTCTGGGAAAGGGGCCAAGCCAGACGCATGGGCCAAGATGGGCGAGGGAAGAGGGAGGGGTGCGGAGCACTACAGACAATTCAACACCGGAGGGGAGACCAAAGACAGAGACAAAAGATGGCTTACTTTTGAGAGGCGCTTGTGAGACTAAGACCATGCATGCAAAGAAGGTATTTGGGAGATGGGGTGGGGGGGGGGGGGGAGAAGAGGAAGAACAAGAAATCAAAAGACAAATTCAGGTGGGAAGCCAGCTCCCGAGCCTCCCGGCGTCCCCTCCCCTCCCCAGGGCCTGTGAGTCCAGCAGGTAAGAGAAGCTTTTGAAGGAGCATCTAGGCAAAGACATCTCCTGCTTCCCAAAGGACTAAGGGGGTGGGGGGTTGGGGAGAAGAACGTCTCTGGGGACCATAAGTAGCCCAGGCCCCCCAGGGCTTATTTTATGCCCCTCCTTAGGCAAAGGCCCAGGGCTCAGGTGGCAACTCGTACACACCTGGGAGGGATGGAGAGCCCTGTCACCGTCCTCTTGGCCGGATGAGTACCAAGTAGGTTATTACCAAAGGCCAGGCAGGGTGATGGCCAGGGCGGAGGTTAAAACGGCATTCCGCAACCTTCCCTGAGGACTCCCTTCCTGGCACTACAGTTGTCCCAAATAATGTTCCCTTCTACCCCAAATTTGGAAGAGGTAGCAGGGCTAAACAGATGACCCCTCCTGACCCCCAGAGCACCTCTCCTCCAAGTCTCAAGGCATGTGAGGCTCCCTAGCCCCTAAAGAGAGATAACGGTCATTGCGGAGTCATTTTTCCAGCTGCCCGGGCCCTCTCGGAGTGCTTAGCTGAGATGATAACATTTAACTAGGGTCTCCCCTGACGGCCCCGCCTCGCCTCACTGAATCAAGGCTATCTCTGGGACACTAGGGGCCGGCCAATCACGCCAGGTCCCTCGATGACGGGGTTCTCTGCCTCACCGTCCCCCCACTGCCAGCTTCCCTGCAGCCGGCTAGTGAGCGAGGACAGAGTCCCCGGCGGGGTCGGGCTCACCTTGGAGTTCTTGCCAGCGCTGCGGCCCGACTGCAAGGAGCAGCTGCGCTGCACGCCCTGCTCCGGCGTGGACGGCGACTTGTCTGAGGAGTGGTCTGAGCCCTTCTCCACCATGGTGTCTCCGTCCGGGCTCTGAGCGGGTGGCGAGCGAGACCGCTTCCGGAGGATGGGGGAGCAGGCCGGCGTGCTGCGGTTGGAGTTACTGGCAGTGCTGCAGGGGCAGACGGAGAGAGGGGGCGGGGTGGAGAGGGAGGAGGAGGAGAGACGAGCAGTCAGTGACTGAAGGCCAAAGACGGGTCCCAACGAGCCAGCTCGGGGAGCCAGGGTTCGGGGCTGGGGAGAAATAGGGAGCAAAGGGCCCAGCTACGGACTTGCTGCACCATAATACTGCTACTGGCCAGGAGGGGGCGGTGGTGTCCATGTGAAATGGAAATAGCAATATAAAGGGGTAAGTAGGGCAATTAGACATGGAGAGATTCGTTCACCCAGCCATCCATCCGACCATCTGTCTGTCCATCCATCCATCAGATATTGTTAGGACCCCCCCCGCCCCCCCATTATATGCCAAGAACTGTCTAGGGAACACGGAATTTAAGATCTGAAAGGCTCATTAGAGATCATATCAATACTATCAGCTCATTTTATACATGCTGCAAAATCCAGTTTCTACATTTGGTTTTGGAGATATTTGCCCATAAAAATAACAAAAATAATCCCACTCTCCAAAGCATTCACAACATATTATTTCACTGGGTCCTTAAATCATTCCACCAAGGTAGTAATGACAAGTGCCGTAAGTCCTATTTTTAAAATGAAGACCAGTGCATGGCAAAGAGGATCATGTGTCCTCTGATCACAGAGGGCTTAGAAACAAAATCTGGGTCTTCTGACTTGTAACTCACCCGCACTATTCTATCTCCTTGTAAGCCAGACTGGTTCCTGCTCCCCTCGCCCAGGGCAAAGATGAATGCAGCGGAAGTTCTCACATGCCATGTCTCCTCCCCCAAATTCACTTGCAAAAGGTACCTTGTACATCCCACCGTACCAAATCCCCTCACGCCAAGGCTTATAAACTGTGTAAATATTTAGCTTGTGTTCTTAATGGACTAGGGGAGATGAAGAAAGGAAGAGGAGAGGAAAATTAAGTGCAGTTAAGTTCTAACAGGTGCTTGCTTTGCTCTGAGAGAATGGAGGAAGGAAAGAGACGGAGGAAGGAAAGAGACGGGGGGAGGAAAGGTTATGGAGGAAAGAGACGGGAAACGGGAAACAAAGCCCACGTTGAGACTGGAAAGCCAAAGAAGCACGAGGGGAGGGGGTGAAAAGCCCAGGGCCTGGCACAGGGCAGTCAGAGCAGGGTCGGGGCTCTGGGCACAGCCGGATGGATGCAAGGCTGTCAGGGCCCCAGGAAGCACCCTGGGAAGCTGCATCCCCACCTTCCCTCAGCGAGTGGAGTGCAGGGCGGGGAACACTGCCATTTGCATGAAGATCCAGCTGCAACCTCAGATGTCCCATCGGACCCACCTGCAATGAAAACCACGCCCCTTTCAGCAGAACCTTCCACCTGGGGATCCTTGGCAGAGAGAAAAGGAAGGAAGCCCAAAAGCCCAAACCAGCAAGTGCAGGAGGAGGGCAGCAGTGGGGCGAGGGAAGGGCTCTGATTTTTGGAAGGAAACGGATGGAGAGAAGAAGCAAAAGGAGACCAGAGTAAAGGAAGCCAAACGTGACCAGAGGGTGTATGGGGACACGTAAGGCCGAATGTTTTGCTTTATCCCCAAACAGAATTTGAATTTGGAAACTCAGTTATAATACCAACAACAACTGTGATTTAGAAAGCGCCTCTTCAAGTTCTCACCCCACCGCCAACATCCTTATCCTCTCCGACTTCTGAACTCATCCACTACCATCTCCAGCCAAACCCTGGACAAAGGAAATTACGTTCTTCTCCCTCGGTTGGAAGAGCTGGGCCTTAGAATAGCAGCAAGTGGCTCCTTGGACCCGCCCTGGGGTGGGGGCTGGGGGCCTCGGGATGGTCCAAGGAGCAGGATCAGGTGCTCACCTCTCTGGGGGCAGCCCCCCCACCCCTCTTGGGCCAACCTCAGCCCTCGGCCAAACACTCCAGGGCTGGAACCGTCTCCTGGCACGGCTTCACTGGAAGAACAGCCAGGACCGGACCTCTGCCCCACACCTCAACTAGTTCGCTCAGAGAAGCGAGAGCAGGAGTGGATGACACCAAGTGCACGCCCGTCTCGGACACGCGGACCCACGGCTGGGCTCCTGTCTTTTCCCGAGGTAAGGGACATCCCCACACAGGGTGATTCCAGACCCAGGAATAGAAAGGAGCTCCCTTTATCCTTCCTCAAACTCTGAATCCCTGAGAAAACTGCCTGTTGAGGGAAGATTCGAGCAAGGGGTGGGCAAAAAATTCCAACCGGGAGGAAACTCACCCCAACTATCCAAAACCGCATGAACCTCAGGCGCTCGTGGTCGACGTGTCTAGGAGATGTCCTCCGCCCCTAGTGACCCCACATCAGCTGACCCTCCATATGCCACCCGACGGGTACTAAAAACTCTGCTTTCAACACTTCAGTCAACCCTGAGAAAACCATAATTCAAAAAGAATCATGTACCAAAATGTTCATTGCAGCTCTATTTACAATAGTCAGGACATGGAAACAACCTAAGTGTCCATCATCGGATGAATGGATAAAGAAGATGTGGCACATATATACAATGGAATATTACTCAGCCATAAAAAGAAACGAAATTGAGTTATTTGTAGTGAGGTGGATGGAGTTAGAGTCTGTCATACAGAGTGAAGTAAGTCAGAAAGAGATAAACAAATACAGTATGCTAACACATATATATGGAATCTAAGGAAAAAAAGAAAAAAAAAAGGTCATGAAGAACCTAGTGGCAAGACGGGAATAAAGACAGACCTACTAGAGAATGGACTTGAGGACACGGGGAGGGGGAAGGGTAAGCTGTGACAAAGTGAGAGAGTGACATGGACATATATACACTACCAAATGTAAAATAGATAGCCAGTGGGAAGCAGCCGCATAGCACAGGGAGATCAGCTCGGTGCTTTGTGACCACCTAGAGGGGTGGGATAGGGAGGGTGGGAGGGAGGGAGATGCAAGAGGGAAGAGATATGGGAACATATGTATATGTGTAGCTGATTCACTTTGTTATAAAGCAGAAACGAACACACCATTGTAAAGCAATTATACTCCAATAAAGATGTTAGAAGAAAAAAAAAACCACTTCAGTCAACAGACGATGTACACTATCACACGCCATTTTACTCTCTGTGCTTATAAGGCTGTTGATTTGTGCTGCTCTTGAAAATCTCTCCCCGTCTCCCTGACGACACACGCCTCTCTCTTCCACTCCTCCTCCTGTCTCAGCAGCGGGCTCCCCCCTGGCTCCTCCACCTGAAATTCAGTCCTTCCCCAAAGGTGGGCCCTTCACCACCTGAGCCAGTTCCTGTTTTCCATGACTTCAACTATGCCCGGAAGCAGAGGACTCCTCTACCTGCTTCTGGCCCTGTTAGCTTCAGCCCAGCAACCCGGTGCCACCGTGACGTTTCCTCCAAACGGACGTGTCTCCCGAGCACCTGAGATTCAAAACTGAGCTTGCCGTCTTTCCTCCCAAGCCGCCTCCCACTGCTGCCCATCCTCAATGCCATCCTCATTTCCTGCTCTCTCAAGCTGCAGGCCCATCTCTTGCATCTCACCCCACAAAAAGTGAGCCACTGAAGCCCATCAATTCCATTTCCCTAAAGCTCCCACGACCCATCCCTCCCTTCCACCCCCAGGGCTCTAGTTCAAGCTCTCAATGCCTCCGGCCTAGACTTTTCTAATAACCTTCTAAGCAGTTTTCTCCTCTCCTTTCCTCTTTCGTGCCCATTCACACCTTTGTCCTTGAATCTTTCTAAATAAAAGCCTGATACTATCTTTCTGCCCCCTACTAGCGTTCCTATTAAAGTCCAAAATCCTCAGCATGGAATTCAAAGCTCTCTACTGAAAATAATTTGACACTTTCCCTAGATCTCAATACTTTCTCCTTGTACTCGCTCAAAGGGTGCCCATCTTCTCGTCCTACTTATCTTCCCCTGGTTTTCTTAATACACATTCTTCTTCTCCTGCCCCCTACCTCCCCAACTCACCACTTGTGCGTGAAGCGCTCTCTCCGTTCATACGTACCCAATGGAGTCCTGTTCATCTTTTAAGACCCATTTCAAACCCCACCTTCTCCAAAAAGCTTTTGTAAATCTCCACCACTGAACTGACCAAAGCATTTAACACGTTCTGCCTGGTGTTAAAGTGAAGACCTGCACACGCCTGGGCGCACACCTCTGAGCCTCCCTCCCTGCTCAACGGGACGCTCTGTAAGTAGTATGAGCTCAGCTAACGCCTGAAGCGAGTCTCATTCTAGTGCACACCCACGGCTTTAACAACCCCCAGGATCACAACAGCCCCCAAATCTGCACCTCCAACCTGCTAATATTAATACAAATAGCTAAAAGTTTATCAGTGCTTATGAATTCCTGGCACAGTGGCAAGCATTTATTACGGCATTCTCTCATTTAATCTTCCCAACGAACCTGTGAAGTATTAATGGATATTATCAGTCCTGTTTTTCAGGTGCTAAATCGAACGACTGACAAATTAAGTAGTTTGCCCAGAGTCACACACATGGGTAAGTGGCTGGAGAGGCCTAATCAAACGTAGGCCTATCTGATTATAGAGCTTGTTCCCAGAACCAAGCATTCAGCAATGTCTGTTTGCTGGGTGACGAGACAGGAGGATAGATGAACAGGATTGATGGGGAGCTGAACGGATGGAAAGAAAGAAGGAATCAACTTTCTGCCTCTAGCCTTCAATCCGTTCTCTATTTCACTGTCAAAATGAACTTTCCACAAAAAGTAAATGGGTCATTTTTGGCCCTCCTCTGCCCCTGGTTAAAGCCCTCTATGCTTTTCTACCTCCCTGGAATAAAATCTGAACTCCAAACTATGGTACAGAAGTTCCCCAACTGTCGACTCCAAGCTGCCTTTGAAAGCTCCGGCTTGGCTCCTCCTCCCAGGACACACTCGGCCTCAGCCATCAAGGCCTATTCATGGGTCCCCTGGCACGCTCCCTCACTCTTCCACGTTGTATCAGTCTTTCCCACCCAACACTTACACTCAAGACTAAGCCCAAGTATCACCCTCACGCCCCACCCCATGCTCCACCTCCACTCTGATCCTTCGCTAAACAGGAAGAAATGTTAGGAGCTACTACAGTCCTAACTCGGCAAAATCACAGCTAGACTCGTTCGATTCCTAAAACTCTTTTACTTTTACTAAGCTTTTTTATTTAGTATTTTTTCCTTTGGCCACGCTGTGCGGCTTGTGGGATCTTAGTTCCCCGACCAGGGATGGAACCCGGGCCCTCGGCAGTTAAAGTGCCGAGTACTAACCACTGGACCGCCAGGGAATTCCCCCTAAAACTCTTTTAAAAGGCACTCCATCATCCTACAGATTCGGGTGTCCTGCTGAGCAAATAAAACCAATTCTTATGAATCTCATAACCTGTAATACTGTTTTTCCAACAAACTCTACGATGTGTGCCATTAATCTGATCCTGCCACCCTTATTAGCGATAGTATTACATTGTATTTCAAAATCCTTGGATTTTAAAGCTAAAAATGACCTTCGGTTTGCTGTAGAAAGAAAGGAAGACACGGATTTTGGAGGGGCTATTGGCGTAAGACCCCCCCTTTCAGATTTCAGAATTAACATAGCCAACTCTTAACTTCACATACAAGAAACCTGAGAGGGCTTCCCTGGTGGCGCAGTGGTTGAGAATCTGCCTGCCAATGCAGGGGACACGGGTTCGAGCCCTGGTCTGGGAAGAATCCCACATGCCGCGGAGCAGCTGGGCCCGTGAGCCACAATTACTGAGCCTGCGCGTCTGGAGCCCGTGCTCCGCAACAAGAGAGGCCGCGATAGTGAGAGGCCCGCGCACCGCGATGAAGAGTGGCCCCCGCTTGCCGCGACTAGAGAAAGCCCTTGCACAGAATGAAGACCCAACACAGCCATAAATAAATAAATAAATTAAATTAAATAAAAAAATAAAAAAAAAAGAAACCTGAGAAATAGAGGTTAAGTGCCTGGCCAAGGGGATAGGACTTCACATCTGGATCTTCTGTTCCACAAACATTTATTGAACACCTGGAATAATACTAGGCGTTCAAGTTCATACTGATGAGTCAAAAGGATCCTTGTGCTTGGGACATTACCATCGGGAAGAGCTAGACACGTATTCCTGTCATTTTAATATAAGCAACAAGTGGTGTGACAGGAGAGAGGAAAGGAACCTTAGAGGTCAAGAAAGGCTTCCTTGAAGATATGGCCTTGAGACTTAAGCTGGGTCCTGAAAAATGTGTCAGAGTTAATTACATGGGACTGAGTGAACTGATGAGGATGAGGATGATTTTTGTGACTTTCTGTCTGAATTAAAAAAAAAAAAAATCCAACAAGGACTCAGAGGCAAAGAATATACAAATCAATTTTCACTGCAAAGTAAAGGAGCTGTTACAGTGGAGGATTACTGGACTGAATGTCAATATTATGACATAGTATGAGTGTGTTTCATGTTTGGTAATTGCAATCATTGTTGCTTTTGCTGTGGTCATCCATGTACAATGCTTGGTGTCAGTCTATTTATCTCTTGTAAAAATAAAATAGTGTGTGTGAAAAAAAAAAAATGTGTCAGAGTGAGCCAGGTGAAGGGCGTGGTAGTAGGAGGGAAGAGAACGTTCCTGAAAACAACAAAAAAAAGACAACCCACAAAAACCAAAACAACAGCATGAACAAAGGTATGAAGGCCTAAAATAGCATGGAGTACACAGAGCAGTACAAGGAACTGTGTGTTTTTGAAGCATAACACACTTGAGAGAATACTTAAGAGATTCTTGTCCTCATCAACTCTCCCCAGTAACAGGTCAGCTGAGACCCCCTGAACCACCTTTAACCCCTGAGGGGCGGGGGGGGGGGGGGGGCCAGAGGTCATTCATTCACTTCCCATCTCTCCTATTTTATTTTATGACTATTATTTTTTTTGATATGGACCATTTTTAAAGTCTTTATTGAATTTGTTACAATGTTGCTTCTGTTTTATGTTTTTTGGTTTTTTGGCCACTAGGCACGTGGGATCTTAGCTTCCCGACCAGGGATCAAACCCGCACCCCCTGCAGTGGAAGGCGAAGTCTTAACCACTGGAACGCCAGGGAAGTTCCCCATCTCTCCTATTTTAAAACCTCCATCAAAGACTATGTCACTCCTCCCCTGGTTACTTTGCTGACAAATAGTGCTTCCTTAAGTCTGACCACAGTACCTCATGCTACAGTTTGATCCTGCTTCCCATAGTTAGGTCTGGCTGAAGTCCCTGAGAAACAGGGGCACGTGGAAAGAGGACCAAGGCTCTTGGGCCTCCTGTGGCGACCCTCCTGGCCGTATCTCCCACCCCCGCTCGAGACGTGGGAGCCACGGCCCCGGTCTGCTTGGCCTTCTGTTTCCATCCTTCCGCCCGTGTAGTCCTGCAGGCCAGCTCCCTGATCAGCCACCCACACGGTTTCAGACCCCCGAGCAGAGCAGGATAGTCAGCTGGTGTCCCAGTGCTCCTCATTTTTTAAAAAAATGTATTTTATTTATTTATTTTTGGCTCTGTGTCGGGTCTCTGTTGCTGCACGCGGGCTTTCTCTAGTTGCGGTGAGCGGGGGCTACTCTTCGATTCGGTGCGTGGGCTTCTCATTGCGGTGGCTTCTCTTGCTGTGGAGCACGGGCTCTAGGCGCACGGGCTTCAGTAGTTGTGGCACGCGGGCTCAGTAGTTGCGGCTTGCGGGCTTAGTTGCTCCGCGGCATGTGGGATCTTCCCGGACCAGGACTCGAACCTGTGTCCCCTGCATTGGCAGGCGGATTCTTAACCACTGCGCCACCAGGGAAGCCCCCCAGTGCTCCTCATTTAAGTTAACTTGTTTGCTTGCAGCAAAGTTAACTGTTTCTGCCCCAGGGATTGCAAGATATGTACCTGTCGCCCCACCCCCAGAGGCTCCTTTCTGGCTCTCAGGTCACTGTGCGTTCCGGCCCTGGCTCATTCCCAATCAGACCCCCTCCTTCCCACCCCTGGACACTTCATGTTCACTCTATGGTTCACCCTGAGCCCAGCTCTGCCATGACCTGGATGATCAAACGTATGGCTGTCACAACTTCAGTGCCCCATACTGGTAATTTTTTAAAGACTGCCTAATACATTCCAGCGCACCCCACCCTAATAGAAAGAGCATTTAATTAGAAATTTAGAAAGCCAATTTCAAATGAAACGTTTGTTTGCCGAAGGCCTGCTTGGGCTCTGCAGGGTCAGGATTAATCGCCAGTGTGCAGCGTAAGCAGGCTCAGCGTTGAGTCCCAGCTTTGCCACTTGCTGTGTGACCCCGGCCTCTAAGTCTTATTTTTCTCATCGGACCAATGAGAGATACTAATACCTATCTCAGGGGATTGTTGTGTTAAGTGAAATAACGTAAGTGAAATCTTTAGTGCAGTGCCCGATACATAATGAATGATCAATAACTATTTCTGAGCTGCTGTTATTAAGAAGGTTTTTGTCCCTCTCTGTAAAAAGTGGAATAATTATCCTTGCCCTTTTTCCTCAGAGGGTTATATGGACATGCTTTGAATGCTCCCAAACATTACTTCCCATAGGAGGGACCAAATCCACGTGGGGTGCTTTCTTGAAGTGCAAAATCCCAGCCCCACCCCCACTCAATAAATGACAATTTCCAGGGGATGGTCTTATGAATCCGCATTTTAAACAAGCACCATAGCTCATTCTGATGCACCCCAAAATTTGAGAACCAGTGTTCCCAAGGACTAAACCCTATAAGGATCAAGGGATAAGTGACCGTATCTGCCCCAGATGACAGAAACCTGCTTGTAACTCTCTTGAGTGCATCAGCTGTTCAGTGTCTGCCGGGTGGGTGGGCTGTAACAGCAAATCAGTTGAGCTTGTCAGAGGAAGTGCCAATGGAAGAGACCCCAGGGTTGCTGGGGAGTGGGCATGAAGGTGTGGTTCTCAAAGTAATACTACGACTCAGCACACCTTTTTTTGGTGCAGGAGCCTGACAATTATCATTAGATCCCACGCCCACAGCCATATTACAAACACCGCTCCCCTCCCTGCCTTTAGTAGCATCTAGTTAAAGCTGATTCCGATATTGAGCGCTTCCTAATTCCTAACAGCCGACTATTCTGTTATCTAGCTATGCCCCTCCCATCCCCATGCCAATTCTGAAGTTTCATCAGTAATCCTCCTCAGCTCTTTATAATAGCACTGCAAATATCCATGCAAATTAGCCAGCTCCACTTTGAATTTTCCCATAGCACATGTTCCAGTGTCTGAGATAATATGGCCATAGGTGTATGTGCATAATAGTTGCATGAAATGTACATGCTTCCTGCAAATGCCTCCATTAGATCTGTCCACCTAAACTGGTTCCAGATTCAGAGTTGACGAGGATTCCCTGAAGATGGTTGTTTTTCAATCCCTCTCTGTATTCCTGCTTGTCACTTAGTGTCTCTGTACCCATAAATCCACAGCACGGTAGATGGGAAGGGCAGACCCAACCAGAACTTCGCAGAGGAGGAAAAATAGCCCAGATCACAAATCCCAGCTGGGCCCCAAATTCCCCTTGGGCCCTCCTCCTTGGAGAGCAAAATACCAAGTCACTTAGAAAAAAACATTTCCCAGGCCTGCCTCAGTTCTTGTTATGACACGCCGGAGCTCCAGGTCTTGGCCCCCTTTACCCATGAAAATAAAACCACAGTCTCAGGTGCCCGAGGGATGACTGTTGCAGAAAAAGAGTCAGAGTCCTCTTACTGTTACGGATGGAAGCACAGGCCCGGGGAGACGATGTGACTGTCCACCAAGGGGTTAACAGGCAGCTGGAGAGGGTGCTCAGCAGGGTTAAGTCTCAGTAGCTTTTCCCCCCCGTGCTTTTTAGGGTACTGGATGGGGTGGGGTCTTGAAAGGATGGAAAAATGTACTATCGTTCCTCCTAACAGGAGCTCCTGGTGACCGTGTATAGAATTCACTCTTTGAGAGCCTATCACTTAGAATCTAAACCCGGCAACAACTCTGCCATTGGGTCCAACGCCTTCTCTTAGGGAGAAAAAGCCAAGTGTGCTTTTTGCGTCAAACTGTGATTACCTGCTTGAAGAAAGGGGCCAGACAGCTTCTGAAGAGATGCCTTTTTGTTGTTGCTGGGGTTTTTTGTTGGTTTGTTTGTTTATGGCATAGAGGTTCTCTTCCCAACTTATGCTAAAGCAGGTCTCTCTCAGCCTGGTCCCAGCATGCCACACTTTGGCCTGAATGTAGCATCGTGTTGCATTTCAGCAAAGGGCAGGGAAGGAGAGGAATCCTGGGATGATGCCTTTCTTTCCTAACACAGCTCATACAGCGCAACTGCAGAGCCTGACACTGAGCAGGCCTCCCTCCACTGCTGCAAGAGCAAGATTTACACAGAGATGAACATCTCGCTCCCGCTCTTCTGTTCTAGTAACTTGCTGAAATGCCCCGGGGGCTTTCCAAGTTGGGCGTTTGGGTGACATATACACAGTGTTCAGGGAAAGGTTCTGTGTGAAATTTGGAACCAAGAAGGTGGAACTAGACTGTTGCCAGGTCAGACCATGGGCAGAGACACCTTACAAATGGAAGCCTGACAATTCTCCAGACTCACTATCTGGCCACTGGTCATCCAAACATTGGTTCACAGGGTCCACGTGGCCCAGGCCCCACCCTCTCTCTGCACTCCATCCCTCATTAGTCTCCATCTCTGTAGATATTGTGTAGGTAATTCAGGGCACTTCTTATGGTCAGTAAGTTCCACGGACCCATTCTTCCTTACCTATCTTGTTCAAGTACCTATGGAAAGTTAATTTTTTTTTAATCTTACAAAGGGAATGAAAGGTGGCAGAGCCCATCCAAAACATCTGCAGCCAGCTGGCTAATTTAATACCTTCTAGGTACATACTAGACACATTCTCATTAGGGTGCTACTTAAGCCTGGAAGGAACTACTTGTGGGGAAAGTCTTAGCATTGACTTCAGTTGTTGATGAACTTATTAACTGAGCAATTAATGAAAGGGCAAGGTACATGGAAAGTGTTTGGCCAAGGAGAAAGGCAGAAGAACATCAGTTACCCTACTACTGGTGTTCTTGGTCCAGAGAGGTGATGGGTGAAGACAGGGCTGGAGAGCGGGCAAAGGTTGTCTGACTTTCCAACACAAGCCAAGGAGAGATCGCTCATCACAATGGCTGCAGCCTCCATCCACCCTACTCCCCCCACTCCCTGGCTTTCCTACAGCTTCTGTTCAGCCCAGAGTTTGGAATTCAATCCAGGAACAGGCATGACAAACACTATTTTTCATTTCCATGGAGACCAGGGCCCGCAATAGAACCAAGACTCCATGCCTGAAATGCCAAAACAGGCTGACCCACTTTTCCTCCTTCCTACAAAAACAAAATAAGTTTGTTTGGGTCCTGCCAGAGCTGAGGGAGAAGGCAGGGCTCCAGTTATCTCTATGGACATTTCAAAGAGGAACAAATGATGATAACCTTTGAAAACTCTGATGACACTACAGAACCAGTGTCAGAAGTCAAAGTCAGACATGAATTGTTTTGCGCAAAGGGTTCACAGGCCGCACCAAATCCATCCTGTGTCCTTGTCGTAACCTTCTGGAGGGATGGACTTAATGACTAGCAATCCAACTCCTGGGATCTAAACTCAGGAATCTGTTTCCTCAACTTTCTCTTGTACCACTTTCTCCCTCAATCTATTCTGGCCTCCTTGGACCTTTCTGTTCCTCCAACACAGCAAGTTCACCCCTGCCACAGAACTCTCACTCTAGAGTTTTGAATTTTGATTCCTTTTCAACTTTTAGATCAAAGTTCAAATGTCACCTCCCCCAAGCAGCCTGTCTTGAAGGACCACTGCATCTAATGCAGCCTCCCTGTCTCCAGGCAATCACTATCACATCGTGCCATTTCCCACCTTCACGGCACTTATCAGGAGCTGAAGTAGTCTAATTCTTTGTTGTTGAGTTGCTTACACTAGATTGAACACTCCATGGGGGCCGGGGCCTTGTCTATTATGTGGTTCCCCAGTGCCTCTAGCTCAATGACTGGGGATCACAGATATGTATTGCATGAATAAAGAAATGCACTCATTTTAAAGCCACTGTTCAGCCACTCTGTTAGATATTTCTTTCTTAAGCCTGCCCCAAATCTGCCTTCTTATAACAGCCCATTGGTTCTTGTTCTGACTTCTGTATCCATGAAAACTAAAATGTGACATCACTTCCAGACTTTGCTGGCCTGATCACTTTGTCTAGACGTAAGTGTACATGTTTGAGTTTAAATACTGAGCTGTTTTGTGCCCTTGAGAAAAGTCACTTTATCTTTCTGTGTACCTGTGTTCCCTGCCTACTGGATGATCACAATCTAGCTTACTAGGATGACCGGAAGAAGCTAAAAACAAACAAACAAACAAACAAACAAAAAACCCAACTAATTAGACAGTGCATCCCCAAAGTAAAGGGCTTCCTATAATCTGCTCATGGAGGGAAAAAGGGGGTTAGAAGTAGGAAGTCAGTTTCCAGCTAAGGAATTGCATCCTGTTTCTAAATTCTGTCCTGTCCACGAGGCAAAGACAAGGGATGAGAATACAAATTGCTGGTATTCACATCTTCAGCTAGTCCCCACTTCCACAGGGCTAGGAGGATAAAGACTTAACATGAAGCTGAAGATGCTGAAATTAAACATAGGAACTTACTGGTGGTGTACAATTTCCTTTCTCTGAGTTTGTTCACAACAGGACAAACACCTAACATTTGGGAAACAGTCCTGCCGGATTCACAGGCAGTGTTGACCGAACTGCACTCTGACAGTCTGTAGTCTGGAAGGGGTCTCAGTGGTCATGTAATCTCACCTCCCACGGGACACAGGAATTTCCTCTTTGAGGCCCTGTCAATAGGCACCTCCCCCCACCCCCACTTCAGGTTTCCTAGGAGAGAGCACCCATTAGGTGGTTAGGTTCCAACGCACATGTGTTGGAACAGCTCCAAAGGGACTTAATTTTAAGCGCCACGGTCCTTACTTCTCCACGATTCTCGGTGATCATTCTCCATCCAGCTCTCTCTGAGCTACACAGTTAAGCTGACCTTGTGGATTGGATGTCATTAAACAAGCATTTACTGAACACCTAGTATGTGTCTCCTACTGTGTGATACGTATTCATCCTGAGGGCCCCACAGGGCAGCGACTTGCCGTTGTTCTTGGTAGATACGCAAGGATTACATACACAGTACTAAACATGCTGGGCACACAGTAGGGTCTTTATACTGTTACACTTGACTCACTATCAATCTCAGTCAAATCTAAGTACAATCTACCCAAAGTATTTCAGAAGCCTCAACACTCAGGAGAACGGGACCTTGTGAAAGTGGAAAGGTGCTAAGCTATTCCAGGAAGCCCCTTCCTTGAAGGAGATTTCCAATCCATTGGGGGGCCACAAATCACCAGAACAAGGCAGGGAGGAGTTCAACTGAATAGAACGTCCAGCTTGTTCTAAGTTTGCTCCACAAGGGCCCCCTCCCCCATCCCGCGCAAGAGAAATGTTACTACTAAAACTGAAAGGAACTTGTGCCGGATCCATCCGTCTGTCCATCCATCCATCCATCTAACAAACAGCTGAAGAGAACATGCTCCAGATAATGCTCTAGGCATTAGGGAAACAGGCTCTACCTCTAAGGAACCCACCATCCATGAGAGAGACAGACATGTAATTAACCCTGCGGTTAAGACCTACTTGGATTCAGTCAAACAGTTCCCCTCATCACCTGTCAAGGGAGCTGGGCAGTCCCGCCCGACTCAGCCCCTTCGCTGTGTATAATCTTGGGGCAAACCCCTCCTCCCTGAGCTTCGGCTTTCGTTATGCAAGAAGAGTGAGTGTGAATATATCTTAGCCCCCCACAGAGACAGAGACAGAGACGTGAGAGGGGGTGACAAAGAGCGTATAAAGGACACACCATGAACTCCTGAGAACAGCGGCTTCTCTGAGACACAGGGACCCCGATCTACATCAGGCAAAGGATCCAGAAACAAGATCCAGGCAGTCTGGGCCCCTAGTTAACTCAGCATCAGCAGCTCTCCCTCTCGTCAGGGCCACGCCATCTCAGGCACCAGAGGCCGCTGCCGTGCTGTCAGGAGAAAGTTCCCAGCCAGGCAGGCAGGCTAAGGGGTGTGCAGGGTGTATACAGGTGGATGGGGTAAGGAGCAGCATTGGGTGCACCCTTCCCTCCCGTCACTCCTCCCCAACCTCGCCTTTTGAGCCAAGTGTATGGCTCATCGCCTCCAGAACCTATGGATTCAAATCCAGTTCTGACTCACTTTCTGCCAGAGATCAAACAGAAGCAGGCTGAAGAATAACCATTACGTAAAAATCATAGAAATTTTAGAACAAAGAGATCTGTAAGAGGGGTCGGCCAATCTGCCCGGTTGCAAGCAGATACCTATGTCACCCAAGAGAGGCTGTACCCTCTCTTAAAATATATTCAGAGTACAAAATTCCAGGGCTTCCTCCTCTGAGCCTTCTCATTGTCTTCTGCTACCATCAGCAAGTTCTTTATGATTAAAAAAAAAAAAAAACCCTGTTATAATTCCTCTGGGTGGAATGAATCTAATGCCTCAACCCTATTTTTAGAAGTTTAAAATCATTTCTCCTACATCTCCACCTAATCTTTGTTTAGAGTCTACCTCAAGTGACAGAGAGATAATTAAATGATGATGTAACTCATTTCACCTTAGGACAACTCTTCTTATTTTAAGCTCAATCTGTTTCCTGTGGCTTCCCACCAAAGGTCCTATATCTATCTACCCGCTTGGCAGGTGTAGAATAAATCTCACTCCTCTTCCACATGGCGCTTTTGACGTGGCTCTCAGGCTCCCTCAGTCTTTTCTTCTCCAGACTTGCTGGTCCCTCTGCCCATCCCTCACACAGCACAACTATGGATCCCTTAGCCACTGGGTTCGCTCTCCTCTGAACGAATTCCAGTTCATCTCAATCGCCCTTAAACTGTGGAGCCCAGAAACGGTTGTAGGACAGAAAAGAAGTGCTCTGATGACCTCAGAATAGAGCAGAACCATCACTCCATGTGCTCTGGAAATCAGAGTGCAAACATATATTTTTGGAGTCATATTCTGAATCAGAGGAATCTGGAATTAGTCACTCTTCTCTTATGAGTCTCTGGCTACAGCCTCCAGGCTAAGGAGAGCGCGGGCACGTGTAACGTATGTATGCACCCCTACAAGGGACACTCCCCGCCCCCACCATTCCTTCCCCCAACCAGACAAACCCAAGTTCCAGTGGGATGAAGAAGAACCCACTCAGTCCTCAGCCCAACTCAGGTGATACTACAATTCGGAACGTTTATATGCATATTTCCAGGCCAGATACAAAACCACAGCCCTTAAGAGATTCTGGAGATGTCATGTCCTTCGCAAATGCTTTCCCTCCTTCTAGTCCAAACATTTGCTCCTTGGACCCTTACTGCCTGACTTACAGAGAAGGTGAGGTTTCGCCTGGCTGGCCGAGAGCAATGCTGTGAGGTTCTGTCTGAGGCCATCAGGAAAACTGAATCCAGCCCTGTCTCATCTGTCACCGGAATAGAAGGGTGCGTGTGTGCGAACACGTGCACAGTGAAGGCTGCGCACGCCCTTCACACTTTCCTAAGGAGGTCTCAGGTGATTATCAGGCCGTTCAAATCAGGACTACTTCATGGGTCAGCAAACTACGACCCACAGGCCAAATCCGGCCTACCACCCATTTTTG
This sequence comes from Balaenoptera acutorostrata, assembly GCF_949987535.1. Taxonomy (NCBI): domain Eukaryota; kingdom Metazoa; phylum Chordata; class Mammalia; order Artiodactyla; family Balaenopteridae; genus Balaenoptera; species Balaenoptera acutorostrata. The sequence goes on along the minus strand of NC_080072.1, from coordinate 103,182,245 downwards.
TGTGACCCACAAGCTAAAAATGGTTCTTACATTTTTAAACGGTTGGGGGAGAAAAAAAAAAAAAGAATATCTTGTGACGTGTGAAAATTATATGAAAGGGAAATTTCAGAGTCCATAAATAAAGTTTTATTGGGAAAACAGCCACGTGCGTTCATCCTTATACGTCTGTGGCTGCTTCCGCTGTACAAAGCATTACAAGAGAGGTGGCCTGGCCCACAAAGCCCAAAGTATTCACTCTCTGGCTCCTTACAGAAACAGCTAGCAAACCCTAGTCTCACAAAATGTGTGACCTTGAGAGTTCTGTTCTGTGAGTCTGCCTCTCCTCCGTCAAGTTGAAGAGGAGGGTATCTGTGTCCCACCGAACAGGCACCTGTGCTTGACGACTCCACAGTGGAAGGAAGGGGCTGCAGGCCGGCTGCCGCCTGCAGAAGACATGTGTAGGGCCAGGGAAGGGAGGAGGGGTTTTTTTCCAGGTAGGATGACAGAAGCTCCCACTCCTCCATTCTCTCCCAAAGGGGTACTACCGTCCATGGCCTTGACACTGACACTCTCCTGCCAACGGCAGCTCCCCGAAACGTCCCTTTCTCTTCCCTTCTTCCAAAGCCAGCTCTTTCCAGCCCGTCCCGAACTTCGCTAACCTGTGGAGTGCTATCCAAGGCAAAGCAGGAAAGCAGGCCCACCTTAAGGCTGCCGGGAGAGAAGAGGCGGGAAGCAGAGGAGTCAGGCGGTGTCCACAGAAGCGATCTGCTAACAAGTGTCAGAGAAAGTAAAGAGGCAAAGATCCCTTTCCCCAGCCCTGGCTGGGCGCTTGGCTGAGTCCCCAGGGAGACAGAGCTTCAAGTCCTCCCCTACCCTCCACTTATCTAAATTAAGCAAATAACTAACAATACAAGGAGGCGTGGGGGAGTAAGGCCCCCGCCACTGGGTACCTATTTTCTGAAAACACATGGCAACTCTCTGAGCCAAATGCTGGCTAAGCCAAAGAATAAACAAATCCCTTTATTTCCCTGAGACGGGAGCTATCGACTTCCCCTCTGGTGCCCTCCCCCTGCTAGCCCGACTTATCCATCCGTCCCACGGCTCTTCACCGCAGGAGGAGCCGGATCTGTCTACATCTGAGAGGGTGGCCTGCCTTCTAACCCTCCAGCCCGCCTCCCCTCCCTTGCTAACCACTGCTCTGGTCACCTCTCCCCCACCAGGGGCACCCCAGAGCTAAGCCGGTGGGTGGAGAACAGGAGCACATGGCCTGTCCACACCTCCCCCAGAAGCTCCGGCCAGCTCTCCGTGACGCACCGCTAATGCAATCCTCTGCCCTCTTTTCTCCGAGTTCGGGGACCCTGAATAAGTCTTGCTGGCCAAGGGGACCCCACCAGCCTCAACCTAACCCCTCCCTCCACCAGCCCCAGGCCCACCCCTCAGTGCTCCAAAGCTCAGCTAGGGCAGTGCTACTATGACGGAGGTGAGGAAGGGGGAGAGAAAAAAGCCAGGGAGGAAAAAGAATGTGGCATCTCTGCAGCATGATGTCACGCTGGCTGATTTCAGATCCCCCAACACAGAACAGAAGCAAACAACATGGACTCCGGATTTACTGAGCCGGGAAAGGTTTGTGTTCTCGGCAGCTCCAGCCGCCTGCGCCAGCTGGAAAAAGCACGCAGCCAGATAAGACAGGTCCCCCACCCAAGCCCTGCATAGACGCCCCTTCCAAAAAAATGCCTGGAGAAGACAAAGATGGACTGACATATACACACACACAAGCGTCAGCACGAGTGAGCACTAACCTGGCAGCCATTGGGAAGGTAGTGGAGCGCAGGGCAGAGCTCATTCATTCATGCACTGGGCAGTGGGGGGAGGGGCGGGGAGCGGGGGGCCCTGAGGATGCCGGAGGGCACGCACCTCCATGACCATCCCACAGCCCTGTGGCTAACGGCGGGGGCAGGGCTCTCACAAGCTGGGGGAGCTTCCTTTCTCTGCTGTTTCGAAACGCTCTGGAATTGTAAGCGTGAATCCCCTTGAATGTCTTCCCCCCACCTCCCTGGCGGCCGGCGCTTGGTGTGGTCATGCGGCCACGCCGAGCCCCTCTCTCCCGGCCCTCACTCCCTTTCTCTCTCTCCCTCGGACTCCCTCCCAGACAGCTGTTCCCGAGCTCCTGCACGCACGCGCACAGCGCACAGACACACTCAGACACGCACCCCTCTGGCGCGCAGACACACTCGCACACACGCACGCACACACGCGCACGCACACCCCGCCGCCTGCCGCTTTACATAATGCAACTCTTTGGTGCACAGTCAGTCGGGCTTGCCAGCTCTCAATTATTCATGCCGTCCTGGAGGACAGGGCCGCTGGGGCGACGAGCGTTATTTCCTCTCCATCCCCAAATCTGACAAAACACAAGATGATGCCCCTGAGAGATTCTGCTCCCTTCGCTGCCACCAGTTATTTCCCAGGTGTCGCCTATTAGGTCAACCTGTATCAAGGAGGTGATACTAAATCAAAACACAAGTGCCTGGCTCAGAAGAGAGCCTTGCATCTTTCAAAGGATGACAGCTGCTCTTACGGCCTGAGCCTCAGGAACAGAGGAAAGGAGGAAGGCGGCACTGGAGACCACAGTCTTTAACAGAAAATGGCAAGGGCCTCTTCAGGGCAGCCTCCCCGACTTCCAAGGCAGCAGACCGTGATACCTGCAGGTCAGACCCTTAACAAGTACAACACTTACATTCATGACAAAGCACAGTCATCTGAGTTTTCAAACTCTAAGCAGCACCTCAAAAAAAAATTTTTTTTTTCCTGTCCATTCACTGGAATGCAGCGCTAGTACGGAAGCAGCCCCAAGACGAATGTTCTTTCAGATGAGAGGTATTCTATTCAACAACACTATTAATGAATACTGTGAAAGTCATTCATGGCTTACAAAGCACTTTCACTCACATTAATTCATTTGATTTCCACAACAATCGTATACATAGGCCTTGTTACGACAACTAACATAAGGATGCTGGGCCCTGGAAAGGTGGAGGGTCCCCACGGCAAGAAAGGTTGAGCTGGGAATCCAGATCACCTGACCTGAAATCCCATGACACCCCAAGTATGACTGTGAGAATTTTGAGTACCACCGTCATCATTTGAGGGGAGGAGCAGAGGAACCCCAAACCCGGGCCCAAAACAACAAAAACAATGGTGACGGTGAGCTCAGTGTTTCTCGAACTTTAATCAGTTGAGGATCTTGTTAAACCACAGATTCTGATGTAGTATCTGTGGGAGGGACAGAGGGCCCAAGAGTCGGCCTTTCTATCAAACTCCCAGGTGATGTCCATGTTGCTATTCCACAGACCACACTTTGAGTAGCAAAGTGTTGGTTTACACATTCTCACTCTTTGGATGTCCCTAAAGGGCAGAGTTTTGTCTGCCTGCTGCAGCTGCACAGGATAACATGCTGAAGGTGAATAATAACTATAATTCATCAACGCCACCTGTGTCCTGCTCACCAGACTCAGGCTGGGAGCTAATACTTCTTGGGCATCTGTTGGCAAAAAGTCTCACTCTATGATTGCCAAGCCCTACAGGCTCATCAAGAAAGGTCCTTCTGGGATTGTTTCTACCTGCAACCAGTTGAGAGAATAGCAGCTTCATGGTGTTTAGGAAGCACCAAGGTTTGGTAACTGTCCCACCTCAGTTACCTAGAGGAATTTCAGCGCCACAGAAAGGTGTGCTGGCAACGCCCTGGGACGCAAGCACTGCCCCAGTTCTACCTGCCCCCGCTTGTCTGGTCAAGTCCCACCTCTTCTGAAATGATGATCTCGCTGTGGACCACCCACCCACCTCCCCTTCTGTTACTCCAGGGAAAGATCTCGGACTTTGGGGGTCAGATCTGCATTCAAAGCAAAGCTATGCTTTGCTGCTTTCTGGCTCTGTGGCTCCAAGTTGCCCTGCCACCCCCTTCTCAGACACAGTTTGTTCATCTGAAAAAGCCAAAAATAGGTATTTCCTCTCTTACAGGGCCAAAAAAAATGAAAGACTAAAATAAACGTATGAAAAAGCACCCAGGAGAAGCTGGCTGCGTCCTCCACCTCTGAGCTTCTAACTGTAGTACAGAATTTAGAACTTAATTGTAGATTCTGTTGTTCATTCTGTTGGTTTTATCTCCCTAAGAAGATTGTAGGCAACTTCCTTCATGTCCCTCCAACTCGTAGGAGTACTGGGTACAGCACAGGTATCAGTAAATATCTTTGCACTGACTGTCCCGTCCTCCATTAAGACAGTAAACAAAAGGGTTGGTGGGCCCGAGCCCTTGTCTTGCCTTCTCCATTCACTTACTCTGTGACTTTGGACAAATCATACTGACTTTTTTTTGGAGGCTTTGCTTCTTCCGCTATAAAAGGCACAGATTTCACCTTTCTTCTGAAACAGCTCTACATAGCCCGATAGTATCAGTATCTTCATGATTTAGATTGATAGCAATGGGTTAAAAGGGCAGACACAGAGATCAGACAAAAATGACTTCAAAAGCTGGTTCTCTCAATTACACTAAGTCCCCTACATACAAACCTTCAAGTTGTGAACTTTCAAAGATGCAAAACGTGCCCATGTATGCTAGCTGTTGTACTGTACTATGGTACCTTTCAAGGTACTGTAAGATTAAAAATGTTTTCATTGTTGTGTTTGTTTTTTATGTATTATTTGTGTGAAAAGTAGTATAAACGTATTACAGTACAGTACTATATAGCCGATTGTGTTAGTTGGGTACCTAGGCTAACTTTGTTGGACTTAACGAACAAATTGGACTTAGGAACACGCTCTCGAAACAGAGCTCGTTTGTATGTAGGGGACTTACTGTACTAATTTTGTGACCCTTGAAGTTAGCCTCTGGCTTCAGACTTTAAATTCTTTAAGTAGTCACAAAAATAACAGAATATTACTGGACTGTGTGAGGATTAAGAGAGGTAAATACAAATAACAAGCTTTTCACTGTATCTGACACAGTGTCTATCCAATAAATGAAAATTATTATCAGTACTGATTCAAAAAATAGCTATTTTTAAAAAACACAACAAAATATATCTTCTAGTGGTGAGACAGGCATTCAGAAGCCTTCAGTTGAGTCTGAATCTAAGAAAGATGTCAGTTCCTAAAGATGCATGTGGTAAGTGCATGATATTTCCTCAGTTTCCAAAATGTTCTTTGCCTGCTCCTCCCAAATTGGACCTCATTAAATAATAAGAAAGTTACAGGGGCTTCCCTGGTGGCGCAGTGGTTAAGAATCCACCTGCCAGTGCAGGGGACACGGGTTCGAGCCCTGGTCCGGGAAGATCCCACGTGCCTCGGAGCAACTAAGCCCGTGCGTCACAACTACTGAGCCTGCGCTCTAGAACCCATGAGCCACAACCACTGAAGCCTGCGAGCCTAGAGCCCGTGCTCCACAACAAGAGAAGCCACTGCAATGAGAAGCCCACGCACCGCAACGAAGAGTAGCCCCCGCTCGCCGCAACTAGAGAAAGCCCGCCCCCAGCAACGAAGGCCCAACGCAGCCAAAAATTAAACACAAAAAAACCCCAAAAAACAGAAATAGAGTATTTTCTACATGCAGTGCAATTTGCTAAGTCTCTGATGTAAATGGTCTCATTTAATTCTACCAGCAACGGTAAGAAACAGGTACTCATCATCCCCGCTTTTCTGATGAACGAAAACCATGAGAAAGAGGGTTTAATAGCCTTCCTATAGTATATGGTTAATAAACAGTCGAGCATGTTTCTGAAACCCAGACCCCCTTAGCCGAGTCCTACTCTTAACCATTAATTGTGTATGAAAAGAAGGCTACTAACTTGTCATGAGGAGGGAAGGGGCCTTTTCAAACTCACAGTGTTTACAGATTGCACTGTTTGCCTCATCCTTCCTCAAAGTCACAGCACAAACTCCGAAGAGGCTGGCTGAGCCTCAGAGCGCTTGCTGTGACCAGAACAGAGCCGACTGGACAGATGGAACTCCTGCTCCCGGACTCAATCTCCACGTTTCAACGGCTGAGCTATTTGCTGCCTAAATTCCCAAACTGCTTTCCTGTAAATGAATTTAGGAAATTGAGGTAAAAGTAGTTATCTTTTTCTGAATTAAACCTTTCCCGTAGAGATATGGAAAACTGACATTAGTTTCTATTTTTGAAAGGAAAAGAGGTTTCTGAGAGTCTTGTGCAGTATCAAAAGCACTTTCCAAAGAGCACCCTGGAGGACTTGGGGAAGAAAAAGAAGTTAATGTATACCTGCAAATCCAATTGAACCAAATGGTCCCATTCAACCCAATCCCATTCAATCACATGCTATAAAAAGAAGGTCGGTGTCTACACAGCATCTTGTTCACCTCAAGTGCTTAACAGCTGTTGTGGACAAGAATGGGAGGTAGGGATGATAAAAGATAAGGTCTTATCTTTGAATCCTACTCCCATCCCAACAAAAACAAAAGAATTTTTACATAGCAAATACTTCAAAGATTTTAACTAGATCTGAATTTGTTGAATTATGGGGAATGACAGGCAAAAGTGAACCTGACTCTATCACGACCATCATCCAAAGCACAAGTGCTTTTCTGAAGCATAAGCATCTAGGAGATTCCTGAAGTGTGTGGGGTAAGTCAAAGAAGGAAAAGGAACAAAGATCTAACACTTACTGAGACTCGACCATGTGCTAGTCACATATTTTACTTTATTATATATTTACTAGTAAAACTTTTATTTAATCAAATAAATGAAGAAACTGAGTATAGAAGCCTCTCCCTACCCAAGGTCACACTAGTATTTCTAAAATCCATGTTTGCACCACACCATGCTATTTCCATAAATAAACACCTACTAAGGAAAAGGCACTTCCCAGGTCACTGGCATTTAATCATAACCAGTTACTATCATAATACTGCATCTAGTCCTCAACACAACCCTGCAAGGTAAGTTCTATCCCTCCTATTTACTTAGGCCAGTTATCCATTTATTGCCCCTCAGCTCCAAATCCACCCTTCTTTGCCTCGTCTTGTGATGCTGGAGCTGCGCCCCGTGAGCGTTTCACCAGCCTCCTGGCGAGCATCACCAGCATCCCATGGTGGTTTTCGGTTTATGTGCCCCACCCTGCAGCGTCTCAGGAACTTTCTGTGCCATATACTGGGCAACAGCCACTGCCCTCCAGAATGAGCTCTGAATCTCCGCCCTGTGTGGGGACCACCCTTACAAATTTGTTCCTAGAGGCAGTGGCTGCTCCCTACCTCTGTTATTCCTGTGTTCCTTAGAGTCTGCTGCACTCGTTTACACTTGTTAATGATTCTTCATATTAAACTTTCCCTGTTCAGCTTATTGGTGTGGTGTCAATCTCCTGACTGATGCTCCCTGATATATTCCTACTCTACAGGGATGAGCAAACAGCAGCTTAGAGGAGTAAGACACCATCCTTGCCCTTGAGTTATTCAGTAAGAAGAAAATGGCTAAAAGCATCTAGAGCACTCTATGAGCCAGACAGATTTTATACATTTAATATGCACTCCCTCATTTAATCCTCACATCAACCCTCCTTTACAGATGAGGAAACGGAGATATCTCAGAGATTAAATAATTTCCCCAGATCACACAGTGGACAGAGAAACCAGAGTTTCTGACCCCACAGTCCATTCTCAGCCGTGCCATGCTACAATGCTGCCACCATCAGCTGGCTGCAGTCAAAGAGGGAAAGGGGTGCAAGGAGGCAGAAGTGGGACACAGAAACACAACAGTCCTTCACGAAATTTGGAAGAGCAAAAAAGAAGTTAAATTGTTGGCCAGAGGTCCACCTGTCTCCAAAGAATTTAAAATATGAGAAGGGACCATTATAGGTCTTCTAAGTCAGTCTTTTAGTGTAAGAGACTTGGTGTACTGTGGTCAACAGGTACTCGGGAGACCGTATTAAATATCTCTTTCAGAATTAATGCTTGTCCATGTTTTATGAACCATTAATGTAGGAGAACTGATGGTCCACAGATTTCCACTCTGCCATCTCTGAGGTCCCAAACCCAGACTTTAATCCATGGAACCTGGGTCAGGGGTTCCGAATAGGTATATTGATTGCCTCTGACCCAGCTGTAAACCAAGACATCTCATGAATACTGCATCTCTCACATGAGGAGCAGTGATGTCTACATAATTAAAATTGAAGCAAGAAATGGCCAGAAGGGTGGGGAGAGAGGGATGAGGATTCAGATAGCTCTAACACCAATTCCACCCTATGGTAAACCAACACTGCCACTAAAACAATGCCCACCCGTTAGGTCAAACTTTAGCAGGATAAAACCTTTCCCTAGAGCCAAATGCAGCCCACTAGGATACAAAGACCTGTCCCCTAGCCCACTGGGAAGAGAATTTGCTGGGGATGGGGATGCTTCTATATATTAGTCAAAGCCCGTGTCACCGTGCCTGCCAACACTCTCTACCAATTTTCTTATAACTCTATCCAAATAGAATAACTGACTCCTGAGTATCTCCTTTTTCAAAAATGTTCCTGCCCATCAGTCCTAGATTTTCAGCCAGGATCAATTATAAATCCAATGAATGGTCTATGCCAGTGATTTCCAAACTTTACTACACCTAGTAGTTTTTACATATCCCAATGCCTGGTCACACCCTGTACCCGATTAAATCAGAGTGTCTGGGGGTTGGGGAGGGTGGTGAGAGCTAGGCTTCGGTTTTTGTTTTTTTTTAAACATTTATTTATTTATTTTTGGCTGTGTTGGGTCTTCATTGCTGCGTGTGGGCTTTCTCTAGTTGCAGCAAGCAGGGGCTACTCTTCATTGCGGTGCGTGGGCTTCTCATCGTGGTGGCTTCTCTTTGTTGCGGAGCATGCGCTTGAGGCGCGCGAGTTTCCATAGTTGTGGCACATGGGCTCAGTAGCTGTGGTGCACGGGCTTAGTTGCTCCGCAGCATGTGGGATCTTAGTTTCCTGACCAGGGATCAAACCCACGCCCCCTGCAGTGGCAACACAGAGTCTTAACCACTAAACCGCCAGGGAAGTCCCTCATTTAATCTTATTATTCCAGTTTCACAGAAGAGAAATTGAGTCAAGACACTATAAGCACATCTACAAGTTTATTCAGGACACCTGTGAGACTTCAACAAATTTTAAAAGATCAAGTCATCCCATATTATCTTTTCCCTGATCTTTGGGTTTTAATTTAACCCAATTACCTTTGATCTATTCTTTTGATTTAGAAAACTGCTCTCTCTACACGAAAAGACGTCATGTATGTGTTTGGTGACATTCTGAAACACACTGAAAAACAGAATGAAAATCCCTCCATTTCCTAGATCTTCAGAATGAGAGTGAGTGCTCAGGGGCCATGACAAAAATCTACACAAGAAAGCAGGCACTAGAGATTGGTTCAAGATGGCAGAGTAGAAGGACATGCTCTCACTCCCTCTTGCAAGAACACCAGAATCACAACTAACTGCTGAACAATCATCGACAGGAAGACACTGGAACTCACCAAAAAAGATACCCCACAACCAAGACAAAGGAGAAGCCACAATGAGACGGTAGGAGGGGTGCCATCACAATAAAATCAAATCCCATAACTGCTGGGTGGGTGACTCACAAACTGGAGAACACTTATACCACAGAAGTACACCCACTGGAGTGAAGGTTCTGAGCCCCATGTCAGGCTTCTCAATCTGGGGGTCCCGCAAGAGGAGGAGGAATTCCTAGAGAATCAGACTTTGAAGGCTAGCGGGATTTGATTGCAGGACTTCAACAAGACTGGGGGAAACAGAGACTCCACTCTTGGAGGGTACACACAAAGCAGTGTGCACATCGGGACTCAAGGGAAGGAGCAGTGACCACACAGGAGACTGAACCAGACCTACCTGCTAGTGTTGGAGGGTCTCCTGCAGAGGCGGGGGTGGCTGTGTGTCACCGTGAGGACAAGGACACTGGCAGCAGAAGTTCTGGGAAGTACTCCTTGGCGTGAGCCCTCCCAGAGTCTGCCATTAGCCCCACCAAAGAGCCCGGGTAGGCTCCAGTGTTGGGTCGCCTCAGGCCAAACTACCAACAGGGAGGGAACCCAGCCCCACCCATCAGCAAACAAGTGGATTAAAGTTTTACTGAGCTCTGCCCACCAAAACAACAACCAGCTCTACCCACCACCAGTCCCTCCAATCAGGAAACTTGCACAAGCCTCTTAGATAGCCTCATCCACCAGAGGGCAGACAGCAAAAGCAAGAAGAACTACAATCCTGCAGCCTGTGGAACAAAAACCACATTCACAGAAAGATACACAAGATGAAAAGGCAGAGGACTATGTAACAGATGAAGGAACAAGATAAAACCCCAGAAAAACAACTAAAGGAAGTGGAGATAGGCAACCTTCCAGAATAAGAATTCAGAATAATGATAGTGAAGATGATCCAGGACCTCGGAAAAAGAATGGAGGCAAAGATCGAGAATATCCAAGAAATGTTTAACAAAGATCCAGAAAAATTAAAGAACAAACAAACAGAGATGAACAACACAATAACTGAAATGAAAAATACACTAGAAGGAATCAATAGCAGAATAACTGAGGCAGAAGAACGGATAAGTGACCTCGAAGACAGAATGGTGGAATTCACTGCTGCAGAACAGAATAAAGAAAAAAGAATGAAAAGAAATGAAGACAGCCTAAGGGACCTCTGGGACAACATTAAACACAACAACATTTGCATTACAGGGGTCTCAGGAGGAGAAGAGAGAGAGAAAGAACCCAAGAAAATATTTGAAGAGATTACAATTGAAAATTTCCTTAACATGGGAAAGGAAATAGCCACCCAAGTCCAGGAAAAGCAGAGAGTCCCATACAGGATAAAACCAAGGAGAAGCATGCTGAGACACAAAGTAATCAAACTGGCAGAAATTAAAGACAAGGAAAAATTATTGAAAGCAGCAAGGGAAAAACGACAAATAACATACAAGGGACCTCCCATAAGGTTAACAGCTGATTTCTCAGCAGAAACTCTACAAGCCAGAAGGGAGTGGCATGATATACTTAAAGTGATGAAAGGGAAGAACCTACAACCAAGATTACTCTACCTGGCAAGGATCTCATTCAGATTCAATGGCGAAATCAAAAGCTTTACAGGCAAGCAAAAGCTAAGAGAATTCAGGACCACCAAACCAGCCCTACAACAAATGCTAAAGGAACTTCTCTAAGTGGGAAACAGAAGAGAAGAAAAGGACCTACAAAAACAAACCCAAAAGAATTAAGAAAATGGTCATAGGAACATACATATCGATAATTACCTTAAACGTGAATGGATTAAATGCTCCAACCAAAAGACACAGGCTTGCTGAATGGATACAAAAACAAGACCCATATATATGCTGTCTACAAGAGACCCACTTCAGACCTAGGGACACATACGGACTGAAAGTGAGGGGATGCAAAAAGATATTCCATGTAAATGGAAATCAAAAGAAAGCTGGAGTAGCAATACTCATATCAGACAAAATAGACTTTAAAATAAAGAATGTTACAAGAGACAAGGAAGGACACTACATAATGATCAAGGGATCAATCCAGGAAGAAGATATAACAATTATAAATATATATGCACTCAACATAGGAGCACCTCAATACATAAGGCAACTGCTAGCAGCTATAAAAGAGGAAATCGACAGTAATGCAATAATAGTGGGGGACCTTAAAATCTCACTTACACCAATGGACAGATCATCCAAACAGAAAATTAACAAGGGAACACAAGCTTTAAATGACACAACAGACCAGGCAGATTTAATTGATATTTATAGGACATTCCATCCAAAAACAGCAGATTACACTTTCTTCTCAAGTGAGCACGGAACATTCTCCAGGCTAGATCACATCTTGGGTCACAAATCAAGCCTCAGTAAATTTAAGAAAACTGAAATCATATCAAGCATCTTTTCTGACCACAATGCTATGATATTAGAAATCAATTACAGGGAAAAAAACGTAAAAAACACAAACACATGGAGGCCAAACAATATGTTACTAAATAACCAAGAAATCACTGAAGAAATCAAAGAGGAAATCAAAAAATACCTAGAAACAAGTGACAATGAAAACACAACGATCCAAAACCTATGGGAGGCAGCAAAAGCAGTTCTAAGAGGGAAGTTTATAGCTATAGAAGCTTACCTCAGAAACAAGAAAAATCTCAAATAAACAATCTAACCTTACACCTAAAGGGACTAGAGAAAGAAGAACAAACAAAACCCAAAGTTAGCAGAAGGGAAGAAATCATAAAGATCAGAGCAGAAATAAATGAATAGAAACAAAGAAAACAATAGCAAAGATCAATAAAACTAAAAGCTGGTTCTTTGAGAAGATAAACAAAATGGATAAACCATTAGCCAGACTCATCAAGAAAAAGAGGGAGAGGACTCAAATCAATAAAATTAGAAATGAAAAAGGAGAAGTGACAACAGACACAGCAGAAATACAAAGCATCCTAAGAGACTACTACAAGCAACTCTATGCCAATAAAAGGGACAACCTGGAAGAGGTGGACAAATTCTTAGAAAGGTATAACCTTCCAAGACTGAACCAGGAAGAAACAGAAAATATGAACAGACCAATCACAAGTAATGAAAGTGAAACTGTGATTAGAAATGTTCCGACAAACAAAAGTCCAGGACCAGATGGCTTCACAGGTGAATTCTATCAAACATTTAGAGAAGAGCTAACACCCATCCTTCTCAAACTCTTCCAAAAAATTGCAGAGGAAGGAAAACTCCCAAACTCATTCTATGAGGCCACCATCACCCTGATACCAAAACCAGACAAAGATATTACAAAAAAAGAAAATTACAGACCCATATCACTGATGAATATAGATGCAAAAATCCTCAACAAAATACTAGCAAACAGAATCCAACAACACATTAAAAGGATCATACACCATAATCAAGTGGGACTTATCCCAGGGATGCAAGGATTCTTCAATATATGCAAATCAATCAATGTGATACACCATATTAACAAATTGAAGAATAAAAACCATATGATCATCTCAATAGATGCAGAAAAAGCTTTTGACAAAATTCAACACCCATTTATGACAAAAACTCTCCAGAAAGTGGGCATAGAGGGAACCTACCTCAACATAATAAAGGCCATATACGACAAACCCACAGCAAACATCATTCTCAATGGTGAAAAACTGAAAGCATTTCCTCTAAGATCAGGTACAAGACAAGGATGTCCACTCTCACCACTATTATTCAACATAGTTTTGGAAGTCCTAGCCACGGCAATCAGAGAAGAAAAAGAAATAAAAGGAATACAAATTGGAAAAGAAGAAGTAAAGCTGTCACTGTTTGCAGATGACATGATACTATACACAGAGAATCCTAAAGATGCCACCAGAAAACTACTCGAGCTAATCAGTGAATTTGGTAAAGTTGCAGGATACAAAATTAATGCACAGAAATCTCTTGCATTCCTATACATTAATGATGAAAAATCTGAAAGAGAAATTAAGGAAACACTCCCATTTACCACTGCAACAAAAAGAATAAAATACCTAGGAATAAACCTACCTAGGGAGACAAAAGACCTGTATGCAGAAAACTATAAGACACTGTTGAAAGAAATTAAAGATGATACCAACAGATGGAGAGATATACCATGTTCTTGGATTGGAAGAATCAATATTGTGAAAATGACTCTACTACCCCAAGCAATCTACAGATTCAATGCAATCCCTATCAAATTACCAATGGCATTTTTTTTTTACAGAATTAGAACCAAAAAATCTTAAAATTTGTATGGAGACACAAAAGACCCCAAATAGCCAAAGCAGTCTTGAGGGAAAAAAATGGAGCTGGAGGAATCAGACTCCCTGACTTCAGACTATACTACCAAGCTACAGTAATCAAGACAATATGGTATTGGCACAAAAACAGGAATACAGATCAAAGGAACAGGATAGAAAGCCCAGAGATAAACCCACACACCCGTGGTCAACTAATCTATGACAAAGGAGGCAAGGATATACAATGGAGAAAAGACAGTCTCTTCAATAAGTGGTGCTGGGAAAACTGGACAGCTACATGTAAAAGAATGAAATCAGAATACTCCTTAACACGATACACACACACAAAAAACCTCAAAATGGATTAGAGACCTAAATGTAAGACCGGACACTATAAAACTCTTAGAGGAAAACATAGGAAGAACACTCTTTGACATAAATCACAGCAAGATCTTTTTTGATCCCCCTCCTAAAGTAATGGAGATAAAAACAAAAATAAACAAATGGGACCTAATGAAACTTAAAAGCTTTTGTAAAGCAAAGGAAACTACAAACAAGACAAAAAGACAACCCTCAGAATGGGAGAAAATATTTGCAAATGAATCAACGGACAAAGGATTAATCTCCAAAATATATAAACAGCTCATGCAGCTCAATATTAAAAAAACAAACAACCCGGGCTTCCCTGGTGGCACAGTGGTTGAGAATCTGCCTGCCAATGCAGGGGACACGGGTTTGAGCCCTGGTCTGGGAAGATCCCACATGCCGCGGAGCGACTAAGCCCGTGAACCACAATTACTGAGTCTGCGCGTCTGGAGCCTGTGCTTCGCAGAAGAGAGGCCGCGATAGTGAGAGGCCCGCGCACCGCGATGAAGAGTGGCCCCCACTTGCCGCAACTAGAGAAAGCCCGAGCGCAGCAACAAAGACCCAACACAGCCATAAATAAATAAAAATTAAAAAAAAAAAAACCAACCCAATCCAAAAATGGGCAGAAGACCTAAATAGACATTTCTCCAAAGAGGACATACAGATGGCCAAGAAGCACAAGAAAAGCTGCTCAACATCACTAATGATTAGAGAAATGCAAATCCAAGCTACAATGAGGTATCACCTCACACCAGTTAGAATGGGCATCATCAGAAAAGCTACAAACAACAAATGCTGGAGAGGGTGTGGAGAAGAGGGAACCCTCTTGCACTGTTGGTGGGAATGTAAATTGATACAGCCACTATAGAGAACAGTATGGAGGTTCCTTAAAAAACTAAAAATAGAATTACCATATGACCCAGGAATCCCACTCACTACTGGGCATATACCCAGAGAAAACCATAATTCAAAAAGACACATGCACCCCAATGTTTACTGTGGCACTATTTACAATAGCCAGGTCATGGAAGCAACCTAAATGCCCATCAACAGACGAATGGATAAAGAAGATGTGGTACATATATATAATGGAATATTACTCAGCCATAAAAA